>NW_020172685.1:38810-410233 GCF_003031525.2 Neophocaena asiaeorientalis asiaeorientalis
ACGTTAAAATCAAACCAAAGACATCATATAGTCACGTTATTTTTTTCTACCTGAAAGCATTTCTTTTTTTAACTGGACAGTAATCTTTTTCATTCATAAAGCCACATCAATTTTAATCCTCTCTGTGAAGCTGTACATAACTCCCACAAGCAAAGTAGTTATTCCATTCATTCTACAAATATTAATTCAGTATCTACTTGGTACCAGGTACAACTATAAGTTCTTAGATGAACAAAACAAATGAAAACAAACCTTAATGAACAAAACAAAAATTCCTGTCTTCATGAGTTTTATAGCCTAATGGGGAAGAAAGAAAATAAGCATAAAAATAAGTGTATTTAAAAGTTTGTGAGAAGATCAAAAGAAAGAGCAGAGGAGGGTAAGGGGTAGGAAATGCTGAGGGGATTGGATGTGTAGAAGTTTTCAACAGGGTGATCAGAGTAGGACTTTTTGAGAAGGCAGCATTTGAGCAAAGACTTGAAGGAGCTGGGAGGATAAACCAAGTGAGTTGCTAAGGAAGAGTGGTCTAGGCAGAGAAGCAAGCTTGTACAATTAGGCTAAGATAGGAATACATGTGCCATGTTTGAGAAACAGCAAAAAAGCTGGATTGGAGTGATTAGAGGGAAAGAGTAGGAGATGGGAGTCATAAAGCTGTATGGAAAAATCAATTGCATATGGCTTTGTAGGCTATGGTAAGGACTTTGGCTTTAATCCTGAGTTAACATGTGAGCAATGCAGAAGTTTAAGAAATAACATGGTCTTAGGGTAAGGATATCCGACATTAGCCCCCAAAGAACTTTATACTTATCTTTATTGTAACACTTAACACGATGTATTTAATTGTCAAATTGAATCTCTCTTATCCCTGTCCGATATTCTGAAGTTCTTGAGAATATGAATCATGTTATATTTGTCTTTGTACCCACAGGTATAAGTCTATACTTATAAGCCAGGACATTGCATGTGGCCAATAAGTTCAGATGTAGACTTAATTACAAAATATTGCCTGTCCAGGATGTGTCAGGCACAGAGGTAGATGCTGTTGCATATTAATTCAAATCACAATAGAAGTCAGAGGTAATTTATGCATGCGCTGATAGCTGCACATATTCCATGTACATTGTTATTTCATTCACCTTTGGGTGACTTAAATAATCATCTTCTGCTACAAAGTCCTAACTTGGACAAAGCAGCACTGTGTCTCCTTCCACACATCACCTGAAACCCCTATATGATTTGAGTAAGACAGAAAAAAAAAAAAAACACCTTCAAGCCATAGTAAGACCTGTCGTTATTGTGAGACTTTATCTATATTTTAATGACCTTATTTTTTTCGTAAGAACTCTAAGAGGTATGTAATACTATTTCCATTTTCATAATGTAAATGCTAATTCTTACTGAGAATTAGGATTTGAACCCAAAGGTATCACTTTCATATTGTCAATGTCTTTTTGCCTCATCACTCCATTCATCAGAAGGTCTCTACATTACAGGAAATTAATGCGTCTGTATTACAGAGATATGTATCTTGACATATATCTATAGACCTAAGTACACTTATATAGAACGTATATGAAAAGAAATTACTACTGCATTTAGGAAAACTGCCTTGTATTTAAAAAGAATGTTTTGTGTCAGTGGCGAAGAATGAGATTTTGTCATATCCAAAGAACTGAATGAAGATAGGTTTAGGAGCTTATTTTCCTCATTCTGGAAATTCTGATTACTTCACTGAGATCCCGTATCAATTCCTCACTTTGGCTTAATGTGTCTCTTAGAATGCTTCGAAAGATACATGGGACTTTAAATTGCAACCTTGGTTCTTTTTACCTCTTCATAGTAGAAATAAGCCTTAGCGATTTTTCTTTCTTCTGCCGCTCCCTATTACCTGAGTGCTCTCCTTGTCCAAGGCCACTCTATTCTCACCTGAAGAATAGCACTTATCACTTCCTCAGATGGCTCTGGTGAGGGACAATTCTAAAAGATACATAAGAACAATTCCGACCAACAGTGTATGTATAGATACATACATACATACCTACATACATGCCTATCTACATATATACATACATATACAGGATAGGCTCTGTGTGTATATGTGTATTTGCATATAGTTGTTACAAATCTTAAACTCCAAAATGAGACAAACTGAGATTAGAATCTCAGTTCTGCTGTCATCTTAGCAGCATGAATGTCAGCCAGTAACAAGCTCCCTAAAATTCAGTCTTCCAATGTGTAGAAGTAATGTTGCCAGCTTTAGAAGTTATTGTAAGAATATAATGATGCAATATAATTAAAAGCAATAGTGGAGACTAATATTACTTATTTAATAATAGTAGCTTTCTTTTTATATATATATATACTTTAATTTAGTTTTTGGCTGCATGGGGTCCTCGTTGCTGCGTGTGGGCTTTCTCTAGCTGCAGCGAGTGGGGGCTTCTCTTCGTTGTGGTGCGTGGGCTTCTCATTGCGGTGGCTTCTCTTGTTGCGGAGCACAGGCTCTAGGTGCGCGGGCTTCAGTAGTTGCGGCTCGTGGGCTCTAGAGTGCAGGCTCAGTAGTTGTGGCGCACGGGCTTAGCTGCTCCGCAGCATGTGGAATCTTCCGGGACCAGGTCTCGAACCCACGTCCCCTGCACTGGCAGGCGGATTCTCAACCACTGTGCCACTAAGCATGTCCCAATAATAGCAGCTTTCTAACAGTAAATGACTAACCTATGTGTTAATATCTAGTATTTCCATGTGCAGATTGCATTAACTTGAGTAGGTCTGAATGCAAAGTAATGGGTCAATACTAAGTCAGTTTTCATAATGGAGCATTTGTAATACAACCATTTATGCAAACAGGGCGTTAAATTCCTTTGTTTTGTAAACTCATTGCTAAAAACTGAAAATCTTACAGAGTGGCAGTGTATTGCCATTTTAAAGGAACTTGCTTCTCAACACTTTCTCTTGACAGCTGACTATTCTTTCCAATTTCCTGTGATTTACACATCTGTCCATTGTGATGGGAAGCCATGCCGATAAGTGGGCAGAGGTGGGCCATGCATCGATCTCTGTGACATGCCATTAGCCATCTTCTTTCACTTAATATTATCTGACGAGTGTTGACCAGTTCAATTTTCCCTCTGAAGACACTGTGTTTAATAGAATTAGAATTCCCCGTGCTCTCATGTCATGCTTTATGCTTAGGCAGATTCAAAGTTCTCTCTTAATTTTATTTTAAGTCATTTTAGCTAATTCTCCATTCCTTTTAAATCTCTATACTAAATGAAAGGCAAAACATTTCCACTGGCCTGGATAAAATTTGTCAGTCAGACTTTTGGAAATTTCAGAGTGCTAACTAAACTATTTTGTAGAATTGTTCAGAATTGTTTAGCAATTTGGAACTTTTATCTTTGTTGTTTGCAACATAATTATGAATTCATATTTTAAAATATATCATACTAGTTTTGTCAATGGGAAATAATTTCTGTTTATTTTGAAATTCCTTTCTTTTCTAAATCAACATATGGTAGGACTAAGAAAGTTCTAGTGACCCAAGATCAATTCTTTCCAACAGAAAAAAATCTGCAACTTTTTGTTCACAATTGAGTTTTGGTTTTTCTTTGCTTACTAAGATGAAGTTTCCACCATAAAATTAAATGTCTATTTGTAAACAGACACCAACATTTCCCTAATCAGCAATTCTCTCATTATTCAGGATTTCAGAGTAGACAGCTTATTAGGGAAATCAGAGGGTAAATTTTATCAAAAATATATTCTGTTGAGAAATAAACACAGTATAAGTCATAGCATTAATATGCATCTAATAAATACTAGTATCTATTTCTTTCCCTTCCGCCCCCCAGGTGATATCAGTGAACTGTATCTTTTAATGTCTACAATGAGTGTCTGGGGCTTCCCTGGTGGCACAGTGGTTAAGAATCCACCTGCCAATGCAGGGGACACGGGTTCGAGCCCTGGTCTGGGAAGACCCCATGTGCCGCAGAACAACTAAGCCCGTGCGCCACAACTACTGAAACCCATGCACCTAGAGCCCATGGTCTGCAACAAGAGAAGCCACCACGATGAGAAGCCAGCACAGCACAAGGAGTAGCCACCACTCACTGCAACTAGAGAAAGCCCACGCACAGCAACAAAGACCGAACACAGCCAAAAATAAATAAATACAATGAGCATCTGAGGTAGTATTTCTTGGTCTCATTCTACACATGAGAAAAATAAGGCAAAAAATAAAATTAAATTAACTTAGCAATGTCATACACATAAAATATTTTGACTTCTGCCTGTTTCCTTCCCAGATCACCCCAGGGTATTGAAGGCACTTCTTAGAATTTGGCTGACCGTTTTCAGGCATTGAAAACGGCATTGCCTGAAAGGACACATTTGTAAAATAACGAGAGAAATGATAATAACTACTCAAAAATAACCACAATTGCTGAATGACTTGTAATGATAGCAAGGGAGATCAGTGATCAGAGGCCCACAATGACAGGAAGTAGGTCATGCAACAGTTTGCATATGTTTGCATATTTGCCTATGTGGGTGCAAGTGTGGGTGTGGGGTGAGCGTACATCCCAGTCTTCAATGGCTTTCCATTGAATAAGTGGAAATGAAAAAAATTTTAACACTAGACAGACTTTATCCTACAAATTCCCTTCAATCTCTAATATGATTCACACTGTATCATTGGGACTCATTAAAATATCCTCCTTCGATAGTGGTAATTACGGTTCTCTCCACCCTTGTAGCAGGCCTTTCCCTCCATTCTACCTGTGGAAAACTTAACCTAAATACCAGGTTCTCTTTGAAGCTTTTCTTGAATAGTGTCTTTGTTTCTCCTTGCTACTTTAAGAAGTCAACACAAGCTGGCTTAGAACAACATAAATTTATTATCTGAGAGTTCTATAGGTCAGAAGTCTCACTGGGCTACAATCAAGGTTTTAGTAGGGCTGCATTCCTTCTGGAAGCTCTAAGGGAGAATCCATTTCCTTGCCTTTCCATATCTGAGAGGCTGTCTGAATCCCTCCGCTCATGTCCCTTTCTTCCCCATTCATAGTCAGCAGTATAGCCTTTTCAACCTCCTCTCTGACTCTGATCCTCTTAGAAAGTCCTTTGTAATTACCTTAGGCCCACCTGAATAATCATGGATAATCTTCCCATCTCAAGATCCTTGATTTATCACATCTGCAAAGTACAAAATATCTTTTGCCATGCAAGGTAGTACATATTCGCAAGTTCTGAGGATTATAACTTGGGCATCTTTAGGGGAGACAATATTCTACCTACTACAGAAGGAAATCAATCTTGTCTCTGTCATTACATTTCCATTAAGAGTTTATACCACTATTATATTTTAAACTTAACACACATTTATGGGTGTTGCTTTTAGTTGTGGTTTCATTTCATCTCCTGCCTTCTAAGTTAGAATCCCAGAGGGCATTGAAATCTTATCTTTTCAATTCAACTGGAGATATCTGAGGATATTCCTACCTCCTGCACACCTTTTGATTTCCAGAACATCCGACATGAGTTCAGTTTATTAAACTGAACTTAAAAGTTTTGAGAGAGACTAATTAAACTATGAGTCAGTCAAAGCAAAAGCAGCAACAGACAATGGAGTTACTTTGTGAAGTGATTTCTGTTACCAGGTAAGACAAGACTGGCAATATCACGAGGCTGAAGGGGTTCAGAATGAGCCTCCTTAAAATGTGGCACTTTGGTATGCAGACTGTTTTGAGCTGAAGGCAATCAAGACCCAGCAGACTTAAGAAAAACTTTTACCTGTCCCTTAACTACCTAAAATAATGGAGATAGTGGGCCTGGCCCAGAAAGAGAGTTATTTCCAAGAGATAACTTTTTCTCTGAATGACCTATTTGTATGGCAGAATGAACATCTAATTACCAAACATCTTCTCTCCTTATAGTCCTCTGAATCATCTTCCTCTCCTTTGAATCTCCAGGCCCCTATCCCATTCCTTAGCTCAAGATGGCATATAAGCCTCAATTGCCCAGCTTGTCCTTAGGTCTCATTGTCTTTGTGGAGCCCCTGTATATATATATGCAATTAAATTCTGATCTGTTAATCTGTCTATGTCGATTTTATTTTTAGACCAGCCAGAGAACCAAGAAGTGTAGAGGAAATTGTTCCTCTCTGAGAAGCCCAATCTGTGGTCTTTCAGGAAAACTAAATCTAGAAAGTGAGTTTTGGGGATTGGCATATTTTCTAGAATGGCTGTATTTTCTGGAATAGGATGCGGTCAGACTTTTAGAGGACACTGCCTATCGTAGCTGCTGAGAAAAAATGAGAAAGAAGTCATTTAAGTCTCTTATCTTTAATCCTGATTACCTTCTAAGATCATTCTTGTGACCAGCTGGTGATAATTGCCCCATGTGGAAGGATTTAACCTTCTTTACACTGTAGTCCAAACCCCTGACAATCATAAACTTGCTTGATGCCTATCTTTAGAATTAACGGAGGGATTAGTCACTAAGGTAATAATATCTTTGTTCTCAATTACTGGAAGGGTGGACAGTTGTGTTCATTCAGGGACTATGGTTGGAAGAGAGAACAGAGAACAGGCTATAAATTCATTGTACAACAGTTTCTTCAAATTCAGAGAAAAATAAAATTGAAATTTTCCATTGATCATGATCATCACCATGCCTACAACCTATGAACATTTCACAGACAGAGAATCTGAAAGAAAAAGCCAGAAAAAAAATAAAGGAGTTCCTGCAAGGTAAAATATACTCTGTTTTGAGGAAATAAAGACGCAAGATTTTTTAGGTTCAAAGCACTGTGCTATTTGTTTCAAAGACTAATCCCGTGACCTCCTTAAGAGATATTCATTAATATTCTCAATTTTCAAATAGAGATTAAGAGATTAAATAACATGAAAAATATAAGAGCACAAATATGAATTAATAAATATTTAAGTGTCTAAATATATAACATTAAGAAAATGCATTAACTTTTAGATGAATTGTTAAATTAGCCATCACAAAACACCTATCACATTGAAAACATGCTATAGGCTAATTTTTCTGACTTTGCAATAACTGTTAAGTGGGCACCATGTTCGCTGAGAAAGCATACTCAATTTTAAATTAAATAAGTTACTCATAGCCAGCCAAATTACTAGAAAAATAAACTATAAAAATTCTTCTAATTTTTAATAAAAACTGGTATTTTAGAGTTTTTTAATATATTTGATACAATGTAAATTTAGACCTCTAAAAATCAACATTCCTGACTAGAGCTCACAAGGTTTTAAAATAAAACCTACCTCCTTCTTATTAAATGTATTTTATACTCATTTTAGTTTTAAGAAAGTGATTATTTTATAATTTGATGTATACTAGTTAACAAAATCTAGTAAGCTTGAAGCTCAGTTGCCCAGGAGTAGAATTCTGGACAAAGAAGAAGGATGTTTGATGAGGAGACACAATGATAGTTTTCTGCATAGAAAGGTGTGATAGTTAATTTTATGGGTCAACTAGGCTAGGCCACAGTGACCAGTTATGTAGTAAATCATTATTCTGAATGTTTCTGTGAGATGTTTTAAAATGAGATTAATGTTTAAATTGGTAGACTTTGAGTAAAGCAGATTGTCCTCCCTGATGTGGTGGGCCTCATCAAATCAGTTGAAAGCCTTAACTGAACAAAGACAGGCCTCCTCAAACAAGCGGGAATTCTGACAGCAGATAACCTTTGGACCCAAACTACAGATTTTGGACTTGTCTCCATAATCTTGTGCGCCAATTCCTTAGAATAAATCTCCTTAAATACATATATATACACATCCTATTGGTTCCGTTTCTCTAGAGAACCCTAACACACAGGGAGAAGAGAATGATTATCCATAAATAAATAAAATCAAAGAGAAACCAATGGGTCACAAATAAGGCACACTATCAAGAGTAGTGTATGTCATAAAGGTAAAAAGTGACCTGCCCGGATGAGGCGAAGAAACGAACATGTCTTAGCTACCAAGGATTGTGTTACTTGCTTCAAAGTTTAACCCCCATAGTCTCCCTATGAGATATTCATTATCATCTTCAATTTTCAAATAATGATATTGAGGCCTGAGAAGTTAAGTAATATATAGTCTCAAGCAACCACAAAATTTGGGAGAAATGCATAAATTTGACCTTCTTTAGTTTTGTTTTTCTGTCTACCTAGCACCTCAGGCCTAATTCGATTAAACTCCACTCACCCACCCAAGGTCACCACTACCAGTTAACCAGATATTTAGGTATCAATCTCATATATCATGGACAAACTGTTACATTAAACTCAAAGTGCATAACTCATATGTTTTACAGTTGAAGGTCCCTAATGGATTTGTACATCACCACTAGTTTATGTGATATAATTCATGTGACGTGTCATAAATGTAAGTGGCATATATGACATTCAGGTACAGTTTATATGTAGCTCTAAATCACTGCACATGTAGCAAAGTTAATTATTGGAAATTAACATTCTGGGGGTATATTATACCTACAGTCATCAAGCTGGGCTCTTGCAATGGAGAGAAACCTTCTCCAGTGGCCCCTCTGTGACTCTGGTTTATTACCTCAATGATTTTGTTGCTTGTTGTAACCCAATATGTACGTTAGTATACCTTAAGGAATAGGTTGTCGTCCGATTTATTAGTTGGAGTACCTTACATCTTTCAATGGTAGGGAAAATTTTACACTGACAATAACCAGAGTTTTTATTGAAGTTATATTAGTCCTATCTATCAGAGAGATGCTAGAAAATCTATAACTCTCACCAAAATGATGCCCATGTGAGCAATTCAGTTTATGAAGTGCAATCTTCTAAGGCAGGCTCAGGGCCCTGTGATTCATTTTTCAACCTATGTGATGTTTAATGATTTTGTCAAAATAAAAACGAATACACAGTTCTATGTTCACTATCAAATTATGCCATTCAATTTACAACTTAAATCTATGAAAAATGACTTCCACATATGGAAGTCTGAGAACTGGGAAATAGCTCCAGTCTGTGTAATTCTCCATCCTCTATTGACACAGATATTTGTAGTGGGTGAGAAGTTATTTGGCTTATTATTACAATGGGAATTTTTCAAAACAGAGTAATGACATTGTTTCATTATGTCAAACACGTAGATATCTACCTAGGGTATACTGTTGGGCCAAAAAAATGATTATTAGAAAAATGAAACTATATAAAGCAAGAGGGGAAAGTGCTGAAAGGTCCTTATCACCTTGTTTAAATCAATCTTAAATCCCATTTTCCAAACTGTTAAACCGTAATTCCCAAACACATTCATTTTTCTTAACCATCATAGTCAGTATATCAAGGAACATTTTTGCAAGTTATTTGCCTGTGTGTGTGTGTTCGTGTGTGTTTGGTGTGAGTGCATACACACGTGGGCATTTTAGAAGGCTGAATATAATTCATATTCTGTTTTCATCTTCTTGTTAGATGTTGTTTTATTAAGAATTAGATATTATTAAACAGGGTCAAGAAAGGTAAACATTTGGTCATTAAAAAAAAAAAAAGAAAAATAATATAGTTCCCTCTTTGGAGAATATGATTTCTACAAATGAAGTTTATGTTGGTTATTTAGACAGTGGAAAACAGTCCTTTTTAAAACAGCCCCTTGTGTTTTCACATTTCAGGTGATGAAAAGCAACCTTACTTTTCCTGGTTAATTTTCTGAGATTCCTGTATTTCCTCTGCCCACAGGGTGAAGTATTTAATATTTGCCAATTATCCTTCCAAGATCGTTTTATGTTGGTCTTTTTTGCATACCACTCTGAGAAATGCAGGGGTTTAGACCTACTATGTAACCCCCTACAGGTATTAAACAAGGTTCCGTTGAAAGGCATTGGAACATATGTTGAGATGCCTCCTGACCACGCATGAAGACATTTTTATTTCAATACTCTGAGAAAGCAAGAAAAGCACAGAATGATTCACCAACTAGCCCAGGGTCTCATAGTTAATTAGTTGGGAGTTTAAATTCATACTCAGCTTGTCAGATTCAAAAGCCTATGTTCATTACGTAATATCCCACAGCCCCTGGAAGTTGCAGAATTCCAACCGTAATGGGGTAAAATCACAGACACGTCAGATTTAGCATTTGTCATCAGAATGTTCAGCACAAAAAAATCAATCCCCCTCTGCATGCAAGACCCTGCCATTAATCATTTTGCCTTCTCACACCCACAGCACATGACTCAAAAAAGAAGGCTAACACGAGGATGAAATTTACACTTTCAATAATAGGTCTGGATTGTGTAGAACAGATTCACCTCTAATGCTATCCTAATCAAAACTTTTTTTTTAATTTACATCTTTATTGGAGTATAATTGCTCCACAATGGTGTGTTAGTTTCTGCTTTGTACTAATCAAAACTTTTATTACCAGTAACTAGTCAGAGTTTATCTAGAGAAAGCAGATAAGTATTAAAAGTTGAATCTTAGGGGACTTCCCTGGCAGTCCGGTGGTTAAGACTCTGCGCTTCAACTGCAAGGGACAGTGTGGGGAAAAAAAAAAAAGGAAGAATCTTAGGATCTTTGTCATCAATAGTGTGGCTTAGGTGAAATGAAATGTTGGGGACTCTGGGATATAAAAGCTGCAACACAAACAAATTAACAGGTCAGCAGCTTTCATAATGGAAGTGCTAATGGAAAAATAAAAGTCATCCATTCAAGTTAAAAACTACAATGAAGGGCATGGAACAAATGGATGCCCAATGCAGGCCAAGGACACCACCAAAGGAGTTTGGTGCGAAAGGGAAAGGCTACAGAATATAAGTCACAACAAAATATTTTTTTCTGCACTAGATCCCACATCCAACGATTTCAGTTCCATGGGTATTAAAAACATACTGCCCTAGGGCTTCCCTGGTGGCACAGTGGTTGAGAGTCCGCCTGCCCATGCAGGGGACACGGGTTCGTGCCCCGGTCCGGGAAGATCCCACATGCCGCGGAGTGGCTGGGCCCGTGAGCCATGGCCGCTGAGCCTGCGCGTCCGGAGCCTGTGCTCCGCAACGGGAGAGGCCACAGCAGTGAGAGGCCCGCATACCGCAAAAAAAACAAAAACAAAAACAAAAACAAAAACATACCGCCCTAGACTTAGAACATTTCACCAAAAGTATAAGTGATACTCAAAATGATTTTAGATGGGGGTTGGATACTAGAACTAAATGCCATCAAATAGCTGAGAAAGTTACATCCTTTTTCTTTCTCTCTCACGTATTCTAATTATATTAATAAAGAAGTCTCCAGTTTTATATTAACATGTCTTTAACACTTGTTAATTTCTCTTCCATAGTTTTATAAAGTTTCCTTTTAAGATACATTTATTTACATTAAAAAGGGAGTCAGTTTAAAGGAAAATAAATAGAGACATGCAGGCATGGTGAAAATCATGGTGGTGTAATATAATTATTTTACTTGAGAAACAGTATACCTCTAGAAGAAATGTTAAAGCATCTGAATCCATTAGCAAAATCTAAGGACTAGTCTATCTCTGCTCATCTCTGAGATTTGTGGGAGAGACTGACACTGGAGGGCCAAACACAAGGGCCAGTTAAGCCAAGAAATAACAGGTTTGCATTTATACAATTCATGCTCATCCATGACTAAATAACAGGCCCTGGATATAAAAAATGAATGAGGGGCTTCCCTGGTGGCACAGTGGTTAAGAATCTGCCTGCCAATGCAGGGGACACGGGTTCGAGCCCTGGTCTGGGAAGATCCCACATGCCATGGAGCAGCTAAGCCTGTGCGCCACAACTACTGAGCCTGCGCTTTAGTGCCCACGAGCCACAACTACTGAAGCCTGCACGCCTACAGCCCATGCTTCGCAACAAGAGAAGCCACCACAATGAGAAGCCCGCGCACCGCAATGAAGAGTAGCCCCCGCTCGCCGCAACTAGAGAAAGACCGCACACAGCAACAAAGACCCAACTCAGCCAAAAATAAACAAATAAATAAATTTATATTTTAAAAAATGAATGAGATTAAATTCCTGACCAACCCTCTGTCCAGCATTGCAGTGTGCTTATTTGTTTAGTCTCTCATTGAAATTTTCTGTAGCAAAAACTTTCTAGGGTAGTTCTAACTACTGCAGACAAATGTCTTTCAACCACAGACTGCCTTTCTGTACAGTGAGGTCACTCATAGGATCTCTAATAACTCCATAGTATATGCCAGATAAGCATCTCTCTTAGAATGTGTCTTCTCCTTCTGAAATATTCTCAGTTCCTTCCATCATTTCTCAGTTTCACCTTCATCATCTTGAGACCTCATCACTAAACGAATTCCAATTTGCCCATATTTTTAAAGTATTACAGCCAGAACTGAATTCACTGTTTCAGGTCTAGCAATATTATTTTATGGATGTTATCAATTGAGCGCTAATACAGAAAATGTTCTCTACTTTTGCTTCAGCCCAAGATTGCACTAGCTTTGTGTATTCTATTGATGACTCTGAATGAAATTATTGTTGCTTGTTTTCTTAAAAGTGTGGATATTGAATGCATCTTAATTATTTTTTTAAGCTTATGAGTTATGTAATTAGAAAACTAACAAAAGACTACCCCCACCAACAAACACACATTCTTTACCAATTTCCTCTAAATTTCTCAGGTAATATAAATAAAGATAACAAAAAAGGGGGCCACATAGATAGCAGAATATTAGATTTATTGGTTATATGGCTCTTTATTTTGCATGAGAATTTTTCTGAAGGCCTCATACCGCATGAGAGAGAGATTTCTTTCCTGTTACACCAGTTCCTTCCTCTTCCAACATACCTAATCACTCACATGTATGTGAAAATGCCCTTTTTGTTACTGGTGGGGCAGAGGAGAGGGAGTAAAACTGGCAGAGAAATCACTTGTTGATGCAGCGTTTACCCTTTGTCATGATATAGTTCTCCAATACCGTCAATGGCAGGACGGCAGATTAGCTCCTAAACCTCGAAAAGAACAGACATCTAGTTTTCTACCCAACAGAGGAAGACAACACTCCTTTTTCAGCTATACCTTTATTTACAAAGGACTGTGATGTGGGTGCTAGTCCTGGATGGCAGTGTCTTTATCCCAGAGAGTCTGCGTAGATAAGGGGACATTCACAGACATCCTGCCTCCAGGTACGATGACCAAGATTAGGCCAGTCCTTCTCCAACTTTAATTTGCATACAAATCACCAGAGGATCTTGTAAAAATGCAGATGTGGATTTCCTGCTTCTGGGGTGAGACCCCAGAGTCTACATTCCTAACAAACTTCTTTTAGGAAAAGCCATGATACTGGTCCGGAGACCACTTGATTGTTAAGGGATTAAGAGAAACCTGGCAGATGAAAAGTTTCCTACATTTGTTTCCAATGCTATTTTTTTATTAGACTACCTTAGATTTCATTTACCCAATAAATATGTATGGAGCATCTGCAACGTTCCAGGCCCTGCTTTAGTTGAGGGGCATTCAGTAGTAATATTTTCCCAGTGCGCTTTAGGTGTAGGTTCAAAATGTAGGTCTCTCCTTTAAGAACTCATTGCAGTGGGGCAAGCATTTCTAATACAGCTTGGACATTGAGGTTAAGAACAAGGACCTTGAGAATTAGAAAGACTTAATTTGAAAGCTGGCTCTGTCACTTCATTCACTTGCCACCTTGGGTAGATTAATGAAATTCTGAGCCTCAGTTTTCTCATCTATGATGAATTAAAAGAGGAATTAAAAGCTATAATATTTTAAAGCATTAGTAGTATCTGACATGAGTAATATATTTTTTAAAAATTCCAATTATTATTATTATTGTTTCACTTGTGGTATTCACTGAGCCGTAGAGTAAAGCAGAACCTGCAGGCACAGACATACGTAGACGTAACCCTTGAGGGGCTATAGGGCTGAGGGGGGTGCTGACAAATAACAATGTTGGAGGATCCAGAAAATAGGTCCTTAGAGGTATTCACTTCCCCATTCCAGAGATCTTCATGTGCATGAAAATTGTTTTTTTCTGTAATGACAAAAATGCCTATATCTGAACTGGAGCCACTTGTGCAGACAAGTCTACATTCCGTACAAGCAAAGGAAAGAGACATATAGGAAGGAGTCGAGAAGGATACCAAATCATCCAAAGAGGTTTCACAGAGTGTATAGCTCCAGGGATACAGGGGACTTTCTATACTAGGGGTAAAATACTGTGGGGAGTGAAAACCTCAAAGGGCAAAGGATAGTCCTACTAGCAGAAGGCAGAATTAGAAAGAGGGAGGGAGAGAGGTGGAAGGAACACTGTCACTAGAACTGGGGGAAAAGGGACTTGGATGTCAACTTCTAGCAATACTCCAGTTGCTGACCTACCAAGTCACCAGTTTGAAGATCCTGAAAGTTTTCCTTAATTGAGGAAAATTGATGAAAGGAGAGTGACGAGAGTCATTCTGCGGTGGGATGAATGGTGAAAGAAATCTAAGCTGCAGTGCTCAACACTTATGCAAATTGACCACTTGAATAAGGAAGCACCTTGTTCTGTGCCAAGCTGCTTGTTTGCATGAAACACGTTCATTTTAAGGGTTATTAAAATGCCACGGTGTTTAGATGTAGGCTAGAGAAATATGTAGTTAGACCAGAGCACGGGGGGAAAAAAAAAATTAAGAACATGTGTCAAAAGAAATATCCATTTATTATTTCTGAGGGCAGTTAGAAATCACAGTCTGAGGACAAGAACTGTGATAATTTTATATAATTCTGAAATACTTGTCACTTCATCATATTATAGTTTTGACAGTATCTATAATACTTTCCCTTATTAATCAGAGAGAGAGGGAGGGAGGGAGGGGGGAAGGAAGGAAGGAAGGAAGGAAGGAAGGAAGGAAGGAAAGAAGGAAGGAGAAAAAGATACATAAGCTTGTCTGTCTAGATGACCACAGGAAAGAAGAGGTAAGGGACTGTATTCTGATCTGATGCCAAGTTTGGAAGGGCAGGAAAAGATGCAAGACTGAATGACCAAAGGACAGATAAGTAAGCTTGGAAAAAAATTAAGTCAGGTTAAACACTTGCGGCAGTAGGAAGGAAACTAGACGCTGTATTAGACTTGATAAAGGTGCTTAGCTGGAGAGAGGCTCTGTTGTTTTGAAATCTCCTGCTTCTGCAGAGCTGAAAACCCTTCCCGAGGAGCTTGACGGACAAAAGATCAGCAAGAAGGCCAAGCATTACTGACAGCAGCAATTAGAGACCCATAAGCTAGACTAGGAAAAACCTCAATTTGTAAGGAGAATGAACTTCTGCTCTTGTCTTCATTTGCCTTTCTGATCTTACAGTGGAGTACAAGCGTATGAAGGACTTTAAGAGACTGTGGCCACATGGTGAAATGTCAGAGCGCTTGGCAACTGTCAGCCTCCTTGAAGGGTATTTCTCCCCTAGGCTCATTAATCTTACCACGACAATATCTTGTGTAAACGGGCATTTTGGAAACTTCCCCATTACTGCTTTCTGATAATCACCCAAAGTGAATTAGTGTTCCCTAGTGTGACTTTCCCGTGCTTCCCGTGCCTTTTCTTGTAACCAGCTATGACTGCACCAACATTAAATGGGTGGAAAAATGTCATGTCCTCAGTTGGAAACTTTGAGAGGCCCTTTTACTTCCTGTCTCAGCATAATAAACCACGTCTATGTTTTTTCATGGTTTCATTTGGGCTGGGTCCAAATTAAAGTGGAGGGAGAGGCACTGCTTTCACAGTAAATTGAGGTCCAGGGAAGACATACGAGTTGAATAAATGAGGTGCAGTAAAGACATGTAATGTGCTTAATATGACGCACTTGAATGCACTGTTTTAAGAATTCCCATTCCTGGTTTTTTTTTTTTTTTGGCTTTTATGGTCTACATTTTAAAAGCACCACCAAAGAAAATGTCATCCTCATTATAAAGAAGAAAGGGGTAATCTGGAGGAAATGTCTGAAACGCAGTTACATTACTGTATAAACAACACTTGTCATCAGATTTTTATTTTATTGCCTACTCTTTAAAATTTTATTTCTGAACTTCAGGCATATTCTGTCTTTGTGAAAGAAAAAATTACAGAAAAAGTGACCTGGTAGTTTACCTAGTCACTATGGTCACATCCAATGGGAACGGAACACCCAAATCAGAAACAACTTGTGCCATCAGGAATTTAGTTTAGATTGACTGAACAGCCAAACTTCCTTTTCTTATCTCCTTGCCTTCCTCAATGACAGACACAGGCTTAAGATTTTTCAAATATCTTATACCTGTAAGTTAATCGCCATATGTTCTATCAAATTAAAATATGGTAATAATTATGGTTTCTAGAGAAAACAGTGGGAAGTATTAGTCACACACATTTTGCATTATGCTTTAGAACTGGCGCACCTCTTTAACCTTTGCTTTGCATTTTATCCTTTCCTCAGTGGAAATCAATAACGGAATCCCATTGTGCAGGTAAGAAAAATGGAATTGCTTAAGGCCAAACGGCTACTATGTAAAGAAGCTGAAATTCAGAAGCATAACTTGTCCAGTGAGCTAAAAGTTGTCTCCTGCATTATCTGGATCATTCTTCAAAAGAAATGTCATAAAGAAGGTACTTGAAGAAACTCATTCTACAGATGAGAAGCAAAAACACCACAATGACAACAACTAAGTAATTGGTTCATTCAACTAATAATATTTAAAGGAGATTTAAATTTAATTCGGTTTCATTTTAAGTTTTAGGTTCTTCCCTCTATAACATGGGGAGACATGAGTATATTCCCCTTCAATGCACTGAGGACTGGTAAAACAAACAAACAAACAAACCATAAAGGAGCACAATATAGTGGCTAAACATGCCAATAATGGAATCAGATCTCCACAGAAAAAATGCCAGTTCCCCGACAGCTTGTCCTTGGGGCAGTTTGCTTAATTTGTCTATGTCAGCATTCTTGCCTATACAATGGAACTGCAGACAGATATCCTCTTATAAACAACCAATAACATACTGCATGCAAGCACTTGACATAGTGTCTGGTGCATAGTGTACAGTCAATAAAAATTTGCTATGAGATGCATGATAATAATTATTCTTTCTATTTTCCCTTCAGCATAGTCTAGAATCTAGTACTATTTAGGATTTAAGTCAGTACCATGATTCAACACACCCCTCCTCTGAAGGGCAACATACCAGCCGTACTGTAACCCTAGGATGTCTCCACTAATGTATTATCCAATGCCTTGGAGGGACATGACTGAATCATGTTTGCTGAGAGAAGTCCGTGTACCAAGCACAGACACATTTACCAAAAAGGGAATGAAGCTTATATTTTAGGGCTCTTCATCTGCATGCGCCCATTATCTACAGAGAGGGCAATGCAGTAGTCACATGGTCATGTTTTTATAAAACTTACAAAGTAAGACATTTTAACCTCAATTAGTCACATTTGCATTCATAATTTTATATTCTTTATCTTAAAGAAGGCTTCACTGATATGATGAAAACTTCAAGACCTACAAAACATACATCTCTTCTAGAATACCTCCCATATATATAGAAATTAGGCTAAGACCATTGTTTCTTTCCTTCTCAATCCCCACCATTGTCTCACTTCTCCCTTGGGTTAGAGTTGAGGTGCCCTGTGGATATTTTGGGGATCCAGCTAACTAGAAACTGTGCTGGGGGACTATGTAGATTTAGCAGAGTATGCTTATGTGGTTCAGTTGCTCTGTGTGTGGTAGTTATTCCTAGCTGTCTCAGTAAAGGGCTTTCCAAAGGTTTATACCACTGACAGGCGGTATCACGATGTAAATGCATGCTATAGCCCCCAGCACCAGCATGTGATAAGGGAGGAAAAGAAAAGATTTGGAATTTAAAGCTTGGCGGAATATTCCTCCAACCAACACACGTGCAACTTTTTAAAAAATGGATTTAGTTCTACTGAAGCCTAGTCAAACCACAGTTTTTACCCTATCAAGAATATACTTTGTAATTCAAGAAAAGTGAATAAAAAGAAACAATCCTTGCTAGAAGACTGAAATTAACATTCTATTCATTCTATAAAACGTAATAATCTAAAACCACCATAAGATTGCAGCCAAGGGCTTCCCTGGTGGCGCAGTGGTTGAGAATCTGCCTGCTAATGCAGGGGACACGGGTTCGAGCCCTGGTCTGGGAGGATCCCACATGCCGCGGAGCAACTAGGCCAGTGAGCCACAACTACTGAGCCTGCGCATCTGGAGCCCGTGCTCCGCAACAAGAGAGGCCGCGACAGTGAGAGGCCCGCGCACCGCGATGAAGAGTGGCCCCCACTTGCCACAACTAGAGAAAGCCCTCGCACAGAAACGAAGACCCAACACAGCAAAAATAAATTAATTAATTAATAAACTCCTACCCCCAACATCTTAAAAAAAAAAAAAACCATCTTCAAGATTGCAGCCAAATAATTTAGGGAACAAAAAGTATTATGGAAGTGTTTCAAGAAGTTAATTAATTAAAAAATATGTTACTGTTCTGCATTATGTGGTACTTGTAATCTTTTTTCAATTTATAATCTGTTGTGACTTTTTTTTTTTTTTTTGCGGTATGCAGGCCTCTCACTGTTGTGGCCTCTCCCATTGCAGAGCACAGGCTCTGGATGTGCAGGCTCAGCGGCCATGGCTCACGGGCCCAGCCGCTTTGCGGCATGTGGGATCCTCCTGGACCGGGGCACGAACCCGTGTCCCCTGCATCAGCAGGCAGACTCTCAACCACTGTGCCACCAGGGAAGCCCTCAATTCTTATTTAATGGCTCAGCCCTGGTTGGTGTCACAAACTGGTTAGAAAGGACAAACACAAGTCTGACTCAAGAAGGGAGAAGAGAGAATCATGAAAGAATGGAGCTGGCTGAGAAGGTCTCCTGGACACAGGGATGCTTGAGGGTGAGTGTCGACCCTCACAAGTGTCCGTGGGCCTTACCACATGAAATTAATCACACATGTGCCTGCTTCCCCATCCACAAGCAGATGAACTGAAATGCTGTGCCCTGGACAGAGGTGGGGTGTTGGGAAGTAGAGTCAGGTATCTCCCTTTCCTGCAGGCTTACCCCTGCAACCAACATCAGGTGACCAACCCCCAAAGATCTTTAAACCTCCACCTCAGGACATATGTGGTAACTGTACTGGGGGAAGGCAAAAGGCTTTCTCCTGATGACATACAGCCTCTGGTCAATGATCTGCCAGCCTAGAACAAAGACAACCACTATCACGCTCTACCCCAAGAAGTCATGGGACAGATGTGCCCAAACCTGACCCTAAGTGCTCACGCCCGTGCTGCTACGGGTTTCAGTAGTCATGGGTGGAAGAAAGAAGAAGGATGGATGGGCCAGGGAACAGGGGGCACATATAAGTGAGATCACACAGTGTTTGTTTTTCTCTGTCTTGTTTCGCTTAGCATAATATCCTCTGGCTCCATGCAGGATTTCTTTCTTTTCTAAGACAGAATGATACACACACACACACACATATATATACACACACACACACACACACACACACATACATACATATATACATATATATTTTTTTATGTATTTCTCACATTTATGTATCCATTCATCCACTGAAGGACAATTAGGTTATTTCTGTATCTTGGCTCTTGTGAACAATACTGCCCTGAATGTGGGTGTGCAAATATCTCTTCACCATCCTGATTTCCGTTCCTTAGGAAAAATACCCAGAACTGGGATTGCAGGATCATAAAGTCATTCTATTTTTAATTTTTTGAGGAATCTACATACTGTTTTCATAATGGCTGTACTAATTTGCATTCCCACAAGCAGTATACAAGAGTTTCCTATTCCCTACATTCTTACCAACACTAGTTATCTTTTGTCTTTTTGATAATATTCATCCTAACAGTTGTGATGTGATAACTCATTGTGGTTTTGATTTGTACTTCACTCGTGAGTAGAGATGTTGAGCACTTTTTCATACACGATAGTCATTTGAATTTCTTCTTTTGAACGTGTCTATTTAATTTCTTTACCCATTTTTTAATCAGGTTATTTGTATTTTTGGTATTCAGTTGTATGAGTTCCTTATATATTTTGGATATGAACCCCTCATTGGATATATGGCTTGCAAATATTTGTTCCCATTTCATAGGTTGCTTTTTCATTTTTTAAAATAAATAAATAAATTTATTTATTTATTTATGGCTGTTTTAGGTCTTCGTTGCTGTGCATGAGCTTTTCTCCAGTTGTGGTGAGTGGGGGCTACTCTTCGTTGTGGTGCATGGGCTTCTCATTGCGGTGGCTTCTCTTTTTGCAGAGCACAGGCTTTAGGTGCACAGGCTTCAGTCGTTGTGGCTCGCTGGCTCTAGAATGCAGGCTCAGTAGTTGTGGTGCATGGGCTTAGTTGCTCCGCGGCATGTGGGATCTTCCTGGACCAGGGATCGAATCAGTGTCCCCTGCATTGGCAGGCGGATTCTTAACCACTGCACGACCAGGGAAGTCCCTGCCTTTTCGTTTTTGTAGATTTGTTTTTTTTTTCTCTCATCAGCTTTTTAGTTTGATGTAATCCTACTTGTCCATTTTTACTTTTGTTGCCTATGCTCTAGGTGTCATATCTAAAAAATTATTGCCAAGAAGGATGTTAAGAAAATTTTTCCCTATGTTTTCTTCTAGGAGTTTTGTGCTTTCACATCTTATGTTTAATTATTTAATCTATTTTGCATTGATTTTTGTATATCGTGTTTGAAAGGTCCAATTTCATTCTTTTGCATGTAGGTATCTAGTTTTCCTAACACCATTTGTTGAAGAGACTATCCTTTCCCCATTTTGTGTTTTGGCACCCCTGTTGAAGATCAGTTGACTGATAAGGTGCCGGTTTATTTCTATGTTCTGTATTCTGTAACACTGGTCTATTTATGTTTTTATGCCAGTATCATACTTTTTTGAATTTTTATTTTTATTGAAGCACAGTTGATTTACAATGTTGTGTTAGTTTCAGGTGTACAGCAAAGTGATTCAGATATATATATATGTGTTTGTATATATATGTGTGTGTGTGTGTGTGTATATATATATATATGTACACACACAAATATTCTTTCTCAGATTCTTCTCCCTTAGAGGTTATTATAAAATATTGAGTAGAGTTCCCTGTGCTATACAGTATGTCCTTGTTGGTTATCTATTTTACACATAGAGTGTGTATATGTTAATCCCAAACTCCTAAATTATCCCACCCTCTCCTTGCCCTTTGGTAATCGTAAGTTTGTTTTCTATATCTGTGGGTCTATTTCTGGTCTGTACATAAGTTCATTTGTATCATTTTTTTGTTTATAGATTCCACATATAAGCAATATCCTATGATATTTGTCTTTCTCTGTCTGGCTTACTTCACTAGGTCCATCCATGTTGCTGCAAATGGCAAAATTTCATTCTTCTTATGGCTGAGTAATATTCCATTGCATATATATACCACATCTTCTTTATCCATTCATCTGTCAGTGGACATTTAAGTTGCTTCCATGTCTTGGCTACTGTAAATAGTGCTGCAATGAACATTGGGTGCATGTATCTTTTCAAATTATGGTTTTCTACGGATATATCCCCAGGAGTGGGACTGCCGGATCATATGGTAGTTCTACTTTTAGTTTTTTAAGGAATCTCCATACTGTTCTCCACAGTGGCTGTACCGATTTACATTCCCACCAACAGTGTAGGAGGGTTCATTTTTCTCGTTGCACTCTCTAGTATTTATTGTTTGTAGACTTTTTTTTTTTTGCGGTACATGGGCCTCTCACTGTTGTGGCCTCTGCTGTTGCTGAGCACAGGCTCCAGACGCGCAGGCTCAGTGGCCATGGCTCACGGGCCCAGCCGCTCCATGGCATGTGGGATCTTCCCGGACCGGGGCATGAACCCGTGTCCCCTGCATGGGCAGGCGGACTCTCAACCACTGCGCCACCAGGGAAGCCCGTTTGTAGAATTTTTGATGATGACCATTTTGACCGGTGTGAGGTGGTACCTCATTATAGTTTTGATTTGCATTTCTCTATTAATTAGCAATGCTGATCATGTGCCTCTTGGCCATCTGTATATCTTCTTTGGAGAAATGTCTATTTTGGTGTTCTAACATTTTTTGATTGGGTTGTTTGTTTTGATATTGAGCTGCATGAGCTGTTTGTATATTTTGGAGATTAATCCTTTGTCGGTCACATCATATGCAAATATTTTCTCCCATGCTGTAGGTTGTCTTTTTGTTCTGTTCATGGTTCCTTTGCTGTGCAAAATCTTTTAAGTTTAATTAGGTCCCATTTGTTTATTTTTGTTTTTATTTCCATTATTCTGGGAGATGGATCTAAAAATATATTGCTGAGATTTATGACAAAGTGTGTTCTGCCTGTTTTTTCCTCTAGGAGCATTATAGTATCAATTTTTCTCGTTGCACTCTCTAGTATTTATTGTTTGTAGACTTTTTTTTTTTTTGCGGTACATGGGCCTCCCACTGTTGTGGCCTCTGCTGTTGCTGAGCACAGGCTCCAGACGCGCAGGCTCAGTGGCCATGGCTCACGGGCCCAGCCGCTCCATGGCATGTGGGATCTTCCCGGACCGGGGCATGAACCCGTGTCCCCTGCATGGGCAGGCGGACTCTCAACCACTGCGCCACCAGGGAAGCCCGTTTGTAGAATTTTTGATGATGACCATTTTGACCGGTGTGAGGTGGTACCTCATTATAGTTTTGATTTGCATTTCTCTATTAATTAGCAATGCTGATCATGTGCCTCTTGGCCATCTGTATATCTTCTTTGGAGAAATGTCTATTTTGGTGTTCTAACATTTTTTGATTGGGTTGTTTGTTTTGATATTGAGCTGCATGAGCTGTTTGTATATTTTGGAGATTAATCCTTTGTCGGTCACATCATATGCAAATATTTTCTCCCATGCTGTAGGTTGTCTTTTTGTTCTGTTCATGGTTCCTTTGCTGTGCAAAATCTTTTAAGTTTAATTAGGTCCCATTTGTTTATTTTTGTTTTTATTTCCATTATTCTGGGAGATGGATCTAAAAATATATTGCTGAGATTTATGACAAAGTGTGTTCTGCCTGTTTTTTCCTCTAGGAGCATTATAGTATCTGATCTTACATTTAGGTCTTTAATCCATTTTGAGTTTAGTTTTGTGTATGGTGTTAGAGAATGTTCTACTTTAATTACTTTACATGTAGCGGTCCAGTTTTCCCAGCATCATTTATTCAACACTCATTTAGGATTAAAAAAAAGCCAACTCTCCAGCAAGTGGGCATAGAGGGAACATACTTCAACATAATAAAGACCATGAATGACAAACTCATAGCTAACATCATATGCAACAGTGAAAAGCTGAAAGCATTTCCTCTAAGATCAGAAACAAGACACTCTCACCACTTTTATCCAACATAGTTTTGAAAGTTCTAGTCACAGCAATCAGAGAAAAGAAATAAAAGAAATCCAGGAAAAGAAGTAAAACTATCACTGTTTGCAGATGATGTGATACTACACATAGAAAATTCTAAAGGCACTACCAGAAAACTACTAGAGCTCATCAATGGATTCAATAAAGTTGCAGGATACAAAATTAATACACAGAAATCTGTTGCATTCCTATACACTAACAACAAAATATCAGAAAGAGAAATTAAGGAAACAATTCCATTTACCATCACAACAAAAAGAATAAAATAACTAGGAACACACCTACCTAAGGAGGCAAAGCCCTGTACTATGAAAACAATAAGATGCTGATGAAAGAAATCAAAGATGACACAAACAAATGGAAAGATACCATGCTTGGATTGGAAGAATCAATATTGTCAAAATGACTATACTACTCAAGAGAGTCTACAGATTCAGTGCAATCTCTATCAAATTCCCAATGGAATTTTTCATAGAACTAGAACAAAAAAAATTAAATTTGTATGGAAACACAAAAGACCCCGAATAGCCAAAGCAATCTTGAGAAAGAAAAATGGAGCTGAAGGAGTCAAGCCCCCTGACTTCAGACTGTACAACAAAGCTGAAGTCATCAAAACAGTATGGTACTGGCACAACAATAGAAATATAGATCAACAGAATAGGATAGATAGCCCAGAAATAAACCCATGCACCTATGCTCAATTAATCTATGACAAAGAAGGCAAGAATATACAATGGAGTATCATATTGTTTTGATTACTGTAGTTTGTAATATAGTTTGAAGTCAGTAAGTGTGGTACCTCTAGCTTTGTTCTTCTTAATCAAGGTTGCTTTGGCTATTTGGGGCCTTTCGTAGCTACATATCAGTTTTAGGGTTCTTTTTTCTCTTTATGTAAAAATTCAATAAAGCTTTATTTTTAAAAAGAGAAATGTAACTTTAAAATAAACTACAACAAAAACCTGTATGAATATGTTGTTTGCTTTGCTTAAACATTGTCCTTGACTTCTAGTCACCACAGCTTAAACAAAGATGCTTCTTGTTCAAGTGTCTGGTTCTTGTTTTAGCCTTAATTCCTCCTATTTCTCTTTTTACTATAGCACTCTACGTTCAAGCAATTAACAATATTTATAGGTGCCTAAACTTACCTTGTCATTTCATGTTGGTTTCAAATCTTTATTCATGATGCTCCTCATCCATTCAATGTTCTTCTTCCCTTTTGCACACCTAAAAAACAAGGATATAGTCAAAGTCAATCTCAGTAGTCAACTGCTCTGGAAATAGACTTCCTAACCCCAAGAAACATTATGTTCTTTTTACTCCATAATAACAGTATATTTATTTATTTTTTGAACTCATTGCTTTTATTGCCTCTTTTTTTTATCTGACATACCAGTCTTTTCCACTATTAAAATCTTCTTAGGGCATGAACCACATATACTTTGTGTTTATAGGGCTAACATTGAGCTCAATCCATTGTAGGTACAAATTTCGTCCTCAATTACTTATACTCTGTCAATAGAATATGGTTTAGCAGTTAAATCCCTCTGTCTGAAGGGCCAGATAACTCACTGTAAAATAGTTTTTTCAAACTCAATACAAATGCATCAGACAGGCCATATTTTTAACAGTTGAACAGAGAAACAAAAAAAGAAATGTCTCTGCCTGTAGGCCATTTTGATGTTGGAATCTTCTTGCCAGCAAAGCTCCCAATTAATGTTCAAGAAAAGCTATCTGTTTTGGACCATCACGTCAATGATATGTTTTCTTTTGGAAAAGAATAGCATTTGACTCTACAGGGATAGAAGCAGACAGACAGAAGACAATAGAATAAAAAAAACAGTTTTCTGTTCAGTTTCTAATATGAAATATATATCAAGGTTAGTTTTTGAGATCTGCTTGCTTTCCTATGTAGTTATTATGCCCATTAAGCATCCATGAAAACAAACAAAATGAACAACCAAAATATTGCAGAGGAAAGGATAAACTCAAGAATCTAGCAAACATACATTATTTAAATAATAGACTTTACATACAACATCTATACTATTATTAATCTGATATTTTATAAATATGAATATAAAAATTGATCAATATAAATATCTAAATGTGCGTGCTTCCATTGTGACAGGCACCAGGCCAATTAGTTTGCATACAAAAGCTCATTTATGTCTCACAACAATCTTGTAAGGTCAACATTATTGTTTCACAAATGTGAAAATTCAAGCTCAGAGAGAGATTAAATGATTTAAATCTTGATTTTAAAACCTGTGTTCTTGTTCTACTAAATAACAACAACCACAAAAATAATATCAAAAAACAATCATAAAGCACAACAGCAATCAGTACTGTAACTTGAAAAGCGTCTTATACTTATTGAATTCTCATCATATACCCATTCTTAGTGCTACAGATATACAGTTTAAAGTTCTCACCTCTACCCCGTAAACTTGTTATCCCCCTTTGACAAAAGATAAGAGAACATCGCCACAGTGACCAAGGGTTATACTGCTTTTACATTTCGGAACTAGGGTTGTAAGCTGGGCAGTCTCCCTGAAGAACTCTAGTTCCTAATATGTTACGTTTCAGAATCATTTGTAATGTGTGGTAGTATGTATGTGATCTCTATAAGCTTACATATACCCAGGTAAACATAAATTAACAGTTAAATTTAAACATGTTATAGACAATGTGCTGAAGAAATGTTAGCAGGACTGAACATCAATCCTAAGAAGTTTCACTACATCCCTCTAGCAATCTTCCAATGCCATAACTCCAATGCCATAGCTCTTTGAAAGTGAGAGACTCAACCTATCTATAGCAAGTCTACTTGCAATGAGGTTACATGGATTCCCTAACCTTTGAAAATAAGACCTTCTTACTTGCCACACTCTCAGTACATACATGGATGCAGCTGAATGGATGTGTGGAGAGAGTAGGAAGGTAGGTGCTTTAGCTGGGTTTCTGCTAGATTTAATGTACTAGGCACTCTATATGTAATGTGGTTTTATTTCTTGAACACTATACAATGAATTAGGAATTCATATCCCCATTTTAAAGATAAGGAGCCCAATTCTTGGTAAGGTTAATTGACTTCCAGTATCAGTCAGCTATTGAGTTCTACAGATTAAAAGAACAACAGAAATATATAACTCTAATATTTTTGCTTATAACTGCTAGGTTGTATTATTCATCTTTCTTCCTACGTGTCTGACACATGAGGATCCTTTGTTCACGTGAAGGCACCCAAGAATACTATTGGTCCAAAACACAAAGTTAGGAAGAGAGAGTTTATTATACCCACATCTTTTTTTCCAAGATGATTTTTATTTGTACCTTAGATAAGAGAAAACCACAGGAGAGTTTCCCGGTGTTGATTGTGCCTTTAGAATCAGAAATATTCATTTTGGGATTATTAACAACATTCTATTTTTATTTCTATATCTGTGTGGGTCAAGATGCGGCTATAATTTTGATGTTAAGGTAAATGATGTCTCCCTTGAAAAAGATCCAACCTGGCATTTGATATACTAAGTTGGACATAATCATTTCATTGAAGATATATTGTCCTGTTGACAATTATCATTAGTCTCCTAATGGAAGGTCTCTGTGGGAAAAAGGATGATGCCAACTAGTAGTTGAGGAATAAAATTTAGAGAGAATAAGTCATTGAATTGGTTAAAGCAGTGGCATGGAACAAAAGCTAAATATTTAGGAGAGATTTGGGGTTTTATGCAGAACTTTTTCCCCCCATGTTTGAAAGAGACATTATGTATAGTTATCGTCTCTTCATTTGTTTTCCTTTTCCTGCTCAAAGTGGTTTAAAAACTAAATCTCTTTTTTTCTCTCTCTTTGTGGGTGTACACACACACACACACACACACACACACACACACACACACACACAACACTGGAGCCATTATTAAAATGTAACTTTTATAAAAACTTCAATTGTTCTTCACATAGTTTGCTTTTCTTTCACAAATAGTGATCCACTGAAGGGAAGACTACGGAATCATACAATACTATTTACTCCTTTAACGAAATAGCTCAAGGCCATCAAACATTCCTGTTTGACTTTTATTTTTTGTTGTTTTGATTCTTATGTCATATTCTTATTCTTTTTTTTTTTAACTTTTTCTAGTTTGCTGGTCTGTTTCCTTCCCATCAGCCATCGTCCTTCATCATTAAATATATGACAGAGTCTACTAGTGTTCTCGCTAATAAGGTCTAGGCTTGGAAATCAGAAAATCAAATCTGTCCTTTTAACCTATTGAAGGGATACTTATTGGATAGTTACTATGTGTCAATATACAGGAGACATAATGTGGAACTAAAAGCAAATGAAGTAGTATCTACCTTTATAGAATGAGAGTCTCATCTGAGTGGCAATTGATAAGAGAGAGTTACATAAAGGAATGATAGTTATGATAAGTAGAAAGGAGAACGATGCTATAAATATATATGGTAGGAGAAATTGCCCTAGCTATGGAATTGTTTCTGAAGAAATAGTTTTTATTAACGTGAGGATTTATACACTGGTCATACATAATGATCATAATTTTGAAGGTCTATTTCCAATACTTGGTCCACAAAACTGAGAAGCAGAGAACAGATTACCTCTTTTGTACCATCCTTCTATGGCCTACTGCTCAGCACCATGACAATGGCTCGGCTTCTTTTTGTTTCCATATCTATTCCCAGCCTTTATACCATTACATATTGACAAAAATATACTCCATAATTTAAATTCTGTATTTGGTTGATAAGAATTATTTTGCTTTCTTTGGATATATGTATAAAATGGCCTTATATGTGACGGCTAGATAGAAAACAAAGACCACACACTCAAGGTTACTTTTCTCCTCTCCTTTTTCTCTTGTTTTTCCCAGTGAAAAAGAATGTATAGCCATTAAGAGTGCAGGTTCTATAGATACCATGGCTGGAGAGAAGGCTCGGCTCTGCTAGGTAGAATTTGTGTGAACCTGGGCACTTAGTTAATTTCTTTGGGCATAAGTTTCCTTACCTACAAGAAGAGATACAAGCTGCAACTTCCTTATCGGGCTGTTGTTGGCATACAATGAAAAGACTCCTGTTTTACACGTCAGTACCATCAGTGATTGGATTTTAGCATGGTAGTCCGACCATGTCAGGTTTTATTGTGCATATTATGGGCTTAACTAGCCTCCTCTAATTCTTCACTGGGTATTCTTGTGGCTTAGTTTCATTCTCAGATTTAGCACAGGTGTCTTGATACTAGAGCCATCGTCTTATTTTTAGAACCACACACATCCCCCAGAGACTTAAGACTTTATGACAAGACTCTTTCACTCCCTCTCTTTCACTTTTGTTAGTATTTCCTCACTTTATGAGTCAGCTCATATGATCTAGTGGTCAAGGAATTTAGTTCAGGTATAACATTCTCCTTCTTGAATAGCTTTGAATGATAAACACATAAAGTAGTCTCCAGGGAACAGGAATCACACCAATGTGGATTACTCTCCCACAGTGACCTGCCTTCACACAATACAGACTCAGAACCGCAGGCAAAAATTCTGTACCCATTTGGTACGGAAAGTTGCAAAGGAAAAGATTTAATTGTGAAATATATTTACATGGGAGATTTGAGCACGTGCTTTTGTTTTGGATTTTTCGCATTTTGTAATCTGCATTGTTTGTGCTGGCAACTCCTTCTGAGAGGGACTATAAGTGACTTCCAGTTGGAAGAGAGAGGAAAGAGCAAACAGCTTGCAAGCAGATACACGCAGAAATCTGGGTTGCTTCTAAACTGGCGTGCACATGCTGTGCCTATTTAAGTCTTGATGGCTCAACATGTAAGTCCTTCCCGCTATAAATAAAAAATATATATATAAAATCACAAAAACCTACACTTTGCTTATGGGAATCTATGTGCTCTATTCTCTAGTATAAGAAACCTAAGGGATGGAATGGACCTGATAAGAGGGTGAAGTCTAAAATCTTTTTAGATACTTGGGCATTTTACATATACCATGTACATCAATGAATTCAGGGAAGCAAAGACACTGGAATGGGTTGAAGCAATAAGAGCAAAGGTCCAAACTAGAAAGGGGTAATGGTCTGAGTGCTATCAAGTATTCACTGGTCCATGATATGTGGCTCCTGTCTTGGGAGGATGAGCAGGGTCCCATTAGTATTGTTAAAAATTAAAATAATGACAAAGCCTTACTGAGTGTCTGTCATGTGAGAAGCACTGAATATGTGGGATAGCCACAAATTCTTCGTTAATTCTCACAGTGATGCTGTGAGATAAATATTAACACAATTATTATTTTATATATGCGTATACTAAAGCATAGAGGAATTATGTAACCTCACCAAAGTCAAGCAATCAGTATAGAGCTGTGATTAAACACCAGGCTTTCTTACTCCAGGCCCTTATCGTTACTCACCATACCCCATCTTCACGGAGACATCTGAATTGCACCACTTTGGACACTGATGTTCATACCCTGTAAACAGATTCCCAGATTCCACAGCAATAAAACTCAGAGATAGAATTTACCACATTGCAAAAATTTCTTAAAAGATGCTAGAAGCTATAACAATATCCCACCACATATTTTGTGTTAAGTCACTTAGCTGATATCCCTGGAGAAAAGACTATGCTGGCAACTGTAACCAATATACATGATTTATCAAGGTAACAGATTTATAATCAGAAGTTCCTAAATTATACAAAATGTTATACCTGAACCAAGATACAGTTTGTGTAAAGAAGCTACTTCAAATACAAAGTCTCATCCAAAACTGTATGAGAATTTTCCAAACAAATAAAACAATATTATAAGTATTACCTTTTGCCTGATCATCATTTCTATTCACATCTGTCAAACATGCTAAACACAGCTTTACCTTTGATAAACTTTTTGTTTTTCTTAATAGCTTTATTGGAGTATAATTGCTTTACAATGGTGTGTTAGTTTCTGCTTTATAACAAAGTGAAGCAGTTATACATATACATATGTTCCCATATCACTTCCCTCTTGCATTTCCCTCCCTCCCACCCTCCCAATCCCACCCCTCTAGGTGGTCAAAAACCACCGAGCTCATCTCCCTGTGCTATGCGGCTGCTTCCCGCTAGCTATCTATTTTACTCTTGGTAGTGTATATATGTCCATGCTACTCTCTCACTTTGTCCCAGCTTACCCTTCCCCCTCCCCATATCCTCAAGTCCATTCTCTAGTAGGTCTGTGTCTTTACTCCCGTCTTACCCCTAGGTTCTTCATGACATTTTTTTTTCTTAGATTCCATATATATGTGTTAGCATACGGTATTTGTTTTTCTCTTTCTGACTTACTTCACTCTGTATGACAGACTCTGGGTCCATCCACCTCACTACAAATAACTCAATTTCGTTTCTTTTTATGGCTGAGTAATATTCCATTGTATATATGTGCCACATCTTCTATATCCATTCATCCAATGATGGCCACTTAGGTTGCTTCCATGTCCTGGCTATTGTAAATAGAGCTGCAATGAACATTTTGGTACATGACTCTTTTTGAATTATGGTTTTCTCAGGGTATATGCCCAGTAGTGGGATTGCTGGGTCATATGGTAGTTCTATTTTTAGTTTTTTAAGGAACCTCCATACTGTTCTCCATAGTGGCTGTATCAATTCACATTCCCACCAACAGTGCAAGAGGGTTCCCTTTTCTCCACACCCTCTCCAGCATTTATTGTTTCTAGATTTTTTGATGATGGCCATTCTGACTGGTGTGAGATGATATCTCATTGTAGTTTTGATTTGCATTTCTCTAATGATTAATGATGTTGAGCATTCTTTCATGTGTTTGTTGGCAGTCTGTATATCTTCTTTGGAGAAATGTCTATTTAGGTCTTCTGCCCATTTTTGGATTGGGTTGTTTGTTTTTTTGATATTGAGCTGCATGAGCTGCTTGTAAATTTTGGAGATTAATCCTTTGTCAGTTGCTTCATTTGCAAATATTTTCTCCCATTCTGAGGGTTGTCTTTTGGTCTTGTTTATGGTTTCCTTTGCTGTGCAAAAGCTTTTAAGTTTCATTAGGTCCCATTTGTTTATTTTTGTTTTTATTTCCATTTCTCTAGGAGGTGGGTCAAAAAGGATCTTGCTGTGATTTATGTCATAGAGTGTTCTGCCTATGTTTTCCTCTAAGAGTTTGATAGTTTCTGGCCTTACATTTAGGTCTTTAATCCATTTTGAGCTTATTTTTGTGTATGGTGTTAGGGAGTGATCTAATCTCATACTTTTACATGTACCTGTCCAGTTTTCCCAGCACCACGTATTGAAGAGGCTGTCTTTTCTCCACTGTATATTCTTGCCTCCTTTATCAAAGATAAGGTAACCATATGTGCGTGGGTTTATCTCTGGGCTTTCTATCCTGTTCCATTGATCTATATTTCTTTTTTGTGCCACTACCCTACTGTCTTGATTACTGTACCTTTGTAGTACAGTCTGAAGTCAGGGAGCCTGATTCCTCCAGCTCCATTTTTCGTTCTCAAGATTACTTTGGCTATTCGGGGTCTTTTGTGTTTCCATACAAATTGTGAAACTTGTTTGTTCTAGTTCTGTGAAAAATGCCAGTGGTAGTTTGATAGGGATTGCACTGAATCTGTAGATTGCTTTGGGTAGTAGAGTCATTTTCACAATGTTGATTCTTCCAATCCAAGAACATGGTATATCTCTCCATCTATTTGTATTATCTTTAATCTCTTTCATCAGTGTCTTATAATTTTCTGAACACAGGTCTTTTGTCTCCTTAGGTAGGTTTATTCCTAGATATTTTATTCTTTTTCTTGCAATGGTAAATGGGAGTGTTTTCTTAATTTCACTTTCAGATTTTTTCATCATTAGTGTATAGGAATGCCAGAGATTTCTGTGCATTAATTTTGTATCCTGCTACTTTACAAAATTGATTGATTAGCTCTAGTAGTTTTCTGGTAGCATCTTTAGGATTCTCTATGTAGAGTATCATGTCATCTGCAAACAGTGACAGCTTTACTTCTTCTTTCCCAATTTGGATTCCTTTTATTTCTTTTTCTTCTCTGATTTCTGTGAGTAAAACTTCCAAAACTATGTTGAATAAGAGTGGTGAGAGTGGGCAACCCTGTCTTGTTCCTGATCTTAGTGGAAATATTTTCAGTTTTTCACCATTGAGGATGATGTTGGCTGTTGGTTTGTCATATATGGCTTTTGTTATGTTGAGGAAAGTTCCCTCTATGCCTACTTCCTGGAGGTTTTTTACCATAAATGGGTGTTGAATTTTGTCCAAAGCTTTCTCTGCATCTATTGAGATGATCATATGGTTTTTCTCCTTCAATTTGTTAATATGGTTTATCACATTGATTGATTGGCGTATATTGAAGAATCCTTGCATTCCTGGAATGAACCCCACTTGATCGTGGTGTATGATCCTTTTAATGTGCTGTTGGATTCTGTTTGCTACTGTTTTGTTGATGATGTTTGCATCTCTGTTCATCAGTGATATTGGTCTGTAGTTTTCTTTCTTTGTGACATCTTTGTCTGGTTTTGGTATCAGGGTGATGGTGGCCTCATAGAATGAGTTTGGGGGTGTTCCTCCCTCTGCTATATTTTGGAAGAGTTTGAAACGGATAGGTGTTAGCGCTTCTCTAAATGTTTGATAGAATTTGCCTGTGAAGCCATCTGGTCCTGGGCTTTTGTTTGTTGAAAGATTTTTAATCACAGTTTCAATCTCAGTGCTGCTGATTGGTCTGTTCGTATTTTCTATTTCTTCCTGTTCAGTCTCGGCAGGTTATGCATTTCTAAGAATTTGTCCATTTCTTCCATGTTGTCCATTTTATTGGCATAGAGTTGCTTGTAGTAATCTCTCATGATCCTTTGTATTTCTGCAGTGTCAGTTGTTACTTCTCCTTTTTCATTTCTAATTGTATTGATTTGAGTCTTCTCCCTTTCTCTTGATGAGTCTGGCTAATGGTTTATCAATTTTGTTTATCTTCTCAAAAAACCAGCTTTCACTCTTATTGATCTTTGCTATTGTTGCCTTCATTTCTTTTTCATTTATTTCTGATCTGATCTTTATGATTTCTTTCCTTTTGCTATCTTTGGGTTTTTTTTGTTCTTCCTTCTCTACTTTCCTTAGGTACAAGGTTAGGTTGTTTATTTGAGATGTTTCCTGTTTCTTGATGTAGGATTGCATTGCTATAAACTTCCCTCTTAGAACTGCTTTTGCTGCATCCCATAGGTTTTGGGTTTTTGTGTCTCCATTGTCATTTGTTTCTAGGTATTTTTTGATTTCCTCTTTGATTTCTTCAGTGATCACTTGGTTATTAAGTGGTGTATTGTTTAGCCTCCATGTGTTTGTATTTTTTACAGATCTTTTCCTGTAACTGATATCTAGTCTCATAGCGTTGTGGTCAGAAAACATACTTGATACGTTTTCAATTTTCTTAAATTTTCCAAGGCTTGATTTGTGACCCAAGATATGATCTATCCTGGAGAGTATTCCACGAGCACCTGAGAAAAATGTGTATTCTGCTGTTTTTGGATGAAATGTCCTATAAATATCAATTAAGTCCATCTTGTTTAATGTATCATTTAAAGCTTGTGTTTCCTTATTTAGTTTCATTTTGGATGATCAGTCCATTGTTGAAAGTGGAGTCTTAAAGTCCCCTACTATGATTGTGTTACTGTCGATTTTCCCTTTTATGGCTGTTAGTATTTGCCTTATGTATTGAGGTGCTCCTATGTTGGGTGCCTAAATATTTACAATTGTTATATCTTGTTCTTGGATCAATCCCTTGATCATTATGTAGTGTCCTTCTTTGTCTCTTCTAATAGTCTTTATTTTAAAGTCTATTGTCTGATATGAGAATTGCTACTCCAGCTTTCTTTTGATTTCCATTTGCATGGAATATCTTTTTCCATCCCCTCACTGAAAGTCTGTATGTGTCCCTAGTTCTGAAGTGGGTCTCTTGTAGACAGTATATATACAGGTCTTGTTTTTGTATCCATTCAGCCAGTCTTTGTCTTTTGGTTGGAGCATTTAATCCATTTACATTTAAGGTAATTATCAATATGTATGTTCCTATTCCCATTTTCTTAATTGTTTTGGGTTTGTTATTGTAGGTCTTTTCCTTCTCTTGTGTTTCTTGCCTAGAGAAGTTCCTTTAGCATTTGTCATAAATTTCTCATTTTTTAAACATAAAATGTAGAAACGTCCTTCCAGGAGAAGAAAACAACACATGCAAAGAAGGCTGGAGGTATAGGAAAATATGGGGCAATTGCAGAAATTGTGGCTGTAGCTTAGAGGTCGTATGTGTCATGCAAAGGAGCTTAGTTGTTATACTGAAGGTAATGAGAAGATAGGGAACCCCTGAAAGCGGCAATGATGTGGTGGTGTTTGTATTTTGGAAGATCTCCTCGGAGGATAGGATAAATCTACGGATTAAACAATTGATATGCAGGAATCAAATAATGCAACTCTGAGACAGAGTTTTTTCTGTATCTCTGTATGTTATATCTACATTTGAGGTTATATTTCTCTTGTATAACAAGAAGCAGCACAGAATGAGGGCATTACACTCAGAGGTCTCCAAGTCACACTTTAAAAATACTATACATGGCTAATATGCCTTTAAGAGCAGACATTGGTCTCAATTAGTATTAATTTATCTTAGCTGAGCCTACTTTACATATAGTAAAATGTTTAAACCTTAAGTGTATAATTTATATTTCTACGTGTGCATTCAAGATGCCACCAGGAGAATGTATATCATAGTTTGTTCATCAGAAGAAGTGATGAATATATTAATAAAAATTATCTTTCTATGATCTTTTTATCCCCGCCCATGTATAAACATATGGAACGAGTTCTATGGGAAACAGAGAGCTTAATTACATGTGTTAGGGAAAGCTTGTCAATAAACGGAGTTGAAGCTAGAAAGTGCTAAGTGTTGTGAACAGGCATATTGAAAGTTCCATGGTTGTTCAGAGTAGAGTCCTAGATCATTTCCATCTTCAGGAATCAAAACTCGCTTCTGGGGGCAATGGGTACTGAACTGCAGCTTTAGTAATTAATAATATTTAAATCATCAGAACACCAAGAAAATACTAAAATTGCAAGCACAGAAAACAATGATCTGTTTCAGTTCTCTGTGCTTCAGAGAACCAAGACCTTGATGTAAATTCTTCCTCAAGGTCCCTGATGATCAACATAAGACTCCTTAATGGACAGGATAGAACTCTCTTTCTAAATATGCAGTTATATATAGAGAGCTTATAAAGATACAGAGGTCTTTAAATAATTAATTTAGAACTAAGGTTATTATTATTAAACAGATGTACCTTTATATGCATTAACTATTCATGGTGTTTGTTTTGGAAATTCTAACCAAAAACATTGATCGCACAACTAATCTCTGTCAATGTCTGACCTGCTTGTGTCAGGAAAAAAAATAATGATTCTTGAGTGAAATAGTCATACCCTATTTTTATATCCTTGAGCTTTGACAAGGAAGCCTTGAAAATATTATTAGTTTAGTGTATGATTGTAAATTCTTGGCATTTTGGCTTCTGTGTGGCTTATAATCCCCACCTCCCACCGCCCCCCCCAACTGCCCCCCACTAGTAAATCTGATTTGGAGTACTCTTTTAGTGCAGAAATTGTATTAATTTTGGGGAAAATACTCATAGTTTAAATCAATAAATAATTTATATTGCCTTAAAAAGAGATAAAAGTATCACTGAATATATTCATCTTTGACTTTTTTTGGAGTGGAAAGCTTTTGACAATATAATGGGTACTAGTAGACTCCAGTTTCTGGAATATTTTGAAAGATATTTTATAAGCTATTCTAGTGCTAAATATTCTAATCAATAACACTAAAATTCAATGAACACATCTTTATTTGGTATCTCAAATATTCAAATGTTTCTAGAAATGTTTAATTTATTAAAGAGTATTGCTCTCTTTTTCCATACCTCCTTTGCTAGAGCTACTAATAACTTCCATCTACTGATCTAGACACTCCAGCTCCAGAGCTCAGTTGTATTAGGTCAGAGATATAGTGTAATATGGTGATATTACCTTCACTGGGGACACAGGATCTTATTTCAATCTTGTTCTCTCAGATCTGGTATGTGATGGTACAATCACACCCTCTGAACTCAATCCTTATGACTAAGCTTCTTCTGCCTCAGGTGTCCTGTCTAGCACTACACTTGCTTGAACTTGGACACCAGTTTTTAGGGTTTCCATCTTGAAACCATAAAGTGGCCTTGAGGTATCCCTTTCCTTGAGGACCATATTGTATTTTCCATACCCACCACATGTGAAAGAACTAGTCACCTGAATACCATCCCTGTGGCCATCAGCCAGTTTTCACCTATTCCTTATGGATGTTGATTTTTTAGCCCTTGTTCTTCTCACCTCCCTGTGTCCATGATTTATGTCATAAGACTTTACTTTACTTTAATCCCTTTCACTAGAAGAAGAGTGCATTTCCCTGAAACTTCAGTTTGAACTCAGCTATGCATAATGGTTTGAAAGAGCCACAAATCTTTGACCTTCCTCCCATCAAGAGTTGGGGGCTAATTTCTTTCCCCTGGTATCTGAATCAGCTTTAGTGACTAGTCTGTAACTAACAGAAAATAACATAAAATATACTGGGTAACTTCTGAGTCTGGGTCAGTAGAAGTCATGCAGCTCCTGCCTGATTTTCTGAAATACTTGTTGGAAGAACCCTGAGTTACCAGGTAAGAAATCCAACTATGCTGAGGCTGTGAAGGTCAAGTTTAGATACTGTGTTCAACAGTCCCAGCTGATTCTTTCCTCCAGCCACCCAACCCAGATCAGACATAGGAGTGAAGAAGTCATCTTGGAAGGCGATTCTCCAGCCCAGCTAATCAAGTGATCAATCATCTCAAGTGAAGACCAGACATCATAGAACAGAAAAGAGCCATTCATACTGTGCCTTTCCCAAATACTTAGCCAACAGCATCTGAGAGAACACAATAGTTGTTCTACACCACTAAGTTTTTGTTCAACTTGTTTTATAGCAATAGATATCTAGAAAATCATGTGACTGCTTTGCTTGATGAGATCTGGATGGAAGTAACTGTGTGCCATTTATAAGCCTAAACCCCAAGAGGTCTTACTCATTTCATCTCTTTGTTCTTCTGCTTCTGCCATTGCTAGAATAAGAGCACACCCTGGCTAACCCGATATTCCATGGGAGACACAGAGTATGTGGTGTAGGTCTGTGTCCATCGTGCAGGGAGGAACCAGTCCAAGCTTCCCCACAGTCTGAAGCACAGCTATCCAGCCACATCCTGACTAGGTCAGCAAACCACCAGGCAACATACAGCCTCACCAACAAGAATCAATAACTGTTGTTTTAAACTACCACTTTAGTCAATTACACAGCAAAATCGGACCAAAACACCCCAAAATTATTTCTGCCACTAACCACAATTGTCTGATTGTTTCTCATCAAGTAACAAGGCAAGTTAGCCATGTTCGTTTCCATTATGTACTTTGAATTTTTGGCAATTTCCACTCAGGCACCAATTTCTGGCCTATGGTACTTATATGTGCTCTAGTCCTGGAGTATAGATATGGGGGTAACCAGAAAAACTAAAGAATGGCATCCTTTCATGTCTCCCACTGTAGTGATTCTACTGCTTCTGGTCCTTCAGACCCTTAACATTAAACAAGTTATCTGTCAATGATTTCCCAGTCTTCAAGCCCTCTTTTTTTTTTTTTTTTTGCAGTACCCAGGCCACTGCTGTGGCCTCTCCCATTGTGGAGCAACAGGCTCTGGACGCGCAGGCCCAGCGGCCATCGCTCACGGGCCCAGCCACTCCGCGGCATGTGGGATCCTCCCGGAGCGGGGCACGAACCCGTGTTCCCTGCATCGGCAGGCAGACTCTCAACCACTGCGCCACCAGGGAAACCCTAAGCACTCTTTTATACACACTCACTGTGCTTTCCTCAAGAGGCAAAGGCTATCTTTCTCCCAGTGAAATCCTTTTTATTTTCAAGACAGTAACTGCACAAATGTATTTCATGTTTCTAAATCAACATCTCTTTTCCTCCCTCCCTCCCTCCCTCCCTCCCTCCCTCTCTCTCTCTCTCTCTCTCTCCTTTCCCCACAGCCTCATGATGGGAGCATTTTAGGATTATTTTCTTTGCCATCTGTTTCTCAGAAAATGATGGAGACTACAAAGTTCAGGGCTGTACAGACATGTGGGCTGATGGCATCAGTATTTCTTGCTCACATACAGCTCCCCAAATCTCAAAATCACATTTGCCACTAAATTCCAATTGCAAAAGCCAGATGGAGAATTGAAATGTGATGGAGCAAGATGTTTCATTTCATTTCAAATGTTTAATGTCTTTCCATTCGCAGATAAAAGATCAGAAAATTAACGTAAGGTACAGAAGTCAGGAAATGTGAAAACATAAGGATAGAATCTGTAGAATAGAATTTTATAAGTGCCCAGTGTGTCTGAAAGAAAGATCATCAACATTGCAAAAGGGAAGTTCTGGGAAGGATCTTTGAGAATACCTATTGAATTTTATAGATGAAGAAACAGACTCAAGGTTAAAATGCTGTATAACTCTACTCAATTCAATTAAGCAGTGGGGCTAGGACTACATCTGAAGTAGACATTATCTGACTTTTTAAATAAATTCTGTTAATAAGAGGTGGAAAGAAAGAGAGAATGAGAAGGGATGGTAGTGGCAGGAGAGAAGAGTGAAGGATGAAGTAGAAACAGTGCTGTTAATCAAAGGAGAAAAGAAATGCATGAGGGGACTTCTTTCTGGAGGGCAGCGGGATGGGAACCTAAGAACTGGACATTTTGCCTGCCCACTCGGTGTCTCATTTTATTTTCCAAGAATTTTCTAAAAATTAGGATGATTGACAAATTTTAATGAGTGAGGGAGACCGTAAGACATAAATTACTTTTCCAGACCTGATTCTAACCTAGACCACCCTAATGCCAAAATTCATGGTATTTCACTACTATGCCACCCCAGCTCCAGAAGAGAGAAAAAGGGGATGAGCAAAGGAGATCTAGTGGGAGAGACCAGAACAGAATTTTATTAAAAGCATATGCTAGGTCAACAAGGTAGAATTCAATATTTTGCTCTATCATTTACCTGCTGTTTCTCCTTGAGCAACCTATTTCACCCCTCTGTGCCTCTGTTTTCCCATCTCTCAAATGAGGATTACTGTAGGGACTGACTAATTTTGCTAAAGCAATCATCATGTCTTAAACACTGTTTAGATGTATAGATCCTTAGATGACTTTAAATGTTATACGGGAGTGGAATGTAAGGAGAGAAAACTTTGCTCAAAAAGAGACAAAATCAACCCATCAACCAACCAAATTAAACAAAATCAAGCAGGAAGCAACAACAACAAATTCTGAACAGCATTTGCAATAGTAGCACTAGCATTTCCTAAAATCTCACCTGTGGTGCTGAAGCTAGCACTTGTGGCAGTTATATAAAGCTTTGATTGTTCTATAATTCTATAATTGATCTATAAATTCCAAAGCTTGTTATGCCACAGCTATGAAACTTTGGGCACAGTAATTAATGGACGCTGTATTCTTGCCTGCATGATACCAGGCTTGTGTAGTCTTAGAGAATAAAATTTAAAAGGAAATGGGCTTCATGCAATATTTTGTCATAAGTGAAATTTATATTTATGCAAAATGCAAAAGTGTTTAAGAAAATCCCAGTCATTTGAGGGTATGGTCAACTAGGATTCCATTACTTGGCATTTCATGTTAATTTTTGCATCTGTAATTTGTAAGTTTTGAAACTTCTCAGTGTCTAGAAGAGATCACAGCATGGAAATAACTACTTTTTGAATGATTCTACTGCTTGTTATAGTTCTTTATAATATAACACCTGAACAGGCTAAATAACAGAGGATAATGTAGGGAAGAGAACAATGATTTGAAGTTTGTTTTCTAGCTTAGTCTCTCCCCCTAACAAGTTAGCACAAAAGCCTAAATTCCCATCTCTTCTGACACTGATACCTCATGGGCTGCAGCGTAGGGACTGACATATTCCAGTCACTAAGTGAGGAAATCCATATATAAGGATCTGAGTGTTTACCTTTGGAACCAATCTCCTTAGTTTCCAATACCAGCGTTGTCACTTTATTGGCTGTGTGAACTTGAGAAAGTGATCGCATCTCTTTCTGTCTCAATTCTCTCATCTATATGATGTGTCAGGGGAGGTGATAATAATAACTATTTCTTAGATGTTTTGAGGATTAAAAGAGGTGATCTATGGAATCAAATGGAACCATATCTGGCACAAAGTAAAGCACTCAATATATGTTGGGTGTTATTGGTCTTGTTTTAAGAAAAGTTGGAAGCCATATATAAGAATTTTAGAGTGAGGTGAGGGAGTTTGTAGTTAAAAAAAAAATGCTGTCTGGAAAAATGTAAGTCAATAGTGCAATGTGTGGATAGTACAAGAGCATGAGGATGGTAGAGGTCAATTAACAGCAGGAAACTGACTTCCACCACATATATGTCCCACATCATTTCATGGAGGGCAGATCCAGAATTGAGATCCTACAGAGTATAAATGCAGAGAGACCAAAAAATTTCATGAGAATAAAGAATACCAAAATCCATCATTTTCAACAGAGTACCAAATCCAAAATTAGAAGATAAAAGGGCATGAAGCAGATTTCTCTGTGTGAATGTTTTGCATTAAATATAAACAGAAATTTCCTGTAGATTGAAGGAGACATTGCAAAAATAGAGTAGACATGGATGGAAGAACTGTGTGTGTATGGGGGTAGGGAGTCCTAAGGAGTCTACAGCAGCAGTGACCAATAAAACTTTCTGTGATTATGTAAATGTTCTGCATCTGCCCTCTGCAGTATGGTAGTCACTAGCCACATGTGACTTTTGAACACTTGAAATGTGACTTGAGAACTTGAGGAACTAAATTTTAAATTAAATTTAATTAATTAAAAATTTAATAGTCATAGGTGGCTAGTGGCTGCCCTTATGGAAAATGCAATTCTATAGAACTGGATGGATAGACAGATAAAGATAGCTTCACAATTAGGAAAACAGGGTATTTCAATGCTTTCTAGTTGTATGCCTTAGCCTGTTTTTAGCATTTCAACACATGATGCTAAGAGACTTAACATTTATATTTCCTATAAGAACAGAAGCAAACTAGGGATTCTAACTCTATCAGGCATCTTCTTTACCAGCATGTAGGACAGAACTCCAGAGAATCAAGTTTTTTTGTAAATCCCCTTCCTAGAGTTACAAGCACTGACTATTGCTCATTCCTTTTGGAGTCTCCCTTACTTGTACACCAGGCCAAATAAAAAGCAGGGGTTGGCAAGCTACTGTTTTTCACAAAACTGGTTTTTTTTGTTTTGTTTTGTTTTGTTTTTTGTGGTACGCGGGCCTCCCACCGCTGCGGCCCCTCCCGTTGCGCAGCACAGGCTCCGGACCCGCAGGCTCAGCGGCCATGGCTCACGGGCCCAGCCACCCCGTGGCACGTGGGATCCTCCGGGACCGGGGCACGAACCCGCGTCCCCCGCACCGGCAGGCGGACTCCCAACCACTGCGCCACCAGGGAAGCCCCACAAAACTGTTTTTCATTGGGATGTCTTAAGTTGAGAAAGAACATGGCAAATATGGTAAAATAATGACAGTTGTCACTTATTTTTCAGATGTACCACACTTCAGTTATTATAGTATCATCTTCCTGCTCTTGAAGAGTCTCAAACAGAAGATAACACAAGCCAAACTATTTTTAGAGGTGAATGCACAATTTGGATTTCTGCAAACAGTGCTGTAATCAGGTATCTAAAACTTTAGAAAGCAGACATATATTTCTGCACTATTTTAAAATAAACAATGAAGTAGTGAAACTTTTGCAAACAATTCTTACACTAAAAACGTGTTGTCAAGTCTCAATAGAGGTGTCATAGGACAGTTGATTCTCTACTTGAAGCTTGAGAAACAGCATGTCCTTTTGTCTTCCCTTTGAGCTCCCTTCTTTCTGAAACTTCCTGGACTGTGCACTTTCAGAGGAAAAATAAAAAGCCTCTATTTTATTTAAGCCACTGTTATTCTTGGCACCAAATCCTAATGTATGCAGAAAAAGATTACGTTCTATTCCCAACTGATTGAGTTGAATGTCAGCTTGAAACTGTAATATATGCTGTGAGGATCCAGGCCATTTCTCCTCTTATAACTGGTGGGATTTTTTTTTTCCATCACTAATAATTGCTAAATTTTATTGAATACTTACGGTATGTCATGCACTATTCTGACTGCTTGCACAGTAAGTTCATGAAATCCTCTGAAGCAACCCTGTGGGATAACTATTATAATTGCTCCCAATTTCCAATGCAAAGTCTTAATCACAGAGAATTTAAACAGTTTTCCCAAGGTCAAGGGGCTACTAAATGTTGAGGCTGGTATGAACCATGTGGATTCATGAGGCAATACCCATAAGGCAATTCATGAGGCAATACCCACCCTCTTAATCATTAATGGTTAAGATCTGACTAGTATAGTGTTACTTACATGGGGCAGTGGATCCAGCGAAAACTCGAAGAGGCATTTATCATGGCTCTACAAAGACCAAGTCTGCTGGGGGTTGTGCTTTGCAAAGACAAGTTTTCCATACCTGTGCCTCTCAGAGTTCATTTTTAATATATTTCAACCTTTTATTTACATTTGTACATTCATGAACTTCCTGTTTTTCTTTTCTGAAAACTGCTCTTTGAATATCCACTGATTACTTATTTGGATTCTGCTGGCATTATTATTGTCAGCATCATAGCTGATATGTATTAAGCACTTTCTGTATAGCAGATCCTAACTCAAAAATTTACAGTAATTATCTCATTTAAAATTACCAAAGCCTAAATTGATGTGTATAATTATTATCTATATTTTACAGATGAGGAAATCGAAGCTCTGGGTACCTTTCTCAAGTTGTCACAGTTGCCAGTGAACAGCCAGGGAATTAACCTGGGTCTGCCTTACCCTACTAGCTTTACTGAAGAACTATACACTTATAGGCATGTTTGTAATTTTGCCTGTGGACAAAGCTGATCGTTCTATCCGACTGTGGTTCTCAACCTGCAAATATGCAATTTCCTGTTTAAGTCATAATAAATATGCTAGTTTTTAAGAACACATAACTTTCTCTCCCCGACTCAGAATGCATTTACTGTGTTTTCCTCTAGGCAGGAAAGAAACATGCATTTAAGGCTCCCTGTGACAGATGATTCACAGAGCAGCACTGATTCCTTGCTTTATTTGTGCCCCTCACATAAAGCGCTGCAGTTAAAGTGGTGAGTGAGGGAAGTAGCAGAAGAATATGGACTGGTACTGAATAAAGAGAAAAGAATGAGAGAGGAAGAGTCTTTGCCAGTGAGGGAAACTGCCAAAGCTAAATAGGAATTTAAACTCCCTTTTACCCCCCAGTGAACAAATGCACAACTTTTAACATTCTTCCTTTACATCTTAAATCTTAGCATCTCGGTATCATTAAGTGACTTAGTGCAATAGTCCTTCAAGAGAAATTACACCCTATCTAAGAAACACTGACAAATACGAGATACAGTACTCTCAGTTTAGTCAAACCACTGCCTTGGAAAGCAATAACACTGCCTGCTTTGATTCACACTGTGTTTCTCTGCGTCACACACTAGTAGACTATTTATCTTATTCAATGGCAGCTCAGTATAAGACTGAGAGCCATAAAGAATTTATTCTATACTCCCTGCCAAATTCTTTTCTGGTAAAAATGTTAGAGGCTTGTTTTATTTAACTCAGGACTCCTCTGTCCTATCGCTCATTCTTCTTGCCTGATGATTGTTTTATTTCCTCCACATTCTAAGGAAGGGAAGAATTTCCAAGACGAGTAAAAAGTCTTCTGTTGGGTAAAAAGTCTTCTATACCAATTGGGTAAAAAGTCTTCTATACTAATTTCCAAAATGGAAATGTCTTAGTTCATCATCTTTTGGATTCCTGTAAAAATTTAATTTACTCACAGCAAGTATGTATTCCCTTCTGGTAGGAATTGCTTGCCCAACCACAGCCATTTTCCTTCACCTTTCTTCATTTCTGGCAGCTACTGATAGTGTCAGAGACACTAAAATGTGGGATCCTTTATTTATTAATCTCCTCTGCGGTTAAGGTTCATCAGGCATCAAAATTCTGGCCGATAAGACATACAAAGTCTGCTGAGGGCTCGTGTGGAAGATTTCCTTCCCTAATAAAGGTATAGCTCTAAGAAATATCCCACCTTCTTATTATATAGTATATTTGTATATGCATATAGTATATTTGTATATGCAAAGTCAAGGAGGCACAGAGTCACATTTTACTGTCTCATTGAAAGCAGTCTAAATATAACTCTGAATGTCCTTCCCTTGAGACTAGCAAAAATTTAATCTCAGTGACTTTTGTGCAATGGCACTCACAGACATGCATACACAAATGCCCTCAACAAATGTGCAAAGACGGCTTGGCTTTACCCAATATCCAACCATAGGGTGAGACTTAAGTGCTTCTACTCAAAGTTACTACCATTAAAGTAGTTGTTGTTGTAGATTTGAAGTCAGAAACTGTGATAACGGATACATTTAAAACACAGGAATCTGCTGAGGCTTGGTACTTAGGGCCTGGTTCCTTCCAACCCATTTGCAAAGCCGCGCTGCTCTCCAGGGAGCACTTCCATAAGTCAGGAGATACATCTCCACTTTTACCAGCACCTGCCAGAGAAATGGTAATATCTGTCCTCTCCTCATCCCATTCTCTCCCACTGGTTTAAAGGCTTGATTCTATTTTGCACCCACCTCTCCCCCACCCCTGAAAAAAAAAAAAGGTATCTGTCAAAACCTCAGTTAGTTTAGATTTCTGTAAAGGGAGAAAGACAGATTGTTTTCACAAAGTTTATGCCTCCCTCTTCCATTTTTAAGGATGCTTGTGATTATACTGGGCCCACATGAATACTCTAGGATCATCTCATTTTAAGGTCAACTGATTAGCAAGCTCAGTCCCATCTGCAACCTTATTCCCCTTTGCTGTGTAAACTAACATGTTCATAGGTTTTGGAGATTAGAGTGCTGACATCTTTTGGGTCCATCATTCTGTCTAATAGAACTTTTTTATGCCAAAATAACAATAATAATAATTTTACTAAAATTATAAAGTAAATTATAAACAATAAATAATAATAACAATAATAAATAAAAGGCAGTTTTTCAATCATTTTATTGAGAACTTTCTAACTATGATTTGCAAGTAGTTGGGCTTTAACTGAGAAGCAGAGAATGCAGTTTATGCCTTCCTTTCTCTATAGAATAAGATGAGAATTATTCAGGAACTTCCCTGGTGGTGCAGTGGTTAAGAATCCGCCTGCCAATGCAGGGGACATGGGTTCAATCCCTGGTCTAGGAAGATTTCACATGCCTCAGAGCAACTAAGCCTGTGCGCCACAACTACTGAGCCTGCGTGTCACAACTACTGAAGCCCGCGTGACTAGAGCTCATGCTCCGCAGCAAGAGAAGCCACCGCAATGAGAAGCCCGCGCACTGCAATGAAGAGTAGCCCCCGCTCGCCGCAACTAGAGAAAGCCTGTGTGCAGCAATGAAGACCCAACACAGCCCCCCAAATTAATTAATTAATAAACAAAAGAATCATTCAAATGTCAATATACAACAGATATAACTAAAAGGAGACAGAGGTCATGGACCCTCCAAGTAATTATCTGTGGGACCCAGATATACAGTTGTATTTTTTCTCTCCTGTGCATCTCTGTTTCAGTACTTGGTTTGTTCCTGTCCTGAGGCTTAGCTCACCATCCCCGGTTTTATCTGTTATTATTCTAACACTAAGGAGAATATTGATGAGGGCATTGGAAGACTAGAGTTTCAATCCCAGCTCTGCCACGGTATAACTGCAATTCCCTGGTCAGTTTACTTTCTGTCTTTGAGATTGTCGCTCTATATGTAAAAATCAGTGAATTAGACTAGATCAATCACATATCCAATAAGAACCACAGTAACAGATATGGTACATGGCCCATGTATAAAATATATTTCAATCTTCAATAATTCTATAATCATCTCCATCTTAAAGATAAAGAAAATGAGGCTCAGAGAAGGTACAGAGCATTTCCTAAATGAGCCCAACATAATAAAAAAAACCTAATTTATTATCTCATACAAAATACTCTCATGTAATATATAAGGTATAAAAGTCTCTCCTTTAATAATCACGGTGTCATTCTGCCATTCAAATGCAAATAGGTGTGAATGTTTATAAACACGTACTTACACATAATGCACAATTCATATCTAAGCAATCAAGTTATTCTAATACCACAAATTCCAAATGATGCATTCAAAAGTGAGGGTAGCAGAAGGCTCAATTTCCCAAGCCGCTGAGTCCTTGCTGCAGGCAGATTCCAGCTCTGATTAAATTAATGCCTGCCCAAATACAGGAACAGAGCCAACATAAGAATCAATGTCAGGGCTTCCCTGGTGGCGCAGTGGTTGGGAGTCTGCCTGCCGATGCAGGGGACATGGGTTCGTGCCCCGGTCCGGGAAGATCTCACATGCCGCGGAGCGGCTGGGCCCGTGAGCCATGGCCGCTGAGCCCGCGCGTCCGGAGCCTGTGCTCCGCAACGGGAGAGGCCACAGCAGTGAGAGACCCGCGTACCGCAAAAAAAAAAAAAAAAAGAATCAATGTCAGTTAAAGCTTTCAGCTCTTTGGGTGTAACTTTTATTTTTCAACACAGAATACAGTCAAATTTTTTTCATCACTGTAGAATTTAATAGGAACACTTGGATCAAACACATCCATGTTATAGACTAAAGTGTTCAGTAAATGTAGCTACAAGAATGAAAAAAAAAATCGAAGAAAACCATATCTGAACATCTATATCACAAGTTTCCAGTTAAAATTAAATTATTAGAGACATAACTGGGTATTATTAGCTCTTGCAGGACTCCTGTTCATGCTTGTCACATTCACCATCCCCACTATCACTATACCTAGATTAGAGCCCATTCATCTGTCATTTAAACAATCATCAAAACTAATAAGTACAGAGCCTTCCAGGTACTAGACACTATATTAAGTGTTATAGGGTATCTCTTTCTTCTTAACAATCTTATAAGATGGGCATTACTATTAACCAAATTGTTTAATAAAAAGGCCAGAGGCTTAGAGGAGATAAATAATTTGCCTATGGTTGCACAGCTAACATGAAGTGGGGTAACCAATTTCCGTCCTTTGAAAGCTCGTGATATAAGCTTTTGTTTAGTAGAAAAAAATTTCCCCACTGAATGGAAATGTACTATTTTCCTTTTTTGTCTCTTTCTACACTATTGTGAGCTCTGAGGAAATGACTCCATTCTTTACCTTTTTTCCCCATTTCATCTTTCACTGACAGACACAGAAACTTTCCTATAGAAGGGGATCAATAAACTATTTTAAAATTAATAAATCATTCTAAATGGAAAAGGAAACTCCATCTGGATGAGCTCAAATCCTAAATCTGTTGCTTCCTGTCAGTTTGTACAAGTAGCATAGCTTCTCATAACCTCATTTCTTTTACTTGATAACACTGGGCTTAAGATATTTGTGAAATAAATATTATAATGCTTGTAACAATGATCAGTAAGTATAAAACATAATAAATGCTAAATAAATAATTCACTATTTCTTTACTTGCATATTCAGTAAAAAGCCCTTCATTTGCACATCCATTCACCTGTACAAGCATCAAGTGTACACTGAAAACCTAATTTATGCCAAGCACTGGGCATATACTGATAACTAAAACAGAAAAAGTCACTGCCCTGGAGAAAACTTTGATTTCATTAACAGATTAATATTACCTATAGCAAATTCTAATAAACTAGACAGACACGAAGGCAAGTGTTAAAGAAATTATCTCCTATATTATACATAGAATCAAGGACACTGAGGAAGAAGAATAAAACAGAATTTTGGAATAATGAGGTTTAGGACTCCCTGATATTTTAAGAGCCCATCCACTTAAACTTTATTTCCATAATATCAAATAAATTTTTGCATGAGCTAATGTAATTCAAAAGTTCCTCATATTGTTCATGATTCTTTGCATTGACCCAACCTGTTGCAATTTAACCTTTGCATGTATCTCCATGACACTCATCCTTTCTTCCTAAAAAATAAATGAAACATTTTCAGGTTTGGTCAATGTGCTTTGTACTAAAAATACAAAATGGCCATTTTTGCTTTTCATCATCGAAATATTTTTTCTGTTTTCTCTGCTTTAAAGTCAATGTCATAGGTTTTTTTTTTGTCCAAATTGACCATTAGACATATGTCTTTATCATGATTACCCTGGCTTTGCTTTTATTTATTGGCATCCAGATTCCACTTAGTGATTATAGATTGTTTGTCCCCTTCCTGTTATTTAAAAGCACCTACTTCTACACAGTAGGTTGCTTAAGCTACAGTTTATTTCCATCAATTTTATTTAGCTCATTTTAAATTTTCTTCATTCCCAGTCTACGAAAAAATCCAATACAATATTTTGTGCTGTGTCACTTGAAAATGTGCAAACTGATTTAGCTATGACCACAGCCATGTGCAACATCTACACTTTGTTTCAAGTTTAGGAGAGCAAGGGGACAAATTTCATTGTTGATTCTGAAAGGGAGACAATACGATATACTAAAAAGAGAAAATAACGAGTCAAAAGACCTAGATGCATTCTAATTATGCCATTTCACAACTTAAACCCTTCAGTGAATTCCCCCATGGACCACCAGTTAAAGCCCAACCTCCTCAGTAATGCTTATAAGGCCATAATGATATTTATTTCAGGCCATCTTCTCCAGCTTTCAATCTTGACATTTACTCCAGCCATGCTGTAGGTCTTCATGTTCTCTCACCCTTGTTCTTTTTTATACCTCTTATTATTATCTCTCTCTAGAAATCTCATGCTAGGATAACTTCTACTCATTGTTCAAGATTTAGTTTAGACATCACTTCCCTCTTAGTGACCTATTTCCATCACAGCATTTCCCAAACTTGTGTAAGATAAGAAATAACTCTGGAAATGTTTATCTGCTAAATTAGTGTTTTAAGTGTATGTGGGATTTGCTTTACTCAGGTATGCTAAGACATGCAGACATAGAAATGACTGTCATTGAAGAAGAAGGTTTTATACTCACAGATCCTTAGAAACAGAAGGCAAGGCATGCCACACAGGGCTACGTGGAGGTACCAGGGTCAGTCAGGAGGGAGAGGGAGTGAAGGGAAAATGTGAACAAGAGTCTTTATGCTAGTTTCATAACAAGGAAGAGAAGAGGTGGTTTCAGGTTTAGGATTAGCTAGTTTGAATAGTTTTAGTGAGTCCTGGAGTGTAGGAGCTGTTTCTAGTTGTCTGGTACCTGGTCCACGGTGATTAGGGCAAGAAAAGAATGGCTCAGAGTAAGAACCCCACTGAGGAGGTGGTTGGCAGTGTGAGCTCTGGATTAACTGTTTTACATTTGATAGATATCCTACCAGGTGAGTTGTTTATTATCTCTAGGAATTAGCTAAACTTGGGAAGGTTAGTGCCTCCAGTATTGGCAAGGCTCTAAGATGTCAAAGCATAAGAAAATAAGGGGGAAAAAACCATGAATAGTACAACGAGCTTCTTTAGAGAAAAGCATTAACTTCTAAAGCACCCAGGTAGAGTTCCAGTGCTAGGAAGAGCAGTGGGGTAGCTTATCTGGGAATAATCTTCCTGTAGATAACAATGATAGTTTATATGCATTGAAGACAAAGCAGAGAAAAGCTGAAAGGAATTTGACTAATGATAGAAAGTACATCACTGGATCAAATCTGTGTTTAAAGAGCCTTTACCATTAAGGTTCTCCTGGTTTGCAATGCGTGGGGCAGCTATAACTCAAGCAGAAATAGCAGAAACAATCTTATTGGATTGAGGTGTCACAGAATGGAGTTTAGGATACAAGTGTCTCTGGAAATGGAGGAGGAAACCATAGAAAGTGGAATACCTAAATATGCATATAAACCTCCCACAAAACTCTGTATGACCCTGAACTGTTTGGGCACATGTCAGCTCCAAGAAGCCTCTTAGAAAACAACAGTTAGATGGTTGAAACTCTGACCAGAGGTCTCACCCTCTGTTAACAGTAGGGGTAGCATACCTTGAAGTTTGAATCACACCTAGCTAAAGGGTATGATAAAAACTTTCTACTGAAACTCTGCAATGGGCATGGCTTAGAAATAGAGACTAGATTCTTGGACTAAGTAATATACCTATGACTAAAGGAAAAGTTGACACAGACACTCTGTAATAATGTATAAAATCAAGCCTCCTCAAAAATGAAGGCAATCAACTAGTAATATAAGTACTTGATTCATCTAAGTTGTTGCATGCATTTCTTTTCAATAGTGATTTCTTTTACTGCATAGAATTCTAGAGTAAGGAAGCACCATTAGTTTTCACATGGGCTTACACAGAGCTAAGGTTTTTACTTTTGATAATGTCCAATTTACCATTTCTTTTCTTTTGTGGATTGTGCAGTTGGACATACTTTTATGGTTCCATTTCTGGGTTCTCTACTCTATTCCATTTATTTATGTGCCTATTTCTCTGCCAGTACCACTGTGTCTAGATTACTATAGCCATATAGTAGACATTAATATTTGTAGAGTGATTCCTCCCACTTTATTCTTATCAATAGTTAGCTATTCTAGGGCCTATGCATTTCCAGAAAAAATGTTAGAAAAATCTAGCCTGTATTTCTAAAAAACCTACTGGGATTTTGATAGGAATTGATATACTAGGGACTAGTATACCGTGTTTAAAAAAAAGAGACCTGAGTGGACATCCTTGTTTCATTCCTGATTTTAGAGGAAAGTATTCAGTCTTTCACTGTCAAGAATGATGTTAGCTGTAAGTTTTTTTGTAGGTGCTCTTTATTAAGTTGAGGAAGCTCCCCTCTATTCCTAACTTCTAATTGCAGAAAGCTTTTTTCTTTTAATCATAAATGAGTATAAGATTTTGTTAAATGCTTTTTTGTGTTAATTGATATGATTTTTTTTCTCTAGGCTGTTGATATGGTAAATTACATTGACTGATTTTAGAATGTTGAACCAGCTGTGCATATCTGGAGTAAATTCAACTTGGTTATGATATATAACTGTTTTTATACACTGTTTTATACTCTGTTTGCTGCTAATTTGTTGACAAATTTTGTATTGATGAGAGATATTGGTCTGTATTGGTTTATAGTTTTCTGTATTTTTCTTCTTTTTTTTTCTTTTATACACTATCTTAGGTTTTAGTATCAAGGTAATACTGACCTAATAAAATGATTTGAGAAGTGTTCTCATCTCTTCTATTTTCTGGAATATATTGTGAAACTTGGTGTTGATTCTTCCTTAAATGTTTTGTAGAATTCTCCAGTGAAATGATCTGGGCCTCAAAATATCTTTTTCAGAAGCTTTTTAATTTAGAATTTATTTATTTACTTGTATTAGTATGATTCATATCATCTATATCAGCTTAGTTGAGTTATAGTAGCTAGTGGCTTTGAAGGAATAAGTCACTTCTACAAGGTTGAGTGTATAGTTGTTTGCGGTATTCCCTTATTACCATCTAATTGCTGCATGATCTGTAGTGATATCTCCTATTTTATTCTTTTTTTTTCTTATTTCTTGCTACTTTTCTTTTTATAAATTTTTTAGAATTTTTAACTGAAATATACTTGATGTATAATATTATGTTAGTTTAGTTTAAGGGGTATGTACTACATAATGATTTCACATTTGCATACCTTATGAAATGATTACCAGGATAAGTTTAGTAAACCATCTGTCCCCATACAAAGTTATTAAAATATTACTGACCATGTTCTTTATGCTATATATTACATCCCCATAATTTATTTGTTATATAACTGGAGGTTTGTACCTCTTAATTCCCTTCAACTATTTCACCCACCCACCAACCCCCATCCCCTTTGGCAACCACCTGTTTGTTCTCTGTATCTCTGAGTCTGTTTTCATTTTGTTGTGTTCATTTGTTTTGTTTTTTTATATTCCACATGTAAGTGGGGTCAGGTGACATTTGTCTTTTTCTGTCTGATTTATTTCACTTAGCATAATACCCTCAAGGTCCATCCATGTTGTCACAAATGACAAGATTTCATCTTTTTTATGGCTGAGTAGTATTCCATGGTATATATGGATATATATCTTTTTATCCATTCATCCATTGATGGTCATGTAGGTGTTTCTATATCTTGACTATTGTAAATAATGCCACAATAAATATAGAGGATATCTTTATGAATTAGTGCTTTTGTATCCTTTGGATAAATACCAAGAAGTGGTATAGCTGGATGATATGGTAGTTTTATTCTTAATTTTCTGAGGAATCTCCATACTTTTTTCCATAGTGGATGCACCAATTTAAATTCCCACCAACACCCAGAGAAAACCATAATTCAAAAAGACACATGCCTCCCAATGTTCACTGCAGCACTATTTACAATAGCCAGGTCACGGAAGCAACCTAAATGCCCATCAACAGACAAATGGATAAAAGAGATGTGGTACATATATACAATGGAATATTACTCAGCCATAAAAAGGAATGAAATTGGGTCATTTGAAGGGACATGGATGGACCTAGAGACTGTCATACAGAGTGAAGTAAGTCAGAAAGAGTAAAACAAATATCATATATTAACACATATATGTGGAATCTAGAAAAGTGGTACAGATGAACCTGTTTGCAAGGCAGAAATAGAGACACAGATGTAGAGAACAAATGTATGGACATTAAGGGAGGAAAGCAGGGGTGGGATGAATTGGGAGATTGGGATTGACATACATAGATACTAATATGTATAAAATAGATTACTCCACTTTGCTGTACAGTAGAAACTAACACAATATTGTAAAACAACTATACCCCAATTAAAAAAAAATTCCCACCAATAGTATATGAGTGTTCCCTTTTCTCCACATCCTCACCAACACTTGTTGTTTGTTGTCTTTTTGTTAATAGGCATTCTAACAGGCATGAGGTGATATCTCATTGTGATTTTGCATTTCCCTAATAATTAGTGATGTTGAACATCTTTTCATGTGCTTATTGGCCATTTGTATGCCTTCTCTGGAAAAATTTCGTTTAAGGTTCTCTGACATATTTTAATCATTTTTTTGACATTGAGTTGTATGAGTTATTGGTATATTTTAGATATTAACCCCTTCTCAGATGTATAATTCACAAATATCTTCTCCCAGTAGGCTGCCATTTCAGTTTTTAGATAGTTTCTATTCCCGGCCCCCTCAAAAAAATATTGCTAAGGCTAGTCTCCAAGAGTGCACTGCCTATGTTTTCCTCTAAGAGTTTTAGGTCTGTATTTAAGCCCTTAACCCATTTTGAGTTTATTTTTGTATACAGTGTGAGAAAGTAGTACAGTTTCATTCTTTTGCCTATAGCTGTCCAGTTTTCCCAACACCTTTTATTGAAGAAACTATCTTTTCAGCATTGTATATTCTTGCCTCCTTTTTCATAGATTAATTGACCTTGTGAAGGCTGGTTTATTTCTGGGCTCTCTGTTGTGTTCCACTGATCTATGAGACTTTTTTTGTGCCAGCACCATACTGTGTTGATTACTGTAGCTTTATAGTAAAGTTCGAAACCAGGGAGCATGTTACCTCCAGCTTTGTTCTTCTTCTTCAAGACTGTTTTGGCTATTCAGTGTCTTCTTTGTTTCCATACAAGTTTTCAAATTATTTCTTCTAGTTCTATGAAAAACACCTTTGGTATCTTGATAGAGATTGCACTGGATCCATAGATTCCCTTGGACAATATGGTCATTTTAACAATATTAATTCTTCTAGTCCATGAGAACAGTTGTCTTTCCATTTGTTTGTGTCATCTTCAATTTCTTTCATCAGTCTTATAGTTTTCTTAGGTCTTTCACCTCCTTGTTTAGATTCATTGCTAGGTATTTTATTATTTTTGATGCAATTATAAATGGGATTGGTTTCTTAACTTCTCTCTCTGATAGTTTGCTGTTAGTGTTTAGAAATGCAACATATTTCTGTATATTAATTTTGTATCCTGAAACTTTACTGAATTCATTTATTAGTTCTAATAGTGTTTTGGTAGTATCTTTAGAATTTTCTATATATAGTATTATGTCATCTGCTAACAGTGATGGTTTTACTTCTTCCTTTCTAATTTGGATTTTATTTCTTTTTCTTGTCTGACTGCTGTGGCTATAACTTTAAATACTATGTTTAATAAAGTTACTAAGAGTGGGCATCCTTGTCTTGTTCCTGATCTTAAAGAAAATGCTTTCAGCAATTCATTGTTGAGTTTGATGTTGGCTGTAGGTTTGTTACATATTGTCTTTATTATGTTGAGGTATGTTCCTTTATATTCACTTTGTTAAGAGTTTTTATTATAAATGAATGTTGACTTTCATCAAAATATTTTTGTGTATCTATGGAGATTATAAAGATTCTTTCCTTCAATTTGTTAATGTGGTGTATTACATTGGTTGATTTGGGGATACTGAACCATCCTTGCATCCCTGGGATTTATCCCACTGTTCGTGGTATACGATCCTTTTAATGTATTGCTGAATTTGGTTTGCTAATATTTTGTTGAAGATTTTTGCAAATAGTTTATCAATGATATTGGCCTATAATTTTCTTTTTTGTGTGTGGTGTCTTGATATAGTTGATGTATTTTCTATAGATTTACTTTTATCAGTTTTGCTAGTGACTTGTTAATATTATAGATTTTTTTCAATGAAACAGTGTTTCATTTCCTTGATTTTTTCCATTGCTCTAATGTTTTAATTTCATTTACTTCTGTTTTATCTTTATTATTTCCTTCCTTTCAATTTATTTTGCTCTTATTTCTAGTTTCTTGATGTGTCAACTTAGATGACTGATTTGACAACTTATCTCTTTTCCAATGTAATTATTTAGTTCTATAAATTACCCTCTCAGCATTGCTTTATCTGCATTTCACTTATTTTGGCATGTAATATTTCCATTTCCATTCAGTTCTATGTACTTTAATTTCCTTTGAGACTTCTTTTGTGAACCACAGATTATCAGAAGGGTGTTGTTTAATTTTCATGTGTTTAGATCTTTTCCTGTTGCCTTTCTATTATTAATTTCCTGATTAAATCCATTATGGTTAGAAAGAATTCTCTGTCATTTCAATTTCTTTTAAATTTGTTGAGGTTTGTTTAATGGGCTATGACATGATCTATCTTCGAGAATATTCCATGGACACTTGAAAACTATATATGCTGTTAGAAGGAGTATTTATATATGTCAATTAAGTCCTGTGTTTGACTTTGTTGTTCTGATCTTTCATATCTTGCATTTCTGTCAGCTGATAAGAGAAGAATGTTGAATTCCAATTAAAATTGTGAAGTTTTCTATTTCTTCTTTCATTGCTATCCATTATCTATCATGCATTTTGAGGCTTAATTGCTTTGTATATAAACATTTAGTATAATTATGTCTTCCTGGAGGATTGATTGGCTTATCATTATATAATGTTCCTCTTTATCTTGAGTAATTTTCTTTCCTCTGAAGTCTACCTTATCTTAGATTAATACAGCCAACCTTGTTATTTTTATTAATGTCTGCTTGATATAAAATTTCCATTAGTTTATTTTTAGCCTATGTCATTGAATTTGATGTTTCTTTTAAACAGCAGATATGAGTCATTTTTTAAACCACTCTGTGAATTTCTGCTTTTTAATTGACATATTTATACCATTTTCATTGAAGTTATTAATTGATATGTTACTGCTTAAATTGGCCATTTTATTATTTTTTTCTGTTTATTTCCACTGTTTCCTGATTCTCATTTCTCTTTTCTTACCTTCCTATGGATTATTTAAATACTTTCCAAGTTTCCATTTTGATTTATTTTAGTGTTTTTAAGAGTATCAGTTTGCACTCTTTTCTTTATAGTTGCTCTGGGTATTAAAATATGTATATGTGACTTATCACAGTTTCTTGGTATCATCATTTCACCACTTCAAATGAAGTGTGGACATCTTACTTCCTTCCATTTGTGTCCTTTTTACCATCATCATTTCAGAGCTGATAAGCTATTTCATCATGCTGTGAACTAATGGTCACATATCCTCATATTTTTCTTCTTTCTCTTCATCACATGACCTGATTTCTCCAATCACAACTTTGTCTACAACACTACATGTTCAAAGAGTCAGACTTTTAGGTATCGAAATAGAACCAAACTCTTAGATGGGCATTATAAAGAGTAGGATCAATTTCTAATAACGAAAACAGTATAGGGGCAGCCTCATCAGCCTATCTGCCATTTTACTATGCTAAATGATAATAAGAAACTTCAAGTGTGTGCAATTCTGTGTGCAAGTCTGAATTTTTACTTAAGGTACAATAATGCATGGTTTGCCCTTCACTCCACCCCAGGATATGTAGCATGTGTTGCTTTGGTAACTTGCCCAAATGTTCTCTTTGGAACAGCAAAAATTCCTGTCTTTTTAGGGTTCTTTGTAAATGATCTCATCCTCATTCTAGCAATTGCTACATCCAGATGCCTCCCTGTTGCAGACAGTTTTCTAGCTAAAGCATCTGGGCCAGCAGTGATCAGGCAGTTGTGTCTGAGTCAGTTATGTGGTTAAATGGATAATGGACTGTCTGGGCTGCCTAGGTCTTTTGAATGTCAATTTCCTCTGACTCAAATTTTCAAGTAATTTATTCATCTTTTGCTACTGTTGATAGCATTTCTGCTGCAATCCCCTCACATGACTCCAATTTAAGGTGATGGGGGAAAGCTTCACATTCTGATTTATTTCTGCAGAAGAGTCTGAATTTAAAAGGTGTTTGTGTTGGCAATTCATTTTTTAAAATATCAATAAAATATATGCTTCTCTGCTTTGTTTTCTTACTTCCCATTTTTGCATCACAAACATTTGTTATAATTATGGTCCTTACACACATGTTTTTATGAACTAGTGAGGACTTCAGCTGCTAACTAAATTGTTCTAATATGCCAGGAAACCACAACCCCTATTTTGGAAGCATTAAACAAATTTTAAAGGTATCTTTATTGGAAACCAAAACTCCAGCATTTAATAGCGTGCAAGCCCCAGTCAGAGGTGCATTTTGTTTCAATGGTGGCCACAAATGTGGACAGAAATCACTCTGACTTATTGTGAGTAAGATAGAAATTTCTGATTACTATCCTGTCTCTGCATGAAACCAATCTCTTTAGAAAGACCATTTGAATCTGGGAGATAGAGGGCGAATGTAAATACGAGTAGAGGTTAAAACTGTCACTATGAGTATGAAGTCATAAATTATGCAGCCTGAAAATTCATTATGTTGTTTTTGTCACCAATCTCCTGAGCTTTATTACCAAAAAAATCTAGAAAAATAAAAGAAAATGAGATTAAAAACAGTGAAAATTTTTCTACAAGAAAATTGGGTTTATTGTAGCATTTCCTGAGGAGATTGCCTCAATGTAAAATACACTGCTTGCACGATACCTTTTAGATGGTTATAGCTGAAAAACACCTTTTTTTAAATTTTATTTTTATTTATAGCTTATAACTTGTTCAACTTTCAAAGGACTTTACTCTTTCCTCACTTATCGAAAATTATTATGATAGTTTAAGGGAAACTATTATTGGAAGAACAGAGTATTATTTTTAAATATACAAAGATCTGAATTCCACTGGATGTGTTTTCAAGCTATTCAACTGATGTAGTTACTTCAGGTATGTTTTTAAACATTCTAGTTTACATTTAAACACAATTTAAATCAATACATGTATGCATTGATTGCTTTATTCACTCACTAACTCATGAAGCTTCATTTGAATGCCTTTGCAGACAATTTCAGCTGGAGTCATGTGACCCAGAGCAAGTTACTTTAGCTCTCAGAATTTCAGTTTTCTCAACTGAAAACTGGAAATTATGACTCCTGAACTTCCAAATCTGTAGAGTTTTATGAAGACCAATTTTAACTATGAGTTTCAGCTTGCTTTTTAACTTTGAAAGCACTGTCAAAGAACAGTGATGATGAAAAGAAAGAGGAGGTTACAACTGTCAGGATGATGGAAGTTTACCAGATTTTATTTGCCTTCTATTTTCTAGATATGAATATCATTTTATACTCAGTTTATAGTTAGAATATTAGAAATTTCTATGCTTAAAGGACCCAAGGACCGTTGTAAATGAAAGATTTTTCAGTAGTGCCATAATCCAGCTTTATCTTCCTTTCATATTGTATAGAATCAGGAACATCCCCTACATAAAAAACCCAAAACAGTTTTGCTAATGTCAAAAGGAAGCAGAAGAGGTATATCTGAGTCAGAGGTTGGAATGAGAGTATTCAGTTAAATTTTCCTTGGGCATTATCCAGGCAAAATATTTTATTTATTTATTTTTAAACTAAAGATGGAAAATACCCAATGAGTGTTGGCTTCCTGGCTCAGACAATTAATACTTGTTCTGAATTTCTGAATAGGACTCTTAGGGCAAGCCAAGTGGATATCTTCCTTGAGAGGGAGATTAAATGGAATAGTCCATTGGATCTTGTGTGAAACTTACTTGCTGACCATGATCTAGACTGGTGCTTCTCGAACTTCAAATTCATACAAACCATCTAGCTACCTCGTTTAATATCTAGTATTTCTTTTTTATTCCTTCTTAGAGTTTTCATCTTTCTGCTTACATTACCCATCCATTCTTGTGTGTTGTCTACTTATTTACATGAATGCTATTAACGTTAGTCATAGCTATTTTATATCCTCTGTCTGATAATCACAAAATCTGTATCATATTGGAGTCTAGTTCTGATACTTGTTTTACCTCTTAAGAATGCATTTTTTCTCACCTAGTAACATTACTTGTAATTTTTTGTTGAAAGCTGAATATAACGTATAGGATAATAAGTATAGTAAGATTTGGTGGGAGTATTTAAGTTAATGTAGGTAGGAGTTGGTCTGTGTTTAATGTTTGCTATAGCTGAATGTGCCTGAGGCTTCAAAATCCTCTAGTGTTATTTCCCTTGCTGTCTTTGGACTTCCCCAAGAGTCCTCCTCAGATATTGTCTGTATCTTGTAGATCTTTTAGCTGTAGCTTGCTATTATTAAACTGGAGTCTGTTGGTATGGAGATAAGGTAGGAGGAGGGGAGCATTTTTTATCTTACGATTAAATCTCAGTTTTCAGTGGCCTGGTGTTTCTGAGCTATAACCTTCACCAGTGTTTCTTAGCATTCCTCCCATTCAGGTGAGACAGGAAGGTGAAGGAGAATGGTGTAACTGAGCAAGACCCTATGGGACCCCACCCACCTACATCTTCCACCTGCCTCTTGTTTGTAGAAAAGCTTTAGTTTCCCAGGCCTCCCATGAGTCACACAAGGCTAGCTCAAGAGTTAAGGATGGGAATAATGCGAACCTACAGTAATAAAAGATGGCGGTTGAGCCAGGAGCAGTGGTAACAATTGAAACATACAGCGGTATAGCATTCACAGAAACTTTAGTTCCTCCCTGAAGGACATAGATAACAGTGCCGGATGCATGTTCCTAAGTTGTTCTGCAGATACTAAAACCACCACCAGACGGAAGAAGCTAATTGTATAATGACCAGGCTGTAGCCATAACATAAGCTGCTCCATCTCAAGCAGTACTGAATCAGTGGCTTACATAATTCCAGGAACTGGCCTCAAAGAAATGGAAACAGACCAACCCCAAAGTTGAAGATTAACCTTGCTTAAAACAATCAAGATGACGTTGACCAGACCATTGCATGACCAGTTTTGAGATGACTGTCAAAGCCGACTGTGCTGCTTTGCACACAACCCCTGCCTGTTCACCCCTGGAACTTCCTGGTTTTCCCTATAAAACCATTTTCCCTCTAACTGGCAACTTGTAGATGGTTTTTGAGATGCTAGTCTGCCATCTTCCCAGGTTGCCAGCTTCCTGGATAAAGCATCTTTCTTTTCCCACCAACCCTCGTCTCTAGAACACTGACTTTTGAGTGATGAGTGGCCAAACCTGAATTGGGTTCCAGCTCTGGCCAGTAACAACCGAATTAGAGAAATTCCTTTACCGCAATATGGGGTAAGGCTGGAAATTCTTTGACCCCAGAGAGTAGGCTGCTGTTATGGAGGATGCTCTGGGCATATTTCACAAATATAACTATTTACCTCTTCTTGCCAGAGCCATAGGGGATTGCCCTTGGCATTATACCATGAACCTTGGTGGATTTCCTACAGGCAAAACCTACAAAAGTGTGAGGTCATCCTAAGCCTGCAGCCACTACAGTTTCTCACACTCATGCTCATGATGGCTCCTGGGAATTTAATTTTTCCTGATGCTCTTGAGAGAAAGTGGGGTCTTTGGCCTCTCTGCACTGTTGCACACTTTTTGTGACTGGGTCTGCGTTAGGCAGAGTGGCAAGAGAAAACAGCCTGTGGGATCACTGTCACCACCTCCCTACCACACTGCAACACCACGTCCATCATCTGGGTCCAGTTTTATAACTGAGGCTTAACTGGGGTAGAGCCAGGAGAAACAAAAGAGCTCCATTATACAGGGAACCCCTTTCCCAGTCCTCTATTTTCTGTCTGAAAGGAACATGCTCTGTCTACACCCATCTGTGGTTTGGGCTGCCTGTGGTTTGAGAGTCTAAGTCAGGAAATATGGGAGGAAAACAATAGCTAAATCATTGCCTGACGAGTCATTACTTGAGTTTTGATTCTCCTATCTTTTCTATCTGTTCTTATTTCGTTTTCATAATCCTCCAGTAAGTTATATTTTCTTTTACTTACACTCAGAGAAGAGGGTAGGGGGGAATGTCCTTCTTCCATTTTAACTGTATTCCGCCTCTTTCTGAAATGGCACTTACTTTTTTCACTCAGGAGTATCATATTGTTTCACTTGATTAGAAGGTAGAGAATCTCAGAATTACTTTAGTAATGAATTTGATTTCATTTTATCCATATTTTGCCAGTTAGAATTAACATTGGAAAAAATAAAAAAGAGATGGCTTTCCTCCCCCACACCCCCTACACACACATACATACAATATCCGGGGATAAATAAGACACCTTAGTTTTCCCTTATTTTATGTCATATGGAATTGGTCTCTGAAGGATATATGGAGTCCTTTTATCTCTTGAACATTTTCAATAACTTTCCCCTAACTTCCTAGATAAAAATCATAGTATTCTTCACATTATGAGGGTCTTTTCTAACCCCCCACATCTGACTGAAGCAAATCCTAACTGTTGTTAGGAGGAAATTTGGGATTTCCATCTTCATCACAGTGGACATCTATAATGGAAACACCTCTTGTTACTGAGAGTATCGCTAACTTCCTCTAAAAGAACTGTGAAATAGACAACATACATAGAAGTGACTGATGCTTGTTATGTTAACAAAGGCATTCTTGTCTATTGGGATTGGAATAAGCATGAAAAAGAAAATTCAATCCTGCAATAGAAATTAAATAATAATCACCACCACCATTCGAGTGCTTACTCTGCTGGATACTAAAATAGGTTCTGCATGCATGCCATCTCCTTTGTCCTCTCCAGACTGAAGTGTTGAATAATTAACTCCTGTGTCCATCAGATATAGAATTAGTTTTAGAGAGAAGTCAACTGTATCTCCTGTGGATTACATTCTAAGTTTGTATGCTTTCTATACTGCATTTAGGAATAGCACACACACACACACACACACACACACACACACACACACACACACGTTAATTATACGGCAATTTGCCAAAAGCTACTAGGATGAGAGAGATTCCAACTATGTATCTGTTTGTTTAAATACTTCTGTTGTTGTTGGGAGTGTAATAAACTAGATAGAGAACGTTTTCTTAGGTCAGTCTCCCAAGGCAATAGAAATAAAAGAAAACATAAACAAATGGGACCTAATCAAATTTATAAGCTTCTACACAGCAAAGAAAACCATTAACAAAATGAAAAGATGACCTATGGACTGGGAGAAAATATTTTCAAATGATGTGACTGATAAGGGCTTAATTTCCAAAATATACAAATAGCTCATACAACTCAATAACAATCAAACAAACAAAACCCCCAAACAACCCAACTGAAAAATGAGCAGAAGACCTAAATAGACATTTCTCAAAAGAAGACATACAGATGGCCAATAGGCACATGAAAAGATGCTCATCATGGGTAATTATTAGACAAATGCAAATCAGAACTACAATGAGGTACCATCTCACACCAGTTAAAATTGCGGTCAATATAAGGTCTACAAGGGACTTCCCTGGTGGTCCAGTGGATAAGACTCTGAGCTCCCAGTGCAGGGGGCCTGGGTTCGATCCCTAGTTGGTGAACTAGATCCCACATGCATGCTACAACTAAAGATCCCGCAGGCTGCAAGGAAGATGCCACATGCCACAGCTAAAACATGGTGCAGCCAAAATAAATAAATAAATAAATATTTCTTTAAAAAAAGTCTACAAATAACAAATGTTGGAGCAGGTGGGGAAAAAAGAGAACCCTCCTACACCGTTGGTGGGAATGTAAATTGGTGCAGCCACTATGGAAACCAGGATGGAGTTTCCTCAAAACTAAAAATACAGTTAACATATGATCCAGCAATCCCACTCCTGGGCATATATCCAGACAAAACTATAATTTGAAAAGATACATGCACTCCTACATTCATAGCAGCACTATTTATAATAGCCAAGACATGGACACAACCTAAATGTCCACTGACAGATGAATGGATAAAGAAGATGTGGTACAGATATACAATGGAATATTACTCAGTCATAAAAAAGAATGAAAGCATGCCATTTGCAGCAACATGGATGGACCAGAGATTATCATACTAAGTGAAGTAAGTCAGAAAGAGAAAGACAAATACCATATGATATCACTTCTATGTGGAATCTAAAATATGACACAAATAAATATATCTACAAAACAGAAACAGACTTACCGACACAGAGAACAGACTTGTGGTTGCCAAGGGTGGGAGAGGGGTTGGGGAGGGAAGGACTGGGAGTTTGGGATTAGCAGTTGCAAACTATTATATATAGGATGGATAAACAACAATGTCCTACTGTATAACACAGGGAACTATATTCAATATCCTGTGATAAACCATAATGGAAAAGAATATGAAAAAGCATATATATTATATATGTATAACTGAATCACTTTGCTGTACAGCAGAAATTAACACAACAATGTAAATCAAATATACTTCAATAATTAAAGAAAAAAAAACACATTGAGAAAATTTTATTGTAGATCCAACCAGACTTCTGAGAAACTACTTCTCTGCAAAAGGTCCCTCACTGCAGGTGAACATAATAGTTGCCTAGAACACTGCTGCCAACGGCTCTGTTTGGGAGTGGGCCCTAGAAGCTGTATTTTTTTTGTTGTTGTTGTCACGCGGGCCTCTCACTGCCGTGGCCTCTCCCATTGCGGAGCACAGGCTCCGGACGCGCAGGCTCAGCGGCCATGGCTCACGGGCCCAGCCGCCCCGCGGCATGTGGGATCCTCCCGGACCGGGGCACGAGCCCGCGTCCCCTGCAACGGCAGGCGGACTCTCAACCACTGCGCCACCAGGGAAGCCCTAGAAGCTGTATTTTTGAAAAAATAAAAATAAAAATAAAGCTCCCAGTTCATTCATCTCCTGGCCCATCAATATATAAGCCTCTGTCTTAGAGAAACTGATGGTATCAATTGAATGATGAATCAATATGGTTTCCGTACCTATAGCAATTGTTATTAATATGGGATCTAGGAATAGAAGTGAGGTTATCTCCGACTTTAGATGGAAGATAAAACATGATTACATCTTTACTTTCTTTAGCCTTTTACTGAAAGCTTGCATTTTCTTCAAATAGGAATTTAGACAGAAAATATAATCAAGCCACAGTAGAATCAAACAGTACATGTGATTTTGTCACTAATAAGAAACACAGATATTATCGTATCTGTATTTTTTCCCTATTACATTACAGCTGTGTAGGTATCTATAAATATCATTAATGTCATTGTTGAGGAAAAATAAAATTTCCTCTACCCTTCTAAGTTCTTCTGGCTGGCCTAAAACTTAAATTGGCATAAGGCAAATTAACAGGAAAAACACCAAACAAAAGTTTAGTAACATGTACACATGGGAGAGACTCAGGATAACTGAGTAACTCATCAAAATGGCTAAAATCTTCACCTTAAATACCATCTTCACCTAAAGACAAAAGATGTTGGGAGTAGTGATTTGGCCCTCAAATGGAAGGAAGGTGATTCACACAGAGACAGAAAAGCAAGTGTTTGATAAAAAAACGTTTGCTGAGCCCTGCAGAGACAATGGGGCACAAAGAGGAATTTTAACAAACTGACTTTGCTGGGTTCCTCCCTGTTTGCCCACCTCATTTGTACTACAGTTATCTATGGTGATAGCTCCCTTCCTGGAACAGGTCCTCTATCTACATCCTTTTAGGCAATTAGGGGGAAAGTCAAAGTTTCTTCCTGACTCTTCTGGGTCTTGATTGTTTTCAGCTTGAAATAAGTTGCAGGCCAAAGAGACACTGAGGGTGGCAAGTTTTGCTCCCCTACACACATCATCACTATTTTAAAATTATAATTGCTATTATAACATGTGGCTAGACCAGATTACTTAATATTTCAATTTAAAACACCCACATATGATTAGATTACAAATTTGCATTTTTTTAGTATTTTGATCAGTGCATTGGACATATTGGTTTCCTTTGTAATCCTATGTATTTTACTTTACGTATTTACAAAGTATTCTGAGAAGGGATGCTTAGACTTTAGCACACTCTTCATGGGGGCACAGGGCACAAACTGTTTACGATAGCCAGTTGTAGAGGTTATTCTACTGAGCAAATAAAGTGGTCATTTTACAAAGTAGGACAGAAATGGCAGCATGACAATACTGTCACTTCTACTATTGTTTCATAGTAAATACTTCACACATTTACATCCCATCCCTATGCACTCCCACCAATTCCGAAACAATACTCATTATGCACATATTGAAGGAATATTCCACTGTATTTTATACCCGGTTAATAGATTTTGGAAAAAGAGCTACCATCGAGGAAAAAAGTAAGAGATAAAAATAAATGAAGAGAAAAATCAGTCAAGAATATTTAAGAGGATAAAATGGGAGAGAAAGAAAAATGACTGAAACCAAAAAAGAGGCAGACGTCTTCATTCTCCACTTCCTCAGTTCAATAGCTTCAGATTTCCTATTTACCTACTTCTCACAGCCACCTGGAAAGTCATCACCTAGCGCCTCCTTTGCTCCTGAGTGCATCTTGTATTACACGGAGATTTCTATCATCTTTTGTATGTTTAATAAGTCATATTTTTTAATAATCAAAATATTTGCAAAAATTCTGTGATTTAAAATCAACTCATTACCCATGCACAGTGACTCGTTTAAATAACAAAGTCAACTTGGAATGGTCAATAAATAACTTGATATTTGTTTAGTATTTATGTGTTGCACTTACATGTTTAGATCTAATTCCTTTTTATAGTTGTTTTTGTGTTTGAAATTCTAAATATTTTATTTTTTGACCCCCTAAAGAATATAACATATCAATTTAGCATGATACTATTCTAATTTCCATGCATAAAACAAATAATTTCCCACCTTCTGTGATAGACATTCTGTTTATTCTACTCCCTTGTTTGAAAAAAAATCACTAACTGCAATGTCTAAAGCGCTCAAGGAAAATTTTTCGATATGAAATTATAATGGAATGAAAGAGACTTACTGCCAAAAGTAGCTTCATTTCAATTTATGAGAAATAATAAATCATTAAAATGGAAACTATGCATGAATAAAATCAAGAGACAAGACTGTGACAGCATTTTAAGTAAACTTTGTATCAGTCCTCAAAAGCCCAATACTTATTGTTTATGCAGTTGGTGTTTTTATACAACCTTGTATTGAATCTCCCTAATTATGCCATAGTTGAATTACAATTAATATGTAAATAGAAACATAAAACCAGGTTTATCTCATGTAGCGATCTGTATCAGCAAACATCCTTCACAATCCTCCAGTTAGAAAATCTCCTGGGTTGCTTAGGCATTCTATTTTTCTCTTCTTTTAGTTTCAGCAATCTGGTTGGTGAAGCTAATTCAGAGCAGGATATGCTACTCCTGTAACTGTTTACAAATCTTTAACATCTGGAAAAATGTAGCTTCTCTGTTGGTCTTCCTACCTCTTACCTCAATAACATTAACTGGGATCCCTATCTTAGGCAGAATTGAATTTTGATCACATTCATTTTATAGACATGCTATTTTTTGTTGTTTGTTTGCCTTAATTTCCAAAAATTATGACGATTAAATGAATTGTTTTACGCAGGGCACAATAGCAAGTTCTGGCCTAAAATCCCAAGGCTTAAAACACAACCTATAGATTTTACATGAGTCACATGATAAACACAGAATTTGAGGCAATGCTTAAGCATTGTAACCCTCTTAAACTCTGTTTCTTCTGATTGTTCTCTTATTTTAGGAATATTGAAGCCTGAAAAATGGTCTTTGTTACTTACCATTATGCCAATGTACCAGCTATATGGAATCAGCTGGAAATTTATTTTATTTTATTTTTAAATTTTATTTTGAGTTTAGTGTACAAACTTATAACAAAATGAGCAATATTAGAAATCAACAACAAAACTAATAGATTGATTAAATTATACCACTCTGCCCTTGGCTGCCTGGCAAATCCATATCTTTTTTGGTTATAAATCCTGATTCCCTGACCACAGGGATTGGCACATTTTCCTGTACTGAACCAATTATAGTGTCCTTTGTCCTGTTTATGATGTTTGGAACAGGGGTAGAAATATGACTTAAGCATGGCAAGTTAGTATCTTTAAAAAATATTAGTAATAAATGTTAGTTATAAAGTGCCTTGGTGATCTTTTTATCATTAAATAAGGAGAATGTGCATATTTGAGATATATGGGATGAACTGAATGTATGGATGGCTTAAAGCTAATTTGTCACCACCATTAGCAGGTGTGTTCTTTTAATGACAACAGATCCATCATAAGCATCTCTGGGTATCGGACACACTGATACACAAGTTTTCCATCCACATAATTCTTGGTTTCTAAGAAAGTAAAGAAAGAAAATTACTACCAACTGGAGCCTAGAGCTATACTATAGTTTCATGTGATAGTTTAGCAAGAAAAATTGCAGCATTTGCAAGAGCTGGGAATGGCATTTGGAAATTAAGATTTCATGCGTATAGCTCAAGAGCTGCTATTTAGTGGGGAATTCTCAGTTACTCTACTTAATATTTATGAATAGCCATAAATATTAAAATATCTTTGTTTAGACCCGTAGTTTTTGAAAATAGCCATTAAGCTTTTTTTTTTTTTTTTTTTTTTTTTTGCGGTGCGTGGGCCTCCCACTGCCGTGGCCTCTCCCGCTGCGGAGCACAGGCTCCGGACGCGCAGGCTCAGTGGCCATGGCTCACGGACCCAGCCGCTCCGCGGCATGTGGGATCCTCCCAGACCGGGGCGCGAACCCATGTCCCCTGCATTGGCAGGCGGACTCCCAACCACTGCGCCACCAGGGAAGCCCATTAAGCTTTTTTGATATTCTTTAAGTACCTAATTCACAGTATGAACTATGGGGGATGCATTAGGCATACCAGCCACATTAATCCAGTGAAATTCTGTTTTGATTTTTAAATCTGCATTTATCTTTCTGCTTTTTGGCAACTACTTGTCAACTTCCCACTTTTTAGCAGTAACATGTTAGAACACTTAAGTAAATTAATTATAAAGAAAAATCACTAAATTTTAGATTTATTCATATAGGGAGACTGTATGAGTGCAAGTATGAGTTAGTTGTCCCCATAATTAAGAAAAATAGCTTTACTAAGCAATTATTCTTTGGAGTCAAAATTATCCACCGGGGTCATCATATTAGACAGACAAATCATTGTCAAATATTCACATGGACTTAACGATTTCAGCTGCATATCTAAAAAGAAAAAAAATTTCAGAAAACTAAAACTGTAAAGAAATATTTTTAGTCATTTTTTTTTTCTCTTGAAAAACTGTAGTGCAATGAATATGGAGAGAGGTTTTTAATTTTTTTCTATTAAGAAATAGCAGGCAACTGAAAAAATTTTAAGCCAAGAAAACAATTATGATTTTACATATATTTAATAAAGTTCAAAGAACCAGTGCACTAAAAAATTCAACTTAAATATTTAAACACAAAATAAAAACTGTTGCTAGACAGTCTAATGCTTTTGGACAAATTCCTGCCATATTATTCATAAACATGGCCTTCAGTAAATAGTCTCTCTGTAACTGTTTATTTGGCTGGGCAATAAAAGCTCCATCTCTTGTACAATTGGTCTTCAACTCCCAGGCAATTAATATGTCTTGCTAGAGAAATATAATATGCAATATATTATCTTATAAGAATTCATCCTACAACATAGAGCACATTTATACAATGTTAGAAATATAAACTCCTCATAGATCTCACTGAATTATCCTTATACTTTTGTTTTAAGGGCTTTGTATTTTATCTATGGAATCAACAGATTTTTTTTCTTTTAAGATGTTGGGGGTAGGAGTTTATTAATTCATTTATTTATTTTGACTGTGTTGGGTCTTCGTTTCTGTGTGAGGGCTTTCTCCAGTTGTGGCAAGCGGGGGCCACTCTTCATCGCGGTGTGCAGGACTCTCACTATCGTGGCCTCTCCCATTGCGGAGCACAGGCTCCAGACACGCAGGCTCAGCAGTTGTGGCTCACGGGCCCAGTTGCTCCGCGGCATGTGGGATCCTCCCAGACCAGGGCTCGAACCTGTGTCCCCTGCATTAGCAGGCAGATTCTCAACCACTGCGCCACCAGGGAAGCCCTCAACAGATTCTTTATCTTTGTATTTTATCTATGCAAAGTCTCTTTGATGGGTCTATAATCCCTCTGATTATAAGGGGAGATCCAAAAAAGGCTTAAATAAGGAATGGAAAGAAGAGAAAAATTGGTTTTAAGAGCAATCGTTTAGCTTTTTTTTTATATAAATGGCAGAATTATATGTTGCTCCCATAGACGTGAACAAATTTGTAGATTTCTATGTATCTACACAGTGGAGATGATTTCAGTTCTACAGCTCTGGTTTTGACAACAGATCGGGCAATGTTTATTTAGGTACATGAATCCTGAGCCCATGAAGGCTTTAGGGCTCAAAATAAAATTGAATCAACCTCACTATGTGAAGAGAAAGTTTATAACTGTTTGTCTGTGTGGTGAGCATCCCCTCATCATTGTAGGACCTAAGCAAAAAGACAAATCATGGCCTATCACATGCCCTTCAGTCCTTACCATTCCCCAAAGCACAGAGAGACAAATAGATCAGCTGTTATTACTGGCCAAGGCAATACTGAAGGAGCTTAATCCATATCTCAATGCCTTTCTTGATATGAAGGAAATTATATGTTTGCCAGGCTTGAAGAGATCATATCAGTCTTTCATCATTGTATTTCTAGGAACTGCAGGACACATGGAATGTATTCAATTTATATATGTTAAAGAGGACACGGTAAAAAACTCTCAAGTTAAAAAAATTAACTGTTATGTACTTTGTATGTATGTGTGTGTGTGTGTGTGTGTGTGTGTGTGTGTGTGTGTGTGTGTAGGCAGGCGGACTCTCAACCACTGCGCCACCAGGGAAGCCCTCCACCATTCATTTAAAAAAATTTATTTATTTATATTTTTGGCTGCATTGGGTCTTTGTTGCTGTGCGTGGGCTTTCTCTAGTTGCGTCGAGCAGGGGCTACTCTTTGTTGCGGTGCGCGGCCTTCTCATTGTGGTGGCTTCTCTTGCCGTGGAGCACGGGCTCTAGGGCACATGTGCTTCAGTAGTTGTGGTGCGTGGGCTCAGCAGTTGTGGCTCACAGGCTCTAGAGTGCAGGCTCGGTAGTTGTGGCACACGGGCTTAGTTGCTCTGCGGCATGTGGGATCTTCCCGGACCAGGGCTTGAACCTGTGTCCCCTGCAATGGCAGGTAGATTCTTAACTACTGTGCCACCAGGGAAGTCCCTACTGTTCATTATTAACTTCAGTACCTGAACGTTTTCAGTCATGCAGCAATCACAAAGTTGGCGTTCTTCATGACAATTTGCTTTACTTAAGAAAGAGACTGCATCTCTTCGGGAGGGCATAATTTTTCTTTTCAAAGACATTTATATAAGTCAAATAGGATCATCAAACCAAGTCACTTTTATTTAGTAATTTCAGGGCTAAGTAAAATGTGTCTCAAACTCCTTTTTAATGCCTCCATTTTTTATGCAGTCATCTCCACGTGATTTAGTTATATGTCTTTTGAGAACAATATTCCAAGGGAATCTTTTTTTTAAAGTCTAAGCATACCTAAGAGAAAAGCACCATGAATTCTTAAATTAGAGATCTGTGACACATTTAATTTATGAAAACATTTTAGGTGGCACTGAAAAACCCCATACCTCTAAAAGAATCCCTATTGTTTCCAGTACAGAGTGTTACTTTAATAATGACTAATTATATTAATAGTATTCATTGTGTCATTGAACCATGAAATTATAAATCTCTTTCCTTCCCTTAGCCTCTTTGAACAAAATGGTTGAATAGCCTGATAGGTTTATAAATCCTATCAGCAACATTCAGAATTTATTGTATCTTGATGGAATCAGTTCAATAAATAAAATATAATTCTAGTCAATGACATTTTGTATCAGCGTTTCAAACTCTTCAGTATGTTTAAACAATTGATTTTTCAACAGGATGCAATCTGGTATTGATAGTCTGTACTGGTGTTGATGATCTATAGTTCTTAAGGAACTACTTATTTGCTATAGAAGTGTTTCAAAGCTCCTTTAATTACTTTAGCATCTTTTATGACATATAATTATAATACATAAAATTTCCCACCATTTCCTTCTCGCTAAGCTTTCTTCCTTAAGGCAGTTAACCAGTAATATAATTTCTTCTCCCATTATGGAGATGACTTCTTATCCACATCTCCAGTCCTCCACTAAGTATTTCTACCTCTAATTCTCTTCTAGTTATTTCTAATTAGATCAAAGTCAACATATCCAAAAAAGAATATATTTTCCCACAAATCCTGTTCTTCCTCTTGGATTCCTAAGACTAATCATCCAAGTTTGAAATTCTGTTGTAGTCATTGATTCTTTTCTCTTTTGCTGTTCTCTCTATTATTATATCTTGTACCATACACATTCCATTACTTGCCAAATTCTTTTTACCTCTCGTTCATAAAATCATTGCATTTCCCCTTTTTCTCTTGCCTGACAAATGTCATAACCTGTGCTCAAAACCCGATCTCTGTTTTCACTTCTCAGGTAGGTCCAAAATGGCTTGAGAAAGCAAGGAAATCATGAAAAGTTTGCCTCTGTCACAAAAGATTTGTAATTGTGTTAATGTAAAGCTATCACATTGCAGAGTATTTTTTCCTTTGAAGAGACCTCTACACTATTAAAAAGAAAGAAAAATAAAACAGAGGAGCATATCTACTCATGATTCTTTCACAAAACTATATAAAATGTTAAGGATATTGGGTAATGCTGGAAGTCATTTCTGAAATAAATCTCTAGATGATTCGTAAGATGTAATAACAGCAAAAACTTTCATCTATTGTCAAGGCTCAAGAGCTTGTATTACATAAGTATAATAAATATAATTTAGCTTAAGGATAATAGGTCCTATGCATTAAGATGTAGAAAATGCATCTTTACTAAAGCAAAAAAAAAGCAATATAATACAAAATAATCATAAATTCCTACTTAAAAGTGCTTTAATAGCTTCTCATAAAACATGGCTTTCTAACCCTATTTCCCCTACTAATTCTTTTTTTAAAGATTTTTTTTTTGATGTGGACCATGTTTAAGGTCTTTATTGAATTTGTCACAATACTGCTTCTGTTTCATGTTTTGGTTTTTTGGCCACGAGGCATGTGAGATCTTAGTTCCCAGAACAGGGATCGAACCTGCACCCCCTGCATTGGAAGGCAAAGTCTTAACCACTGGACCACCAGGGAAGGCCCTCTCTATTAATTCTTAAATTCCTCAGTTGTAAATTATTCTATCAGATGGATATTCAAAAACTGAACATGCTTAATTCCAGTGGCTACTAAAATTTAAACTAAAGGTCCATAGGTAGAGGAGGAATAATGATTTTCAAGGGTATCTGTTTGAAATACGTGCATCATTGACCAATGCCATTCCAAGTACAAAATCATCTAGAAAATTCATCTAGTTAGCTGGATATAAAAGCACCAAATCTACCCAAGTGAAAGATACAGTCACTTTTGGACATAGAAGGCAAGGGCTCTATCAGTAGCTAAATCCATTTGCTTTTACTTCAGATGTTTTAGAGGTACATCCTTCATTTTCTTTATCTCTGTTATCTATTCTAATTAAATCATTCTTATTTAATCTCAACAGATTAACTGCAATAGACTCCTTTTTAAATATACTCTCTTTTAAATTTAATTTTAAAAATTGAGGTATAATTGATGTACATTATATTAGCTTCAGGTGTACAACATAATGATTAAATATTTGTTATCTATTGCAAAATGATCACCACAATAAGTCGTTAACATGCATCTCCATACATAGTTACAAAACCTTTTATTCTTGTGATGAGTACTGTTAAGCTTTACTCTCTTAACATCCTTCAAATATGCAGTACAGTATTATTAACTTAGTCAAAATGCTGTACATTATATCCCTATGACTAGACTTCTAATGGGATGTTCTACCACCAGGCCAGGTTCTCCTCCCTTTTTCACCTACAAAGCCACAACTTATTGTATTCTTAAGTTCAGTGATCCAAAGTGAATCATTTGTCATGTAAATTTCGTATTGGAACATTTCTGATGGTTTAGTGGTTGTTCACACACTAGAATCTGTTCTTCCTCATGGGACATTTATAGTACCCTTTGCCTTCAACTCCTGTCTTGTAGACATTCATTCACCTTTGCATCCCGTCTGAGCATATGATATATATACACACACATATATATAAACATGTATATACACACACACACGTGCACACACATATAGACATACAGACCATTTTATGCTTTAATATTTGGCTATTATCAGTTATTTTCAAACTGGCCCTATAAATATATCCCTAAAGGCATAAGGGAATGACAAAATCACCCAGAGAAGTATGGGATATAACTTTCCTTGGCCAATCACCTTGCCAAAGCCATAGTTTCCACTAATGTCTTTTAATTCATTTTAAAAAGCACAGAGGGTCTCCTTTCTACTCCATAATATGCCTAATATTGTTTTAATTCAGAAAAGATATTTTAAATTACTTATGAGATTAACATAGTGATGTAATTAAATTATGTATATGTGACAATACAGTAAATTACACCTAGTTATTTATGTGTGTGTTATTTCACCTTGAATATGAATTCCCCTGTTAAGGGATTATAGCTTATATGTTGTTGTATTACCTAAGTCAGTGGAAAAAAATGTTTCTAGGGAAAAATTATATACATATATATAATGAACTATGATAATATGGAAAACTTTTTTCAATGATATTAAAATTTTATGGAAGACAAATATTCCTTTCAGTATCTTTCAGAAAAACACATTAATATAATTTTAAAGCATTGATGTATTTCTCCTCTCAATGCAACTCTATTACCATTAAATGTGAGGTAAAAAGATTTATTTCCCGTTTTAATTGCTGATTTGGCTATTCGGTAGAGAATCCATTTGTCTGAGGGAGGATTAAGAGCGGTAGAAAACCAAAATTGCACTAAAAACCTTTTATTTTTTGTAACTCCTATATAATTTGAAAGTCAACATTTTGAATATATCATTTTAATAATTAATAGACTATTTTTAGCACAGTGTTAGATTTACAGAATAATTGAATGGATAATACAAAGAGTTCTATATTACCAACCCCTACCTACTCTCCATGCCTACACAGTATCCCCTCATGTTAACATCTTGCATTAGTGTAGTACACTTGCTACAGTTGTAGAACCAATAATGATACATTCTTCTCATTATTATAGTTCATGGTTTACGTTAAGGTTTACTTTTTGTGTTGTAGATTTCCAGGAGTTTTAACAAATGCAAAATGATGTATATACACCATTATATTTTTTTAAAGGAGTAATTCTAGGTTCATAGAGCATTAAAATTCCATACAGAATAGTTTCACGACCCTAAAAATCCTCTGTGCTCCACATATGCACCCCTTGCCCTCCCCTGAATCCCTAGGAACCACTGATTTTTTACTGTCTCTATAGTTTGCCTTTTTCAGAAAGTCATATAGTTGTAATAATACCGCACGTAGCCTTTTCAGACTGGCTTTTTTTTTCACTAAGCAATGTGCATTTAAGGTTTCTCCATGTCTTTTCATAGCTTGATAGCATATTTCTTTTGAGAGCTGAATAATATGCCAGCGTATGAACATACCACAGTTTATTTATTTATTCACCTTTTCAAGGGCATATTTGTTGCTTCCAGGTTTGAGCAATTATAAATAAAGCTACTATAAACATTCATATGCAGGTTTTTTGTACAGATATAAGTTTTCAAGTCCTTTGGGTAAATACTAAGGAGCACAATTTCTGGATTGGATTATATGGTAAGAGTACGTTTAGTTTTGTAACAAACTGCCAAACTGTCTCTAGAGTGGCTGTACCATGTTTGTATTCTAACCAGCAATGAATGAGAGTTTATCTCTTTACTTTTAACCTATCTCTGTCTTTATATTTAAAGTGGGCTATTTTGTAGACAACATATAGGTGGGTGTTGTTTTCTATCCACTTTGACAGTCTCTGCCTTTTAATTGGTGTATTTAGACTATTCGCATTTAAAGTAATTACTTGTGTCACTTTAGATAGATTACTATCTATTGTGCTTTAAATGTTCTCTATTTGCTGTACTTGTTCTTTGTTTCTTTTTTAATCTTCCCCCACCTTTTATTTAAATTTATGGCTTTAAATGAGAAGTTTACATAATTTCATTTATTCTCTGATCTTAGAATATGAATTTTACTTTTAAAAAACCACAAGTGGCTGTCCTAGTGTTTGTAACATACATTTACCAATAATTTAAATCTACTTTCATATACCATTATGCCACCTCACAGGTATTACACGTAACTTATAAAAGAGTGTTCTCAGGTCCTCCCTCCCTAGAAACTCCTTCTTAAGAGCCCTAGCCTTGCAGTTCTTTTAGCTGGAACTCAGTATATATTATACAGGAGCCCTGTTCTTGTGGTGGTAAGTTTGGGGGGAAAGGGAAGGGTCCTATAATCCTACAATTAGGTCTCAAACTTTTAGTTGTCCTGTGTTTATGTGATATGACCTTCACAAGTACTTCTCAGTTTTTTGTTTTTATTTTTTCCTTCTTAAGTGAGACAGAAAGGCTGCAGGAGGCTGCAGTTGGGTAATTTTACTTCCTTATCAAACAGATAAGCCTTTGCTGAGGTTTTTTTTTCACCTCTTTGGGTAAGCCTTTGTTTTATTAATAGCAAAAGCTCTGGGAATATGTCAAAATGTTTTTTTTCCCCTCAAGGATGAGGTTACTTTTACCTCCATCATCACTGAAGCCAAACTTGAAGGGATTTTTCTCCAATCTTCATCATGAGAAACTGGTGGAGCTTCTGGGGGTAAAACTCATGAAAGCATGGAGGTCTTCCTTAGGCTGCCCTCTTCCCCGAGGAGTTTTTAGCTTTCAGGTTTGTCTGCACTCAACCTCTAGCAACACTGTTTATGTGTCCTGACAAGTTACTGGCTTCAGTGGCTTCTGCTAAAGGTATGTTGCTATGCAGTCTCTGTATTAGCCTGTCTCTCTAGTTTTGGGGGTAGTGATTTGTTATGTGACCTCAGTTCTCTGATTGAGCTAAGAAAAGTCATTGATTTTCAGTTTGTTTGGCTTTTTTCTGGTAAAGAGGGGAGTAGTGCCTTCCAAACTCTTTACATGTAAGAGCAGAAGCTGGAATTCCAGATCAATCAATCGATCGATCTATCTATCTATCTAATTTGTGTTCCACTCATGACTTACCTAGACTAGGTCATTCATTTATTCATCATTATTGCATGGATCTATAGTCAACAAATTAATCAAGTAAGCAAACAAACAAAATTTTCTAAGTTGTTTTCATGGGCCAGTTTTTTCCCCCTGGGGAACAGGCTACAGAAATGAAAGATAAATAACCAATTTAAATACAGTACATTTGTCTTCCTGGTAGACTAGCTTCTTGAGGTAAGTCCATGGGACATGTATGTTCCTGGTAACTTGGAAGCAAATAACATGCACCTAACTCAGTTCTAAGTGATGAGAAATATCTTCCTGGAATAAGAACATCTGACATGAGCTTGAGGATATATGGAATTATTCAAGTCAAAGAGGAAGAGAATGAGTGACAGACATGAAGGAGGCAAGGAGACCCAGGCAAAAACTGTAGAAAAGAAGTAGGACAATGTAGCCTTTTATGCCCAGTAGCATTCACCAACAATCACTATTCCCTAAATATGTCAACAAATATATTTACTACACATAGAGAAAAAATTTAAATTTTTTTTCTGGGCATCCGTTCAAATACGAAAGGTCTTTCTGTTCAAAATTTCCTCAGGAATAATTAAAAGCATGTATCTTATCACCAACAATTTAATTCATAATAGGCCTCCAAAAAAGCAATCAGGTCCACACTAATTAACAAGAGAGTATCAACAATCACAGACTCATGGTCTTACTTTCTGATCAGCCAAATACAGATTGCTTTTGAGAAAAAAGGGTTAACCAACAAATCAGGCATATAGTACATCTCAAAAAACAGCATCATCTTTTACTTCATAACTTCAGGTTTGCTCTCAGAGTATATATTATGCCACTTTGGATTTTTACAATGCAAATCCACAGCACTCTACAAGGTCCTTCCCGTGTAAATGTCTTCAGATGCATAATCAAGCACAGAGAATCAAAAATATGCCTGTTTTGTTACACAGAGCAGGAAGAAATGTTTGCTCAGATAGATTCTGGACACCATCTGGGAGACAAGTGCCTGGTTTTGCAACAGATAATTTTCCTGGAGAATCTGGAGAAAAGCCCTAACTACTTTAATAGAGAGTTGATTTTACATGCCTTTAATCTTCATTTTGGTTTGTCTTAAAGGCAATCCATATGGTTGAATGGCAAAAGTAGTCATTAGCTTAACAGAGTGTTCAGGCTTCCATCTTTCTGTGGGAGACATGCGACATGCAATATTTCACCTTAGAGAGAGTTGGTTTTCATTGCGCATGGCAATTACTCTTTTTACTAGCCAAGCATCTACTGCATATGTATGCTATTTGATTGATTAGATTGGAAATTTAATGTTACAGGTCATACGTTAGTAATATGTCAATATAATATGTACCAGGGACTCCACTATCAATAATACGAGTGGATCAAGTGCAGCACAAATTAGTACTTGGAGCAGGAAGGATGACCTTGACAGGCAGGAAATACTTGATCTGCAAAACAGAAATCCTAGAGCAAAGTTCATTTTATTAGAAGCTTCCGTGTGGAACTTGTGGCTGGAGGGCACATGGGTTCGTAACAGGTAAGTGAGTGTTCATAAAAGCAGATGACAAGACACAGTTCCCAAATACAAGAGACAGACTACCTTTTTATGTACCTGTCCCTACATACCTTTCTTGGAAGATGCTAGAAAGAAAAGCACTTCGGCATCATGTAGTAAAAGATACAATTAGGGCTTCCCTGGTGGCACAGTGGTTAAGAATCCACCTGCCAGTGCAGGGAACATGGGTCGAGCGCTGGTCAGGGAAGATCCCACATGTCGTGGAACAACTAAGCCCGTGTGCCACAATTACTGAGCCTGCGCTCTAGAGCCCTTGAGCCACAACTACTGAGCCCATGTGCCACAACTACTGAAGCCCATGCTCCTAGAGCCCATGCTCCACAACAAGAGAAGCCACTGCAATGAGAAGCCCGCGCACCGCAACAGAGAGTAGCCCCCGCTCGCCGCAACTAGAGAAAGCCCGCGTGCAGCAACGAAAACCCAACACAGCCAAAAAAAAAAAAAAAAAAAAAGATACAATTAAAAATCAAAAGAGATTAGAAGAGTTGGATATGTAAATGCAAAGTATTGCTCATAATTGTATCCTGTTGATAGTTTCTGAAGTGGAAGAAAAGTAGGACAGCTTTTTTTGTATTGAACTAAATTCTTTATAAGCATGAGGCTAGCACACCTGCTAGAAAAAGTAACCTATATATGTTTCTATCTACACAAAGAGGGAGAGCTGAGGAAAAAAAACATCCATTTGTCTATCACATATTAGACCAGATGCTAGCCTTGAAATCTCAGATATGTTATCAAATATGACCTCCCTAACAGTACTTCAAGCTAAGAATGTTAGGCTTTCATTGCAAATTGGAAGAGTCTTGGGATGGAAGTATATAAGCATGTTCCTAAACTTAAAATGTTAAGTGGAAGCTATAAGATTTCAGAAATAGAAATCCAGACTTCTTTTCATATGGTCCTTTTCTCTGTTTCACCTTGGTTTCCTTGCAGAAGCAGCAGCCTTCCAAGCAAGGAAAACATCATTCTCCCACAAACCATGTACTCAGCTGGCCCCAATGACAAGAAAAATGTACATGTGGGGTAGCTTAATTAAAGGGCACAGAATAGTAACCATGAAATAGAGAGTAGAAGATATAAAGCAGAGAATTAAGGGTGAGGAATAAAAACAAGACCAAACTGAGGTCATTGTTGTAATAGAATTTTTTTTTTGTAATGCAGCATTTAAAAAATAAATATGTTGTAGATGATAATAATGGTTCCAATTCCTGAACACTTCATGTGTTTACACCCTTTACCTTATAACTCTGTAATATCCTCCCTCTCTGACCCCATATTTGGGCCATTTGAATTTTAGCAAGCACTGCACCAAGAGAGGACTGGAAGAATTACTGGGTTTGCTCATTTTTCCCTTTCTATCACCATGAGAAGGAAATGCCTAGGCTAGCCCAGTAATCCCAGAAGGAGGGTGAGAGATACACAGATCAGAGATGAGTCACTCTATCATTCCAATCAAGGCCCTCTTAGCTAACAGTTAGCCAACCCCCAGATAGCTGAGCGAACCAAGCAAAGAAGAGAAGAGCTGCCTAGCTGACCACCGCCAACACCTAAGCAAAACGTGCTTATAATGCCACTGAGGTTTTCGTTTGTTATACATTATCATGACAATAGAGATCTGACATAAAATCAAGTGATAAATGCCAACATGTATTAACATTAACCATTATTATGGTGGTCTCCTGTGTTGACTGTATTTCTGTTATCTTTCCTTGTTTATCTCCAGGAACTTTCGCTTTCCGAAGACCTGTGTTGTGGCATTTGATATAGAGATAGTAAGAGCTGTTACATCATCATTGTGAATTGCGGCCTTTCACAAATTCAGCCTGAACTTATTATTACTGGGGCCAGGATGATGGCTTAAGCTAAGCAAGACCCACACCTAAAGTAAGTATGTGGCAAGTTGCTTGACGAGAAAATATAGATTAGTACTAAGAAGAAAAAGGGGATGACTGCTAAAGAGATAATTAATAAGCAGGCATCGGAGTCTAGAAAGGAGTTGAATGAATGAATAAAAGACAGCTGACTGGATGGATGAATGTTTTAAAGCTTAGATAACAATAGTTATCTTTTAAGACCAATTTGAGTATGATCTGCTGGATATTGGTCATAATTACTAAAGGATACTAGGCTAAGCAAGGTTTTATTTTGATATTAAACATATATGCAGTGATAATGGTATGCAGTTAATATAGTTTATGTAAACTTTATGCTCTTTAGACATTATCGCTTACAGTCTAGAAAATGGTGGCTTCTCAGTCTGAATGGTGGTGTGCATTAATCTGGGTATTTAATGTAGAATCAGTCTGCTGAGGAAGGCTTTTGCAGTCTATTTAAACTTGCTTTAATTTGAATCCCAAGTCATTCTTCGTGTCTATAATGTGGAGCTACTTAATAATCTGTAGCCAAAGCAAAGATCTGAGGACAGATCGGATTCCCAAATACATCTTGAATGCATACCACAGACTACCCAACAGTTACAAATATATTTCATAGGAGTAAATGAAAGGGAATGATGGACGCTAATCAATTAGCATGTATCATTCAAATTGCCAGTCTAACAGCAAACTTTCAATAAGTGCCGAGCTAAAATAGTAAAATTTAATTGTCAACAGTCAAACCTTATTAATCAATTCTGCGCCTAATTATTAAATAATTTGCCAGTACTGTTAATAGTCAAACAAATGAATCTATCAAAATATAATATCAGACTGACATCATTAAATGGATTTCTGTTCAGTGATAAATCACTATCTGGTATTAACCGCATAGAAGAATTAAGATTAGTTAAATCTGGAATTGATTTGAAAGCTGCAGTCAGATTCCCTGATAACCATATATGGGGGGAGGGAGGGATGCTGCCTGCCCACAGTGTGAGAGCCCTGTGGAAGAATATTCTTCACATTGAAAATGCTGTCTTCTTATCGTGAGAACGGCCATGCTCCAAGCTGTTGGGAGTATAAAAGCCAAGAATTCCCTGGAGATTAAAAAGTGGCTACGTGGCCTGCTTACCGAAAGTCTAAAATATATGAAGTTAAACTGATGAAAGTTGTAAGAGCCCAGTTGGCTTTTCTTGATTGTACATTGTATACACTCTATGTCAGACTCTTCACATTATTTTTCATGTATTAAGTTGTTTATTTTTTACAACTAGTTTGTGAATTGAAAATATTACTGTCCTATTTTACAGGCGAAAAATCCATAACACAGAGAGATTAAGGAATATGTCCAAGGTCAATTTACAGCTAGTAAATGAAGCTGCTAGGATTAAATTCCAGGCAATTTAGCATCAAAGTCCACACTCTTAAAGCAGAAGTTCATCCTTATGCCCCATAACTCAACAAATTGCACTTTGCAATATTTAAACTCCCTTGTGTCACCTGGGAAGCCAAGACTGGCTTGCATTTAAAAAGTTCTTCACCCTCCATGATGCGTTTACATTTGATATCATAACAACCCAGAGGGGAAGGGAGGATACTAAGAATGACATAGCGACATAGCTTAAGATGGCTAGTTTGTCTGTCTTTTACCATGTGTTGCTGTGTGCTGTTGGGTTTTTTAAATTTCTTTTTTCTGATATACTTATGTCTCACCTTGTTCTAGACATATTTAAGAATTTTACATAGGCAGGACTTGGTATCATAGGATCATGCTGCAGTCCAGAACTCATGTGAAGTATCCAGAAAAGGGTTTTATTTCTGCTCAGGGACTGGAAAGATCTGTCCACCTCTGGCCAAGTAGTTCTATGACTGGTTGTAAGCAATAAGCCAGCAGATTGATTTCACTTAGTCTCTTCATGAACTTTATTCCATTTATATAAATTGAAAAGGCATATTAGAGTGGTCATTAAGACACTTTAGATTCTAATATTCTAGGTGTTAGTTAGCTGCATTTCCTAGTCTGCAAGTAGAAACTCAGTGCTAAATGCTCAGTAAGTTTTGAAAAGACAAGTGAAGATGCTCTTTTAATATAAAGTATTCCCATGCTTTTGGTACACCAAATAGCCTATCAGGGTGTGCTGACATCACCAGTGATACAGCATTTTGTCAATTCTCGCTATTTTTCATAAAAGACATCATCCACCACACTGTTTTGCCTGATCGTTCTCCTTAATATATATCGCCTAAACCAATATCTAATGTAAACTATGATATTGGCCTTTGGCCTAGAAATGACAGAAACAAAAATAAAATGGCATTTTTAGGAGACATTGGAAATACACCCTAAAGATAAAATCAATAACAAAAATGAAGATCAAAAAAAGTAAAAGCATGTACATCTAAATTCAATTAGTTGGAATATTCAGACTGTCTGTGTTCGTGTGTGTGCGTATGTGTTTTCTAATGGTGATTTAGAGGGAAATTTGCTAATAAAAATGGAATTTGGGACTAGACTATTCCGTGGCTTATCAGTATAATGTCAGAAGTAGTGGTTCCAACTAGAAAACAATCTCATGCAAGCAAAGTCCACTGAAAATTTTAGTTATTTCATAATGCAAACCCAGGCACAGATTCAGATTTTAGCAAGCTGAAACAAAAGGATGCAGGATTAAGCTGCAATTTCATTTTAAAGGTCTGGAAAGAACACTATGATCTAATGTGGAAAGACACTAATCACTGAGGACCATAATGATTCCTGTTTGATAATTTTAATATGTAAGGGCACCTGATTAAAATTTAAGGGGCATCTTGAGTATTTCTGAAGCTAAATTAACATTTATTGAGTAGTTCTTGGTGCCAGGCTCTGGGCTAGTTGCTTTGCACATCATATCCCACTTAATCCTCATGAAAACTTTGGGAGCTAAGTTTCATTAGCTAGGAAAATGTTTAGATTTTAGTAAAAAGAACATAAAACTTGGAATCAGATATACATGGATTCAAGACTGTCATTACCAATATTCTGAGTGACATTTTTAGATGAAAGGGACATGCAAATTGGATAGATGCTCTCTCATTTTAAAATTTGATACATTTTGTGTGTCGTTTTCAAAATACATATTCTGTTATACTACATATTTTAATGTCTTCACACTTAACAGAGAGAGAGACATTAATAATGGTGGAAAAGTTATAGATGAAATGTAGGGGAAAAGAGGGAGGACGTTTGTATGTTGTTTCAAATCTGTAAAAAGAGAGTGCTTTGTTCAATTAAAATTTGGACTGTTTTGAAACGCTTAGCATAAGATTGATGGTAAAGTATCACACTGGAACTATTCTCCTGTAAAGGGCAAGAATCTCTCAGGATAGGCTAGATTGTGATGAGGTAACAACCAACCCCAAATTTTAGCGACGTAACACAACAAAGCTTTAATTCCTTTTCACAGAGAGTCAGCTGTGGGTTGGAAGATTCTCCAGGTCAACTCTGCTCTATGTGATGGCTCAGCATTGCACCTCTGAATCAACTCCTGCTTGCATGTTAAGAAGAACAGTGGGAAGAGAGAGATGGGGCATCAAGCATCAGTGATTAAATGCTTCCACCTAGAAGTCACACATATCACTTCATTCACCTGTTTCATTGGGCTAAGAAGTTCAGAGCACCACACCTAACTTCAAAGTGGCAGACGAGTATACACTTCCTGTCTGGGAGAAGTCGGGAAGGAGTGGGAAACCTACTGAGTAATTGTAGGCTAGACATTTCTATTCCTTCTCGTGCATTTGTAATTTTTCTGCGAAAAATCTGTCAGAGGTATACTAACTTTCTACAGACACTTTCATTCTTTCACTAATGCGTGGAGCGAGTTATCTAGAACTAAAATATTGAATTTCAAAGAAAAATGTACAGAGGTTGCCCTGTGGTCCATTAAGTAATTAAAAAAAAAAAGTCTGCCTGGCATTGCCTAAATTCTTGAACCATGAGTTTCTTATGCCTATGAAAGTCTTCCTGAAAGTCATTTAGGTGAACCAATTAACAGACTGCTGATAACTGACAGGGAAACCTCACTGAGACTATACCTACCTGAATGTAGAATTTACTGCCAGGAATAAATGTGACATTTAAATTGCTCTATGTTGTTTTCCATTTCCGTCAGGATACTTTCAGCAAGAAAATGGAATGATTTTATAATACTTTAAAGTATACAATATTTGGTGTAATATTATAATATGGAAGATCCTTCAATGAAATATTAGCTGGAGCAGGTTGCTTGATTACTATCACGAATGTCAAAAGTATGTAATGTGGTACTTAATACAATTCAGTGACTGATGAGTTAGTAACATCATATCCCCTTAGAAGAAGGAAACAGGAGACCCGGAAATTAAAAGAATTTCCAATAATAATCTCTAATAATATTATATTTAAGAAAAAAATAGAACAACAGATTAGAATCTAAATGTAGAAAGATATTTTGCCTATAATACAAATCTCTCTTGAAAAATACATATGTTAAAAGGCAAGAAGATATTAACTGGAAAGAATTAAAAATTCAGGAATATGAAATTTAAAATACACTTTCCCTTAATTTCTTAAAAGATTTGAACTTCTGAAATGTTTGAGAATGAATAAAACTATAATTAATAATCAACACATACCTAAAAAATTGTTAAAAACTTAGTTTTTGTTTCTTCATCTTAAAAATAGTCATGACAGTACAACCGCACAAAGTATTGATATTATGAGAGTTAAAACAGAGGTCACCAGCCGTTCTGGCACCAGGGACCAGTTTCGTGGGAGACAATTTTTCCATGGACTGGAGGCGGGGGGATGGCTTTGGGATGATTCAAGCACATTACATTAATTGTGAACTTTATTTCTATTATTATTACATTGTAATATATAATGAAATAATTATACAACTCACCATAATGCAGAATCAGTAGGAGCCCTGAGCTTGTTTTCCTGCAACTAGATGGTCCCATCTCGGGGTGACGGGAGACAGGGACACGTAAGGTGTGTTGCTTAAGTCCAGTCTACTCCGTGATCTCGTTTCGGTTGCTGTCACTGCAGAAAACACTGCTTCTCAAAGATAGGATGTTGGAAATGGAAGCAGGCTTTTCAGTGCTTTTGTGACAATCTCAGTATATTCCACCTTGACTTTAATCCAGAATATATGGTGATTTGAAGTTGTCTCAAGCATACTTTTAAGGCCACCGTCATTTGTGATCTCAAGCGTTGATCCTGTTCTAGCACGGACAAAGTCGATTCACCTGGCTTATCCACAAATGGGTCACGGATCCATTCCTTCCTAGTTCGGGGGTGTTTTGTGGTTGGGAAGTAATGCTTAAACTCTTTTGGGAGCTGAGAAAGGTGATCATGCACCAGCTGGGAGAAAGAAGACCCTGGGTCAGTCTCTTTCAAAATCTCTGCTAATGTTTGAAACATGTCAAAATTCTCAATGATCACTTGTCGCCCCCATAATTCCAGTTTGGCTTTGAATGCAGCCACTTTATCTGCCGACTTGAACACAGTTGTCATTCTCCCGTGAAGTGACAGATTGAGTTCATTAAGCAGGTTGAATATGTCACACAAGTGAGCAAGTTTTGCGACCCATTCTGTGTCACTGAAATGTGCTGCCAGTGGTGCCTGTTTTTCTAAAAGAAATCTCTGGAGCGGCTCTCGTAACTCAAAAACTCTGGCCAGTGATCTCCCTTTAGAAAGCCACCTCACTTCTGTCTATAAGAGAAGACGTGTGTGCTCTGCGTTCATCTCCTCACAGAGCTGTGTGAGCAGACATGAGTTAAGGGCATGTACTTTAAAGTGGTTGATAATTCTAATCACATCCTGCAAAACGTTGTTAAGTTCAGGTGACATTTTTCGGCTAGCCAGCATTTCTTTATGGATGACACAGTGCGTAGACTCACATTCAGAAGTGACTTCTTTGACCCGAGTAGTGAAACCAGAAAGCCATCCAGTCATGACAGCCACTCCATCCATGTATATACCGACACAAATGACCAATTCAGTTTTCCTGATATGTAATCATTCAAAGACTCGAATAGCTCTGCAGATGTAGTGTTGGTTGGCAACAAAAGTGCACATAGCATATCTTCACGCACATCCTCCTGAAAAATATATCACAAAAAACAAGCATTGTTGCCTTGTTGTCCACATTGGTAGACTCGTCAACCTGGATTGCGTACCACAGTGACTCATTTATCCTCTCTAACAATTGTGCCTCAGTATCCTCTGCCATTTCATCAATTTGTCTAGTTATGGTGCTAGCCGAAAGAGGAACACGTGCCACCTTTTAAACTGCAGCCTCTCCTAAAAGTTCACAACACATATCCTTAGCAGCAGGCAGGGTCAACTCTTCACCAATAGGAAAGGGCTTCTTAGCTTTAGCAATGTGGTTAGCCTCTAAGAATCATGCTCTCAGTGCAGACACATTTGGTGAAGTGGTGGCCTTCAGTAATTGATTCTGTTCTTTGTGTTCACGCTTTTTCTCTTTTGAAAAACTTCAAAGGCTTGTCTTTTAATGCAGGGTGCTTGGTCTCCATGTGGTGGAGCACTTTTGAAGGTTTCATGGCTTTGTTGGATAGCCGGTCACCACATATTATACAAAGGGGGCTCGGGGAATGTGAATCACCTGTTGCAATGAACCCATAATTTATGTAGGACTCTTGGTATTTTCTTTTAAACGCAGCTTTCTTATTGTTGGCAGTCTTAGAGTCTTCTGCTGTCTCATCACTGGGTCTTTCCCCCTTTTCAAAGAAGCCCTCCAGCAACATTTGTTTTTTTTACTCATTTTGTCTAGGGTTAGCTCGCGGGCTTACCAAAGTGTGACTGAGACAAGTACACAGTGCGCGAAAGAGGTGTGGACAGGAGTGATAAATAAAAAAATGGGCGGGCCATGTGCGGACTAGAATAAATGTCGGGTTCTGACTTAAAACCTGCCCCCAGATGCAGTCGTACATTGAAGTACAGCAACTCGCGTGCCACTATAAAGCCTGCCATCAGATGCAGCTTAATTGTCACTTGCCACTCACGGATAGGGTTTTGATGTGAGTCTGCAAGCAACTGATTTATTATGGTCTCTGTGCAGTCAAACCTCTCTGCTAATGATAACCTGTATTCGCAGCCACTCCCCAGAGCTGGCGTCACCGCCTCAGATCCATCTCAGATCATCAGGCATTAGATTCTCATAAGGAGCGTGCAACCTAGATCCCTCGCATGCACAGTTCACAGTAGGATTTGTGCTCCTATGAGAATCTCATGCTGCCACTGAGCTGACAGGAGGCAGAGCTCAGGAGGTAATGCAAGCGATGGGGAGCGGCTATAAATACAGATGAAGCTTGGCTCGCTTGTCCGCTACTCACCTCCTGCTGTGTGGCCTGGTTCCTAAAAGGCCATGGACCGGTACCAGTCCGTGGCCCCGGGGTTGGGAACCCCTGAGTTAAAAGATGTAACTGTTGAATATGTCTAGCACAATTCCTGTTGTAAGGTGTAGGCCAGTATGCATATTGGGTTTGAATCTTGTATAAGCCTCAAAATATAAGTCCTAGGAATTCTAATTTAGAAATTGATTATCTGAGTATGTACTTTTAAAAGCTTAAGAGGTGATTCAATATAGGGTTTGAAAGTGTGTAGAAACTGAAAATTTTTGATGTCATGCACCTATATAATAAATTCCCTCCAAGTTAGCATGTGTGTATGCGTATGTGTGTGTGTACATATGTACTTTCAAAGGCTTCACCAAAGCTCATCTATGGATTTTTTTAGCAAGCCCTGGCCTCTAAGTGAAGGACCACTGTATTATTTTGTGAAATAATTTTGCTTCTTTTCCCCTAACATATATTGAAATAAACCATACAGTTGACTCTAAATATTCTCCTCCATAATAATCATAAAAAACAAATACAGAATGTTGATACAGAATAAATCAGTATTCTATTTAGTGGAGTGGATATGTGAATATTTCAACAAGCAACACTTTTATTCTACTACCTTGGAATGCATTAAATATAGTACGGGTACTATCAATTAAAGTGTCTGAAAATTAATTACAACAAGGAGCAGAATCATTCAACTAATCACAGCCAGATCTAAATAACTTAGTTCTTAATCATAGCTTTGAAAGGAGAGAGAAAGAAAGCAACGTCAAGAAAGTCAAATTGCCTTCCCTTGGGCAAAGACATAATAAAACATACAATAAGTCAAGAATTTAACTCCAATGTGTTGATAAGATCACATTACAGTTTTAATAATAATATTATATATTTCCCTAAATCTGGTTTTTAATATAATTTTTCATTGTTAGATAAAGGGACATATTTGCCAAAGCTAGTTTGAAAACTGCAGACAGGTGACAAGAGTCAAGAGTTAATGGAAAAATAGGTCCTTTCCAGGTTCTCAAACTCATTTTTTTTCCCCAAACTGGTTTGTGGTAGGGGTTTCCTTTTCCATGGCTTCATATAGGGGGGCTTCCTTCCTCTATATTCCTTCTTTACATGGAAAGATGGAAAAAATGTTATCCCAATATCTTTTCCCATTTAAGAGCTCAAAGATCAAAACGTTAGGCAAAAATTTAGGAACTGAGAAATACAAGAAGTTTCTTTCCCTAGTTTCCACACAAGTAAGCTTGTTGCTGCTCTTTAAAGGAAAATAAAACAAATTTGAAGTTAAACAGCCCAGTTTTGAATGCCAGTCTTCCCACTCACTACTTGTATGACTGGTTAAATTACTTAATCTTCCTGAATTTCAATTTACTCAATAATGAATCCAGAAAAAGTTGTCTATATCTCATAGGATGAGAGGATTAAATGAGATAATCCTCACAGCAGCTCAATAATGTTCAATGCTACATGGTATTAATAGTTTTGTTCTTGCTGGCATTTGATGATTAATTTACTGAAACATTTAAAATTCTTAAAGTTTAATTGTGATAAGCATCTTGACTCTGCACTTAAGCTATTGCAAATGGAGGAACAGAGTTTGTTAAACATTTGGATTTGGTTTACAATACTGATACACCGTTATTTTTCTTTTTTTACTCTACTATGCATATCCAAGAAATAACCTTGAGAATTTTATAATATAAAGGGTACAAGGTTGGGGGATGTTTGGGCACATGCATTAAAACCACTGCTCTAAGACTCTGCTCATAATTCCAGTACATACCTCTTTATCTGTGCATTCTAAGCCATGTATGAACAGTTTCTGTATCACACAATTTTCTCTAGAGTAGCCAAAAGGATCAATCTAAGATGCAAATTTGATCATAATTTCCCTGGCTTAAAATCCTTCAGTATTCCCCTTTGCCTTTCCAATAAAATCCAAACACATTAACAGGGTTTACAAAGTCCTTTTGGTCAGGTCCTAGCTAATTCCTATAACCTTCTTTCACAATTTTCTATCTCTGGTGCTTTGTGCTATACTCTACAACATGAACAGTACTCCCAAGGGGTCCTATTTCCTATACTTTGTTTGCTCTTCCCCTCTGGCCCACTCTCTGATTTATTCTTTAATTTATGTGTTGCTTCTGTTCCCTGAATTAAGCACCTTGGTTAGGTATGCTGATAGAACATCCTATACATGACCTCTCGGCAATAGGATTTTTTTTTTTTTTTTTTTTTGGCACATGCAGAGCGCAGGCTCAGCGGCCATGGCCCATGGGCCCAGCCACTCCGCCGTGCGTGGGATCCTCCCGGACCGGGGCACGAACCTGCGCCCCCTGCCTCGGCAGGCGGACTCCCAACCACTGCGCCACCAGGGAAGCCCTCAGAAATAATTTCTGATCTTAGGTCTAGTATTGCAACTATTCATATATTTAATTTTCTTCATTTGACCATAAGAGTAATGGTTTTGCCAATCAATATATCCCCAGCATCTAGCACAGTACCTCACTTAGTAAAGGCTTAAAAATCTTATATGAATGAACCATATAGCATTGCAATTTCATGGTTATTGCTTATATTTCTCTCCGTATTTTGAGCTTTTTAAGAACAAGAACAGTTTCAATAAATAATTCAAGAGATCTGTATTGAATACAGAATACTGTGGTAAGTTCCTTGAGAACAGAAACCTTGTGTAACTTTGTATCACTCAAACTTGGCACAAAGTAAGCACTATGCCAATGCATGTGGAACAATAAATGAACTAATATGACTTTGACACTTAGGATCCTGAGAACAATGAAAATGTCAAGTTACCCTCTACTAACACATATTAAGTAGTTACTTACTTAAGGAAAGAATGAATGAAGGAATAATGACAAGAAGTTAGACATAATAATGACAAGTTAGAATGAAGGAATATTGACAACCTACTTAATAACCTTCTCATAACTTCCTCAACTTTGAATTACCTGAATTACCATCTCAGGCTTATTTTGAACTATTAGAGATGAAGAAATATTTAGATCTCCCCACCTCACTTAGGAAGTGCATTTCTGTTCTTTAAGGAAAAAGTAAAGCAAATGATCTTCACCAACTACAGGTTAATGAAGAGGGGACATATTTTGTGAGGTAGTGTGTGTGTGGTATTGGTCCACTCTGATATTCAGGCTAATTTGAAAATACCACAACAGGGTGCTTGGCATTCGCTAAGAAATTATACTCAGAGTGAATTTTTAAGTGATTCATGTTCTGTAATCTTAAGAAACGAATGGTAATGATGTTGCTTTATATTCATATAATGCATTCATCTCCATCACTGCTAGTTAATTGTACACATTCTTGGCTTCTGAACAACAAACACTGTAGAAAGACTAATAGCTTCTCTTTCTGGAAAATATTATGTATGGATCTTTTGTTTAAACAAATCTTTCTAGTTTTTATTGAATGCATGTAATTACAGAAAATTGTTACTTTAGGACAAACTGGGATCTATGTCTAAGCTGGAGGATGAAGGAGAAAAAGAGGTGAAGAAGAGGATGCCAGGTCCCATTCAGGAATCAATGAAGGATAAACAGATAAATAAATCGTCTAATTAATTAACAACAATCTAATCCTGCAACATTGTGGGAGGGGGAATGGTTCTTGGCTCAAAATACTGGTAAATCGAAGGATAAGCCTATATTGGGGCATGTTTGAGTCAAGAGGTAACATTATGCCATCAAGACTCTAGACTGAATAGCCTCCTCTGTGTGCTAACTTTATCATCAGGAAGGCTCTCCATCGTGTTAACCTACTCTAAGCCTAACAGCTTAAAACTCTGGATCCTCAAAGAACATGGTCATCTCTTCCTTAGAATTTGAATGCCAAATCTCAGTGATGATGCTTTATGTCTTGCTGTCATTCCAACAGGCAAGAGAGATGGTATAATGTAATGGGCCAGTCTAGGTTGTGATGGTGATGAGAAGGAAGCAATAACATGACTGATAACTCAACAGGGATATATGAACTGAGGTACAGATAATTCTTGAAGGAAACATTAATGATGTTATTAAAATAAAGAAGAATTTGAATTAGAGCAGCTAAAATAACAGGTTATTGAATCCAGTAAAGGGTATGTGACTAGGACTCCAAACTCATCCTACTGCAAACAAATCAAGTTTACTTTCATCAGTTTTATATATTGAGCATCTACCTGAGAGTTTAATTAGAGAAACTGATTTGTTTCCTTAACAAATCTTGAAAACTTCTGACACTGATTAGCTGAAGGTTTACTTAGAGTTTGAAGATTTCATTTGTTTCTGAGAGCTGAGGACAGTATTCAAGAAAGAAAACTCATGGAGAAGTTAACAGATGATGCCTCCTAATATGAAATTATACTCATTGTGGGAAATAATTGTTATTATTTATATACTAATAAGTATATAAAAGTGGCAAGAAAGTAAAAAGTAGCAGAGATTAAATAGCTGGCACCAACACCAACTAACCTTTTCAAGTTATGATTAATTGCCAAGAGCAAAAAATACCCATGCAGTTGTGATCCTTTGTTTGCTTAATGCTGCTTTTGAGGAATCCTGAATCAGATAGTAAACAGGTTCCTCAGAGATGGAAAGTTTACATTTTATAACTTCAGGAATCTGCAGGATCTTGAGAGCTGCAGGTTGGTTGGATGGCTGCATATTAGAGGGTAAAAAGATCATAAAGACTATGACCTCCCTACCCTCCTACACTGTTGGTGGGAATGTAAGTTGGTACAACCACTATGGAGAACAGAATGGAGGTTCCTTAAAACACTAAAAATAGAACTACTGTATGATCCAGGAACCCCACTCGTCGCATACGTCCGGAAAAGATGAAAAATCTAGCTCAAAAAGATACATGCACCCCAATGTTCATACCAGCTCTATTTACAATAGCCAAGACATGGAAACAACCTAAAGGACCATTAACAGAAAAATGGATAAAGATGGGAGATATATGTACACACACACACGTATTACATATATGTATACACACATATATGTACACATGTATACACACATGTGTATATACATACATACACACATGTGTGTATATACACACACATATATATAATGGAATACTACTCAGCCATAAAAAGAATGAAATAATGCCATGTGCAGCAACATGGATGGACCTAGAGATTATCATACTAAGTGAAGTAAGTCAGACAAATATTGTATGATATCACATACATGTGGAATCTAAAAATAATACAAATGAATCTATTTATATAACAGAAACAGACTCAACAGACGTAGAAAACAAACTTACAGTTACCAAATAGGAGAGGGAGGTAAGGAGGGATAAATTAGGTGTATCAAATTAACAGACAAACACTACTGTATACAAAATAGATAAGCACCAAGGATTCACTGTATAACTCAAGGAACAATATTCAGTATCTTATAAAAACCTATAATAAAAATAATCTGAAAAAATATGTATATAACTGAATCACTTTGCTGTACACCTGAAACTAATACAACATTGCAAATCAACTATACTTCAATTAAAAAAAAAAAAAGACCTCCCTCATTAGCTCTCACTGTCCTGTTTGGGAGCATCATTCCTATGTATATCACCATCACTGTATGTCCTGCTTGTGCCTAAGGAGTGAATATTTCATCTCAATATGCCATAGATGATAATAGTAATGATAATAGAGATTATTCTCAAGCACCTACTAGAAAATAATCCTAGCACTGTATTAAGCACTGATCAACCAGAATATGCCAAATAAATATCCTTTTCATCTTTTTCAAATCAGAAAGCTTAGGGCAGATAGGTTAAGCACCTTGACTAAATTCAAATGGTTAATGAAATTCAAACCTGAGTTAATTTAATCTCAAAGTTGATTTTTCTTCCTCTTTATAACACAAGATTTTCTAACTCAATTCTTTGTTTTTTATGCCCAAGAATGATTCCTACATATAACAGAAGAATAGAGTGATGGAGTTTCCATTTTGTAGCATCGCTGCTTTTCTTCTTCTTGCTTTACTTTTTGGTTGTTTGTTTGCGGTACGTGGGCCTCTCACTGTTGTGGTCTCTCCCGTTGCGGAGCACAGGCTCCGGACGCGCGGGCTCAGCAGCCATGGCTCACGGGCCCAGCCGCTCCGCGGCATGTGGGATCTTCCTGGACCGGGGCATGAACCCGTGTCCCCTGCATCGGCAGGCGGACTCTCAACCACTGCGCCACCAGGGAAGCCCCTTCTTGCTTTTCTTACTCCATCACACAGGACGCTTAGATATAGGGCTAGAGTAGTTTCAAATCTATTTCTCCAACTACTCAAAGTCACTGCTAGATAAAAACAGTCTAGACAAATGCTTCTGAGCTCTCTTACCTTCCCTTCAGAAGGAATTGTATAATGATTCATACAGAGTCAGATGACCATCTGCTAATTCTTTGTACCATAAACAATATGGGGAACAGCCTGTTATAAGAGGCCACAAGGGCAATTCTTTGGTTTTGGGGACAAGTCTTCTGGGGGACGGTGAGGCAGAGTTGGTAAACGAGACAGAAAAGTCTCTTGTATGCTAATGACAACACCAGCTAGTCCTATGCTATCATTTTTCCTTGGGAAAGCACTTCATTTGACTTTGTCATTTGTAAGAACATTCTAAATTAATACAAATCCGTGGTTTCAAAGGAGGTTAATAGGACCAAAATACAAAGCTGCTTCCTGTACTTTAAATAGAAACTTAGAGAAAGTACTTTTCAAAGGCAAATTCCTGAATATGGAAAGAAAATTTCTAAACTGGAGCAGCAGTGTGCATTAGGGACTAAATATCTGAATCTCCTTTGTCTTAAAGTAGAATTGCTTGACAGTGATGTCGGAACTGAAGCACCGTCCACGTTAGGACTCACATACAGAGCTTTTGATGACAAGAATATTTGCTATTAAATTCTAAACTGATGCTGAGTGACAGAATGTCTCCCATATCCTTGCCACTTGCAGACAACTATCACAAGCTCAATTTGCCTAAAAGAAGCATGGCATGCGCCATCCCACAAAAAGGCAGGTGCCTTCAAATGAGCAGTGGCCAATATTGCTTTTGAGAAATATGAAAACTTGTCTGCCTTCACTGAACCACAATTATTCAGCCAACTATACATTGGGGAAATTAATTCTTGAAGCAAAATATTTCATTGCATTCATAACTACAAATATTGTTCTTAGATATAAACTGCCTGGCTCACTTGACTTGGTGACCTTTTATTTCGAGATATCTAATAGATTCATGATATGTTCTGAAGAAGCCTTTTTTTCTCCTTAAATTGATCTTTCAACTTCTTGAATATCAAATGAATATTAAGTCCTTTCAGAGGTGTCTGAGAAGTCAAAGAACTCTATGTACTTTGTAAGTTTGGCTTCCAACTTGCCTCACAGATGCAGAATATCATAGAATCTCAATGGTGGAAGGGATCTTAGGAGTGATTCAGTCTAATCTGATAATGTATCTTTCTTCCTTACTGGGTTGTGAGTGCCACAAGAACAAAAATAATGTCTAATTAGCTCTTATTTCCCCAGTGCCCGATAAAGAGTCTTATACAGAATAAGTCTTAATTATATAATGACTAAGTGAAAAAAAAATGACAAGGTAATCCATCTGAGACTTCTCCAAAAAGTGGTGCATTTACCACCAATGTTACAAGACTATTATAGGTGGGATTTGGACAAGTGTCAGTACATTATTTCATATATTTTAATATACCTATAATATTTATTAATTTATCCTTGAACTATGAAGTAATAACCAAAAAATTATAAGCTTAAAAAAATAGTAAACTTTAAAAAAGTATAATAAAGGAAAGTAAAGGTGATATCATTGATGGTAAAAATTGTGAGAGGGAGAACAAAAGAATGACAGAAATTTGTTTTACTCAATGTTTGGTTATCTCTGTTTCATCCCTCCTTTATGACACTGCCAACTTCCTAGGTCTTTACTGTTATTGCATTATTATTATTACTATTGTTTATATTATCCTATAGAAAATTATAATATGAATTTATGATGCCATTGAAATGTATAATTCTACTTTACTCACCATTTTTCAGCCACTTGACCTCTATATTTGTTATTACCATGGAGTTGAGCACTTTCATCTGTTGTAATTTCTTACTGTTTTCATATCTTCACCTCTTTATCCTCTGATGCTTCTATTCTTTCTTAGCATCCTAAGATTATGATCTAAAAGGCAGCTTTGAAGGATGATTTTTGAAAGATGGAAGTGGATTGTTTATAAAAGGCTCTTGCAAGTGTGTTGGGGGCCAGCAAGACAGGATGTTGGATTTGACACAGAACCAGAAGTAGAATTCTGGAAAAATTTAATTTTCTTGATCTTTTTCTCATTAGATTAGAAAATAAATTTATATATTGATATACCTATTATCTTCTGAGAAACGCTTAAAGAGACCCTCATATCTTTATCTTTCATTATACACAAAGGTTCTGCCTGTGGTACTTTGAAATAAATAATGAGGAACTATTAGAAATGCAGACTTACTCTTGTTAAAATTGGACTGGCAGGTTGTGAAACCCTCTCCTATCACTACGTCTGACATTCATTTTCATTCTGGACATGCTCATAGGTTTACCACAGTAAATCTATAGGACATGCTCATAGGTTTACCACAGTAAATTTATAGGTTGCCACAGTAAACCATTTAAATATTATCAGCTCTTTGTTTCTCCTCATCTTCTTTGGAGGGGACAAGGAGTTTGAAGAGAGAAGTTCTTTAAGGGAGACTGAATGCTGAGCACCTGACTCTTACTATGTTTAGATATTTGAAACAATTTCCTAGATTGTGTCCCATACTCCAGCTTACTAGTACTTCTTTTAACACTGTTTATTTTTAGTGTGCTTCTAGCATACAAAAAAAAATGGTTAGACTATGAATTTGGCACACATTTTCCTTTTGGTGTCACTATAATGTAACACTTTCCAAGTTCACATCCATACATGAGTAACAAACGACTAGAGAAAGATTGCTAAGGTTGATTAAACTGCATATGAAATGTCTCTAAAGCTTTTTCTTTTTTCTTTTTTTTAAGAACTTTTTCTCGCGTGTTATTTGCCTCCACTTTTTAACTGCTCACTTGGGATTTTCTTTTTTTTGAGTGACTAATGCAAACCACTGTGTGCAGTCACGTATTCTTAAAAATTGTTCTGAGTCTGATTCTGATGCTTCCTCCGTCTCTTCAGACTGTTTACTCGTTGGTTTACCTTTTAATTATTTCTTGATAGCTGGACATGACTTACTGGCTTAAAAGAACGGCTGTCAGTAGGACTTCAGTACGTAGTGGTAAGTTGTGGGGAAAGGGGAAGCATGCGATAGTCCTATGATGAGGTCCCAATTTTTTAGTGAGCCTCTATGGGGTTTTTTGTTTGCTTGTTTTTTTGGGTTTTGTTCGTTTGTTTGTTTTCCTCCCTTAGGTGGGAAAGGATGTCTAGAGTGACTGGAGTTGGATATTTCTCCTTCCTCAGGTCATTTAGGCCCTGATAAAACTCCAGCAAGTTAGGCTCCGGTTAAGTACTCTCTCCTGAGAACAGAGCTTGTTAATGAGAACAAAATGATCTTCCCCCAGCAAGAGCATGAGGGTTTTTTTTGTTTGTTTGTTTGGGGTTTTTTTGCTATTCACTGTGAGAACCTGATAGAGCTTTAAGAGGTAAAACTCACAAAAGTATGGGTGGGAAAGAAGCTGCAGGGTTCCCTGGAGTTATTCTTTCTCAAATTTTCATAGTGAGCCTACAGACATTTGTCAATTACAGCTCAGGTTTTCCTACTCCAGCACTGGTTCCCAGGAACCAGTTAAGTTCTGCTCTGTGAAGTTGTGATTCTCTGTATTTGTCTCTTTTCTCCAGTTTTGGGGACAGTAGTTTGCCTTGTAATCTCACTTCTCTTAAAGATATGAGTAGAGTTCCTGATATTTTCAGTTTATTCAGCTTTTTACTTGTTGTTGGGATGCAATGGTGACTTCCAAGCTCCTTACATGCCAGACTGAAAACTGGAAGTCAGGTTGTGTTTTTAAAAATCCATATATATGCTGTTTTGTAAAAGACATCACTAAAGCACAGGACCTCTCAAATTGTTCAAAATAAATGATGGAGAAATATATATTAGACAAATAAAACCTGTGTAGCTACATTATGTAACATAAATATATTTTTTAACAAAACTTATTAGAAAACTAATCCAAAAATTTATATGGAACCATAAAAGACTCAGAATTGCCTCTCAGACTCCAGACAATGTTACAAAGCTACAGTAATCAAAACAGCATGGTACTGGCACAAAAAACAGACATTTGGATCAATGGAACAGAATGGAGAGCCCAGAAATATATCCACACACACCTATGGTCAATTAATCAACAAAGGAGGCAAAAATATACAATGGAGAAAAGAAAATCTCTTCAGCTAGTGGTGTTGGGAAAGCTGGACAGCTGCATGTGAATCAATGAAGTCTATGGTACCCTCATACCATAGACAAAGTTAACTCAAAATGGCTTACAGACTTAAATATAAGACATGACACCATAAAACTCCTCAAAGAGAACATAGGCAGAATCATAGCAATGTTTTCTCAGGTCAGTCTCCCAAGGCAATAGAAATCAAAGCAAAAGTAAACAAATGGGACCTAATCAAACTTATAAGATTTTGAATAGCAAAGGAAACCATAAACAAAATGAAGAGACAACCTACGGACTGGGAGAAAATATTTGCAATCAATGCAACTGACAACATATTAATTTCCAAAACATTCAAACGGCTTATACAACTTAGTAATAAAAAAATAAACAACCCAATCAAAAAATGGGCAAAAGACATAAATAGACATTTCTCCAAAGAAGACATACAGATGGCCAACAGGCACATGAAGAGATGCTCAACATTGCTAATTATTAGAGAAATGGAAATCAAAACTAAAATGAGGTATCCGCTTACATGGGTCAGAATGGCCATCATTAAAATGTCTACAAATAACAAATGCTGGAGAAGATGTGGAGAAAAGGGAACCCTCCTACACTGTTGGTGGGAATGTAAATTGGTGCAACCACTATGGAAAACAGTATGCAGGTTCTTTAAGAAACTAAAAATAGAGTTGCCATATGATCCAGCAGCCCCACTCCTGGGCATATACCCAGAGAAAATTATAATTCAAAAAGATACATGCACCGCAATGCTCACAGCAGCACTTTTGCAATAGCCAAGACATGGAAGCAACCTAAATGTCTATTGACAGATGAATGGATAAAGAAGATGTGGTATGTGTGTGTGTGTATGGTTTATTATGTGTGCATGATAAAAAGGAAATGATTCCCAGATATTTAGAAATTGAAGTCAAATTACTAAATATTTTACTTAGAACCAAATGATGAATGAAATACTAAGTAAGCCTTAAAAGTAAGGAGTTAGAAGTTAGAAAACGGACAACATGATAAATCTAAAGAAAGTAGAAGAAAGAATATAAAACAATGAGAGAGATGGAGACAGCACAATAATTGTTTCTTAAATAGCAAATTAACAAAATAGACATACTTCTGGCAAAACTGATCAAGAAGAAAATGGAGAAGCCATAACAAATATTATAATAAAATCAGATTAAAAAGAAGTACACTAAAATACAGAAAGATAGAGTATCAACAATTATTAAAAATGTGAAAACTTAGATAAAATGACTACTCTTGCAGAAAAAATATGAATTACCAAGAAGAAATTAAAAGTTTCAAATAGAATTATAACTATTAAATAATTTGAAATATTGGTTTGAAATGTTTCCATAAATAAAACATAAGGCCAAATTGTTTTTTACAAGTGAGTTTCACCCAACTTTCTAGGAAATAATCATTCCAATTTCATGTAAACTCTTCCGCAAAAGAGAAAAGACAAAATACTTTCCAATTCTATACAAAATCAGCTAATCCCAAAACCAAATTAGGCAAAGCCATTACAAGAAGTGAGAACCAAATGTTTGTTCTATTCATGAATATAATATAAATTATAAGTAAAAGATTATCAAAATTAATCTATACATACATTAAAAACAAAATGAAAATAATGCACTATGGGCAAGTTGAATTTATTCCAGGTATGCAAAGATGGCTTAATATCATAAAATTAATAAATACAATTTACTATCTCATTAGATTAGAATAAAATAAGTTGTTATATTAATAGAGAAATAATTCCCTAATAATCAGCAGCTATTCAGGATAATATCTTTCGGTATTGCATTTTTAAAAAGGCACAAACCTCTGTAATCCTGTGATGAGTTTCTTAGAAAAAGAAAGGAAAAAAAATGCAACTAACAGCCTAAATGTGGAAATATTACAAGCCTTTCTTTAAAATCGGGAGTACAACAAGGAAGCCTACTCTCACCACTTTTCTGCATCTCTATCAGAGGCTCTCCCTGTCCAGTTCTGCATCACCTGTGATGACCTGCATCACCGTGTGAAGACTTTGTATGACCAATCTGCTTCCCTGCCCCATATATCTTTTACAGGCACTACAACCCCAATCAACCTCTTGTTCTCCACCATCATAGCAGGATATTTTAAAACATCTCCCTTGATTGCTGATCTATTCCATCTCGAGATGATGTCCCAAGAGAGGTCTGAGAAAATATGTGGTAATATAAGTCTTGACACTACATCATCACTGCAGGCTGGTCATAAAGTCCCATTTTTGGGTGGTACATAGGTGCATAGATAGTTCCTCTCGAAGAATGGCCCAATAGATTAGAATACCCTGACCACTGCAATAAAAGCAAGTTGGGGGGAGTTGGTAGCTTAGAAAGATACATTTATCTCTTGTTGAAAACTATAAAACCTGAAAACCAAATTCTCAACATTATAGTCAAAGTCATCAAACTTAACAAGTATTTGAGGTTTAACTGATTTAGGTCTGATAGGCCAAGGCCAGGACCCTTGCTGGGAAAACCCGGGACCTGACAAATGGGATGGAAACATACCAGTGAACACTTCCAAAGATTTTAGTTCCCCAGATTGCTTCTAACTCTCAGAACCAGCAGAATTGATCTACCCCTCACCAGAGCTAGCACTACCCCTGTATGAGAAGACACAGCAGAGGTTTTTCTCCCACAAAGCAACGTGGGCCCTCAGAAGGATCCTTTCCAATTCCATTGCTGTCTGTCAAGCCAGTAATTAGGGTGGAGGCACAGCATCAACCCAGCCAGGGTCATGCTGGGCCTGATAGTGGAGGAAAGGACTGTGGCCCATAGAAACTACAAGAATAAGCTGGCATGCACCAGACTGGATTGTGAGGGTGCCTGATCAAGGGGCACAGAACATAAGACAGGACAAGGGAGAGTTCATTAACTTTGGCCCACTCTCTTGAGATGTGAGATTTAACACTCTGGCAAAATCTTAGGAAATGGTGAAGCTTTCTGCTAGAGTAGTTTCTAGAAGCCAGGGAAAAGTGATGACCCGTTCCGAGCAAAACTGAAATGCCTAAATTACCATGTCAGATGGTGAAGAAAGGGATTAGAAAGTTTAGATAAGTAAGTATGCTGGATCAGATCTATATTGTAAATTCAGAAGTACTACGGTCCCTGGAAAAGCCAAGACAACAAAACTCACCTAGGCCATAATGCCCAGGTGACACGAAACAAGCATCAAGACAAAGTTTAGTAGTGGTTCTCTTCTGCTGGCCAGGATTGAGTAAAAGAGGTGATCACAAAATTGACTCATTTATAGCAAAGAGGATGTGTGTGTGTGGGGGGGGGGTCCCAAAACCATGGGGGTCAGATGACATTGCGTTCCCTCCAGATCCCAGGTGCTCATAATTACATTAAAACTCAGCGGCCAAGTGGTCCTGACTCACACGGAGCGACGGAGATGTTTAATGAAACACAGCACCCATAGGAAAGTACACAGACAGGCAGTAAGAGTGCTGCTAAATATAAAATCAAAAAAAGCAAGAATGGATGAGGAGGGTAGTTGTTGGAATCAAAACAAAAAACAAACAAATAAAAAACCCTTGCCTAGTTCCTAGAGTTGGGCCAGTTTTCACATCTGTGACATATCCAGTTCAGGGCTCTACCACATCAATACAGTTTTTAAACATCTCATGATCTGGGGGTATGGAAACACCCTAAGAAAAGTAAGAGAACAAACTGAAGCATCTTGTATCCACTACCATAAATAAAGAACCACACAACACATGGTAAGCCTCTTCAGAATTTGGAACTGATACATTCCACACCTTGAATTACAGCCTTAGCCTCAACACCTCAAACTTACAGCTCTGAGTGGGGCCTACAGCAAGCAATGGTTCTCTAGAACGTAAGCAGCCCTACTGCCTGGGCCGTATGACACAGCAGACCCTGTGCTGTTGGAGATATCAGTGCTGGGAAAAGATGCAGTGTGGAGGTCTGGCAGGTCCCAGTGGGGAAATCCCACTTCTGGAGTGAGGCCATGTCATCGGCTTTGTTAACAGCTCCTAGTGCACTAATGGGCCTTGGTAGAGACAGAATACCTGACCATGGGACACTAAGTGAGCATTTGTCTTACGGCTGCCTATTATAAGTTGTGTTCTGTTAGATTTAGCAAGCAATAAAGTTGGGGAGGCACAGCAGCAATTCATTAAAAGATGAAAATGATATATCCAGGGTCCAGCTTGAGTAGGCCCATAAAGCATGGGCAAGCTTATAAGCCATGGCCCAAATCCCCATGTCGCAAGTCACGATTGTACCAGCGTCTCTCCCTCGACTCAAACCTATGACCAGTGGAAAGGATCCTATATGACCACCAAAATACAGAAAGAACAAAATGTATACCTTTTATGAATAGGTCAGTTTAGTAGTGGTATTATGTAAGTCAAAAATTGATGGAGTTACACTCAGGCATGATCTTGGGTGAGAGGATCAAGGGGAAATTTTTTCAATGGGCGAAGGTTCAAGAGGTTCAGTGCAACTTATGTTGTAGGAAAAGTGGCCTGAGGTGAGAATATATACAGACTCGTAGACAATGGCTAATGGCCAACTAGTCACAGGTCTAGGAAGGAAAAGATTAAAAGCTCAGAGGACTACGGTAGAGGCAGGTATATAGGAGTAGGCAAGAAGTGAGATGATTTTTGTATCACATGTTAATGTCCACCAAAAAAAGAAATCCATCATGAAAGGGGCACTGAACAACCAAGTAGATGAAATCACCTGGTTAACTGGCATTAGTCATGCTCTGTCATTGGCATGATGATGGCCACACAAAAAGAGTAGACCAAATAGCAGAAATGGAGGCTACTGATGGGCCCAACATCATGGTTCTTATTTTCTAAGGCTTATCTAGCCACTTCTGAATGTTCAAGCTGCCAGCAAGAGAGACTAACGCTGAGCATCACACCTCAAGGTGTCAACAAGCCACTGCATATCAAGTTGTGTTCCTTTCATCCTGGAAGAGCCAGTGGTTCACTCACACAGCAGTAGACCCTTATTCTGCTTATGGGTTTGCTTTTCCTGCCCACAGGAATTACTTATACAGTAACTGCACCCTTATGTATATATCCAAGTGAAACTCTCGCACGTATACATTAAAAGGCATAACTATGAGCTCAGCAGAAGTGTTCGTGCAAAATATTGGAAACAACTTTAATGCCTATCATTAGAATAGATGGATGAATAAACTGTGTTATATTCAATATAACACAATTGAATGTAATACAGCAGTCAAAATGAAAGTACTGTCACAGCTAACAGCAATATGGATGAATGTCAACAAAAATGTTAAGTGAAAAACCTTACATTCATGATAATACACTTTTGATGAAATTAAAAATAACTGAGAGGATACATCATAGGTGTATAACTAAATAACTATAAACTATACATAGTATTATATAACTATATAACAAATACATATATATGTATATACAAACAAACACATATTTTCTATAGGAATAAAACTATATAAAAAAAAAAGCAGGGCTTCCCTGGTGGCGCAGTAGTTGAGAGTCCGCCTGCCGATGCAGGGGACACGGGTTCGTGCCCCGGTCCGGGAAGATCCCACGTGCCGCGGAGCGGCTAGGCCCGTGAGCCATGGCCGCTGAGCCTGCGCGTCTGGAGCCTGTGCTCCTGAATGGGAGAGGCCACAACAGTGAGAGGCCCGTGTACCGCAAAAAAAAAAAAAGCAAGGAAATGACAAAAATATGAGATTGAGAATGTTCATAATTTCTGGGGAGAGTCTTGGAGTTAAGATGGTGATTCATTTGGTTAGATATAGGCTATACTCAGAGTCAGAGATTTTGTTTGGGTGGTAGGTTCATGGTGCTCATTACATGATTCCAAATAACTAACTAAGTAACTAAAACACAAATAAATAAGGTCATGACTAAATTGATGGCATTATCATTAGGAATTACGAGGATAAGTATGTTATCATCATAGATTATAATTAACTCAATTCCATACAGTGAAGTCTCATGTGTATGTGTGTTTGTAAGTGTGTGTATGTGTGTGTATGCTTCTGCAGGTAGAGAATTAAGGTCAACCTTGAATCAGAAAAGTGTTTCTTTAAAATCTAAACATGTTTTCAGTATTTACGTATTTGTGATGGTTCTCAAATATGTACACATTATTTGACAAGCCTCTTCTCAAAAGGTGGAAATGAAGTCCCCTGCATTTCAGTATGTGCCAGACATTGTGTCTTGCTGCTGATGACTGAAATGTGGTAGCAGTGATGGCATGTGACTTCCAACAAAATATCATTAAAGGCATAACATCTACTTTCTCTCTCTTTTCGATCACTTGGTGTGGGAGAAGCCAGCTGCCATGGCACAAAACAGTTGCCATAATTAGCAAATAAAAATACAGGAAACAGTTAAATTTAAATTTCAGAAGAGCAATGCATTTTTTAGTATAAGTATGTCCCTTGCAATATTGGGAACATACTTATACTAAAAATGCACTTGTTGTTTACCTTAAATTCAAATTTAATTAAGCATCCCGTACTTTATCTTAGGACACTCATACAATCATATGAAGAGGTCTATATAGCAAGGAATGGGGTTCCCTGACAAAAGCCATCAGAGTCATCCATCTTGGAGGCTTATCCTCTGGCCCCAGTCAAGCCTTCAGATGACTGCAGCCCTGGCTGATGACTTCAATCTCGTAAAAGACCCTAAGCCAGAATCACTCAGCTAAGCTACTCTGAAAGTAATGAACCACAGAAACTGTAAAATAACAAATGTGTGTTGTTTTACACCATTAAGGTTTGAAGTAATTTGTTCCACAGTAATAGATAACTCATAGAGCAAATATCTCTTCAATTATGGTTTGTAGAATTATAATCCGAAGAGGAAAAAATTGACATAGATCACTTGTTTCTAAGATATTTTCAATATATCATTTTTTGTTTGTTTTGTGTGTTTAACTCCAACATCACTTGGCCTTAAATGATGATAAATGCACTAAATTTGGACTTTTTTTGGACTGATCAGTCTTCACAGTTCACTAAAGCTGTTCTGTCCTGGAATAAATCAAAGTCTTCTTTCTCTTCTTGCAGCCACATTTTATTTCCCTAATTCTGATTGAGATCTCAAGAGAAGAATAGAAAGAAAGAGTATATATTTTGATGGAAAGTAAAAGCTGCCATTTCATAAATGATAATGCTTCTGTTTCTTAAAGAAAGAAAGATATCTTCCTTTCCCTGCTCCCAATAGGAATATATGGGTCGATTAGTTTTCTCTGCTTCACCACGAGCAGGTTCTGTGACCAATTTTTCCTCTTTGTTGATTAAATTTTTTTCCTACAAGAATATTCCACATTCTATCGTTTACCTTTGAATCCTACATAGGTACTTGTCTCTAGAGATTCATCTTTTTCTCATTTCCACGTTTAACATTTGTGTGAATATCTGCTTCACTGAAAATCCAATGCAGTTCTTTTGCTGAGAGCTGTTTATTTCTCCTCGTCCCTGCCAACCCCTGCCCAGATGCTCCAAAAAGAAATGCATTATGATTGTGGCTCTAGTGGGAGTTTGGGAGCAAGATGATGTGTGTCCTAATGTTTAAGAGTCCCTGATTACAACTTGAAAACATCCCTTTCCTCCCCTTTAAGCAGTTTACCAGTTTAAACTGCCTCAGAAGATTTCTTTGCCGTAATAATTCTTCATTAATAAGATGGCAGCATAATGGAAAACTACAAACTGCAGGACTGCTTAGAGGGAAATAGAAGGGCCAATGTGACTTCTCATATTCACTATGCAAAATTCAAACTGATACACATGGGGGAAAAACGCTTGCATCAACTTTCCTCTCAAAGATTCACTTTGTTATACAGCAGCAACTAACACAACATTGTAAAGCAATTATACTCCAATAAAGATGTTTAAAAAAAAAGAATACATAGCTGTTAATTAACTGCAGGACATTTCCTCCTGTAGTATTTTACTCTTAATTCATGTATTTCTTGAGATAGTAGAAAGTGCTCTGCCCTTGCAAGCAGAAGACCTGGTATCATCCATGGTTCTGCCACATTTCACTATCTAGCTATTGAGAATCAATTCAAATATTATCTCAACTCTAGCTACTAAGTTGACTTTGATGTGCAACTTTTACTCCCCTCTCCATGATCTATATTTTCTTTTTCTTTGGTCTTTATGTTTAATTTCTACCTCAGCAGTCATATTATTTAATGCATGTCTTCTTATTTTAAACCAACTCAAATTCTTTATGGGTGAAATATTGGAAATATTAATAAATGGAAGTGGCTCCCATCCTTATAATTTATTTCAGGATCTAACATGTAGCAGGAACTAGACAACCTATATACATCATAGTACAAAATTTTAATTGAAGTAGACACCTTTTAGCCATTTTACAGATGACAAAACAGTGACTTCCCCAGGTTGACAGCTCTAGTGATTACGATTCATTTAAACTAGGTTTAAATAATTAAGAGTTCTTGTAATTTTAATTGTGCTGAAGCTAAGAAAGTACCTAGATCTCATCTAAATCCTTAACTTCTCTGATCCAAGGGAGAGTGGATTAGATACTTTCTAACTCCATTCTTTTCTAATTCACTAATTATAAAAGCAGGTGCCCTTGGTCTAATGTTGTGTTCCACTGATTCATAAAGTTCCACTGATGAAATGTCTGCGAGCCATAATGTCAGAATGTAATGACTTTTTTTTTTTCCTCTTTGCCACGTTGTGTGAATGGATGAACCACATCAGGAATGGGGAATGGTTAGTAAATCAGTTTCCTTGTGTTTCCTCATCCGGGGGCCCACATTTCTTTCCTGTGCTGCTCTCTATCAGTCAAGTACTGTGTCTGTCTTCCCACCTTTACTCCACTGCTGTTGACTCATCAGGCCCAAGGCTATTGCCTCAGGCTCCTGGATGTTCTCCCAGCCATTAGTCTCTTTCCTTCTCATGCCTACTGGAATGACCCTTCTAACATAGCACGCCTGATCTGTGTAACCGTGATGACTTCTGGTCCAAGTACATCAGTGACTCTTTGCTGCCCTCAGAGGAAGAAAATAGAAAATCAACACACATGCTCTCCATCATCTGATGCCTAGATACTCCTGCAGCCCTCCTCACGCATGACTCACCCTCCAGAGGCTCACTGCTTGGCTGCTCTGCTACACTTTGCTCTGTAAGGAACACCGGGCCTGTATTTCTCTCCTTTTCTTCATCAACTCCTACCCAGTATTCAAAAGGTAAGTCAAGCATCATCTTGCCTTGAAGGTTTTCCTGTTCTCACACCTCCCCGTCCCAACTGCATTAGGTGTACTATTAATAACTAAAATTTCATAGAAGTAACAGTGTAACACCTAATGTACAGCCATTTAGCGGTCCTTTTCCCACCTGCCCCCGAAGACTGTGAGCCACAGGAAGGTAAATGTGACCATTTTTTTTAATGCTTTTTCAACTTACCTAGAACTTCTTATGTGTCAGGCAGTGTTTTAAAGCACTGTACAAATATTAACTTGGTTACTCCTTCTTGCAACCTTACGAGGTAGGTATTATTATTATCCACATTACATGGATAAACAAACTGAGACAAAAATAAATTAGGTAGCTTGCCCAAGGTCCCTCAGCTAGTAAGTGGTAGTCCAGGACAGTCCGGCTCCAGAATCTGCTTTTCTAACACAACTCTATACCGCATACCTGCATCCTCAGTTCTTTGTACTTGGCCAAAAGTAGGTGTTCAACAAGTATTTCCTTAGTGAATAAATGACTGTTTAGCCCAAAATGCAACAGTCAATGCTTAAGTGTACAATCAAAATGTTAACCTCAGACAACAGAAATCACCCTTCAACTGAGCACGGCTTTACCTGGAATGCACTTTGAATTCTGGAACATAACTCTATGTCATTCAAAAAGGAAAGAAGAGAAAATGAAAATGGCAATATTATCTTTAAACATAATAAAGCAGCTCAACCTTGGAGATATGTACCAATGAATGAAAAATGTTGAATGTCACCACATGCATTTCAAGCTCTTTAGGGTGTTAAGAGAGCAGACAGATTTCCCCCCACCCCCATTTTAGTCTCCATTTTATGAAAAGCATTCACTGATACTGTAGTTGCAGCTGTGTCTCTTTGCTTGTTCTCTGTAGGGATAACACATCTGGAGTGAAGTGACTCAGGTGGAGAAACAGTTGATGTCACAAATTGAAGTGACCACCTCACCACCATTCATGAACAATCAGCATGAATGCACAGGGTAAGAAAAACTAACTGGGATGCCCCCAAATGTCACATCCATCGAAACCCACCCATATACAGCATTTCTCATGTCCTACGATGAAAAGGGTTTGAGATTTCATTCAGAATAAGTTAGAAAGAATACAAGCAAAAATGAAATATTACAAAGTGATATTTTTTGTTTTTAAGCTATCATCCTTTGGACATCTGGGCGGGAAAGCTTAATTTAAGGTGGACAATTAGACATGTTTGTTTGTTGTTTCTAGTTTAAAAACATTAAATGGAATAGCACATTTAATATATATTTAAGTATTCCAGGTTGGAAATTTTCAGCTTGAGTAGTTTTCATAAGCTGTATGATAAATTGTGGTAGATTTATATTAATCACGATAGCTACAATTCATCTGTAAGTCACTATAGAGGAATTTAATTCTAACAACCACTCTATATGGCCATCATTGTTAATGTATCTTTATTATAGGGAAGGAAGTAGAGGCTCTCTGAAGTTAAATATCCTAGTAGAGCCAGGACATAAATGCAGTTTTGTCTGATTATAACACACATGTTAAATGATCAACCCTCTCTCTTTGAAGAGTTAATTTGGGGTGCATATGTATGTGTGTGTGTTTGTGTGGGTGTGTTTGTTGGAGAAAAATGGGCACTTATGGAAGCTCCATTGTATTTACTCAAGGAATCACGTTCCTAAGGGAAGAATGACGAAGAAATTCTTCCAGTGATCTGTTTGGAACCAATAGAGTCTTTGGTTTCTTAGGCAAATAATCATCTTAGAGTGAGGAAAAGGGGAAAACATGAATACAAATGATATGCCATCTGCCACACACCACAGACTTACACCGAACTCATCAGTGGTAGTGGAGGTGCTGGTGATGGGGGTAGTAGTTATAATAGTGAAACAGCATTGATATTTTAAAGAGCTTTCACATGCTAGTGACCACAGCAATCACTTTACATTGACTACCTCATTTATTCATCACAGAAATCCAAAGGCAAAGAACCATTATCATCCTTGATTTACAGAGAAGGAATCTTTGGCTTGAAGTCTTGACAAGGTGTGCCAGGTAGAATTCTAAGACAGCCCCCAAGATTTCTGCCCCTCTCTTCTACTGTGGATGTGCACTCTGAATATGATGAGATAGTCCCTCCAGGGATTAGGTTATGTTATACAGCACAGTTGAATTTTTAAAAGGGAGATGATTGATAGGTATGACCAAATCATGTGAGCCCCTAACAAGAACCAGGCTCTTCCTACAGACAGCATTTGAAGAATGAGGAGTCTTCAACAGAGGGAGATTCTCTGTTCCTGGCTTTGAAGATGGAGGGGGCCACATGGAAAGGAACACAGAGAGTGTCCAGATGTTGGGAGCAGCCCCTGGCTGACAGCCAGCAAGGAAATGGGGCCTCAGTAGCACAGCAGCAAAGAACTGATTTAAGCCATAATCATGTGAACTTGGAAGACCACCTTGACTTCAAGATGAGAGTCTGGCTGAGACCTTGATTTAAGCTTTGTGAAACCCTGGGCTGAGAGTACAGTCATACTGTGTCCGCACTTCTAACCATCCGAAGTGTGAGTCAATAAATGGGTGTTACAATGGAATATTACTCAGCCTTAAAAAGAAATGAAATTGAGCTATTTGTAATGAGATGGATAGACCTAGAGTCTGTCATACAGAGTGAAGTAAGTCAGAAAGAAAAAGACAAATACCGTATGCTAACACATATATATGGAATTTAAGGGAAAAAAATGTCATGAAGAACCTAGGGGTAAGACAGGAATAAAGACGCAGACCTACTGGAGAATGGACTTGAGGATATGGGGAGGGGGAAGGGTGAGTTTTGACAGGGCGAGAGAGAGTCATGGATATATACACACTAACAAACGTAGTAAGGTAGATAGCTGGGGGGAAGCAGCCGCAAGGCACAGGGATATTAGCTCGGTGCTTTGTGACAGCCTGGAAGGGTGGGATGGGGAGAGTGGGAGGGAGGGAGACGCAAGAGGGAAGACATATGGGAACATATGTATATGTATAGCTGATTCACTTTGTTATAAAGCAGAAACTAACACACCATTGTAAAGCAATTATACCCCAATAAAGATGTTTAAAAAAAAAATAAATAAAAATAAAATAAAATATAATCACTCATTTTGGGAGCCTTCTTTTATAACCTTCAATAAAGTTTTATAATGTTCTCCAAAAAAATAAAAATAAAAAATAAATGGGTGTTATTTTAAGCTACTAAGTTTGTATTTAATGCAACAATTTAAAAATGTAAATAAAATGTCATCTAGCAATTAAGTTGCAAAGTGGGAGTATACATCATAATATGATTCTGGAGTTCAATTCTCAACCACTTGGCAACAACGTGTACCTAAAGATGAGTCTAAAAGAACTGATTCAGTAAAACTTCTATAAGACATTTCAAATGTACAGAGGCACAGCTTTGGGCTGGTGGCACCATATGAAATTTTCAGATAAAAGGAGACATAGGGTCAGAATGAAAGAGAAGCTCTAGGTGAGTAACTATCCCAGAGATCAATCTTGGCCTTGCTTGTCACAGCTTAAACAGACAACCTGATGCACCTTCAGCAGGAACACTCACCATCACTGCAGGGGCAGATGCCATGCCCTGGGGCAGACAATGGCTTTAGGGGATGCAGGTGCTTCAGCAGATTTTGAGCCTTGGGCAATAACCCCTTTGAAATAGCTAATTGTTTTCTCACTGTAAGCAGCCATTGCAGTTTCTGGAGTATTCCAGATGTTTCCCTGATGCAAAACTTTAGATACGCTTTTCCCTTTGCCAAAAATGCTTTGCCCTTGGTTTTCTTGGGCCATTTCCACTTTTATCTTCCACATACCAACTTAACTATCACCTTCTCAAGAAACTTTCTTTAATTACTTTATCGAATCCTGTTTCTCTGCTTTCTCAAGCATCTAATTGTGCCCTTCATAGAACTTATCACACTTTATAATTTTTCACCTGTTTGTTTTCTGCTGTCTCCCTGACTACTAATATTACTATTAATAAAATAATAACAGACACGTATGTGAACTTATCAGGTGACAACAGAGATCTCATATGAAGGCTCACAAAAAATTGGGAGAGTTGGGGACAATGATATCCACATGCTAGAGATGTGGATGAAGGATGACTGAGGTTAGAGACCACGCAGTGGTACACAGCAGCTAGTATTAATTCAGCCCGGATTACAACCCAGGCAGCTTGAATTCCTGATACTTAGCAGTACTGCCTTTATACCAAACAGTAAACAATATATACCTAACAGGTAGCACAGTACGTGTGACACAAAAATCTCTCAGTAAGGATTTGTGACAAGAATAAATGAATGAATGCGTAGCAACAGAGGCAGAATTGGGCTGCCTTCACTTAGCTTTTCAGACAGGATAGAATGCAGTAATTGAATATAATAAGAGACATCAGAACGATATGGAAGGAGAAGGAGGGGGAGGAGATGAGCATGGTGGGCACCCCGATCTGACTGTGAATTAGAATCACCTGATATTGCAGCTTTACTCCAGACCTTCAGAGTCAACATCTTATGGGGTTGAGGGGAGTGGGGAACATGGAAATTGTAGTTTTATAAAATCACCAGGTGAATTTGATGATTTTTTACTAGTATGTGAGCATGATGAAGTATTTCTGGTGACTACTGGAAATAGAGCAAAAATCCCAGTGCATTCTCAGTTTTGGAATCTATTCTCATACACACAAACTCAGTTTCTCACTAAAAGTATTGTATTTTTCTATCCATGCAGCCTCAGGCCAGAGAAATAACTGTATAGAGAAAATTATATTATTTAGCTTTATTAATTTCTTTTGGAAGAAGTCTTTACACTTAACAAACATTCCCTAAACGCCTGAAATTGTGTGATGAGAACATATCCATACACACATACACACCCTCTAGATACTCTAATAGTGCCAATTTACACATGAAGAAACTGAGCTACAGAGAGAGATTATGCAACTACCTCCCAACTAGAGAGTTAGTCAGTGACAAAGCTGAGATTAAATTTAGGGTGCTTTATGCTTAAGTCAAGCACCTAATGAAAACCTACCCATCTTCAAAAAATAATCTGTCACAGTTACTGAGGGGTGAGAAAAATGTGCTTGGCAGATGAAGCAAATACACACACAAACACACAAAAGATTATGAAGACATATTTGGACAACTGTAATGAGTTCCATATGTTTGGACTATATAGTGTGAAGTTGTAAATGAATGGTGAGAAATGAGAAATGACAATAGAGAATCAGAAAATAGACAGCCTTGGAATGCTAGGTTACAGACCCTGAAACTTGTCTTTATGACAGAGAGTTAACCAAGTATCCTTAGCATCCAGTTCAGGGTCAACATTGTAGCACTTATGCCAGCTCTCTAACTATATACTCAACACTCATGATAGCCTAGAATAAGTCATGGGGAAATTTAAGATGCAGAAACAATTTTGAGTTCTTGCGTATCAATAAGTTTTCTCTAGTGTGGAGATTAAATATTTGGTCTTTTTATTATATTTTCCTGAATGGTTAAAATAGCTGCAAGGTTAAACTTTTGACACGGAAAAAAATATATAAATTTAAACAAATGTCACTCTATTGGTGAAGAAAGTATGTGACTCTAGAGATAATTATGCTTAAAATTTAGCTTGGATTTACCAAAGGTGATTCTTTTCTAATAAACTTTAGGTAAAACCATCTCCACTCCTGCCAGTGCCAAGATAAACACCTTGTACTAAGCCTTTTTTCTGTGTATACTCTATTTGAATCTTCTCCTAATTGCATAATTATAATAACAAAAGTATTACTCTATATTTTTCCTTGGACACATTTCAACTTAAATCTAATTTTCACACAAATATATTTTAAATGTCCCTCCCTGAAATCCATCTGGATGATGAAATTATAGAAGGTTATATGAATGTATGGTACATGTATAATTTTACACGAGCATGCATGTTGTGAAATCCAGTAGAATGACTACTGCCAATCTATATAAGACTTTCTTGCTGTTCTTATACTTCGTGTTTAATAAAAAGGAAAATGCAAAATACACTAGAAGTAAACACATTACAAATGTTAAAAGTTACATTATGTAGCATGAAGCAAAGTGAATTAAGTAGAACAAAATTTAGATGTGGAAACTTTTAATATCTCATATAATACAATTACATACTTTTTCAAATGCAAATAATTTTGAGTGTCATTTAATTAAGAGGTTATAATAAAATACTCAAAAGAAGAGCAGAGCAAGATAAAAGTATTTTTGATGAGGCATTTCTACGGAAAGAGAGTATAACTGAGATTTCAAGAGGAAAAGATTGGAATTGACCGAAAGGTTGTATATAATATAGCAAGAAAGCCTTTGCCTCCAATGTCGGTTTCATTATTTTGTTGCTGTATATTTGCTTACTTTTTAATTATTATTTCTGTCAAATATTTTAGGAGTGACCTCTGGTGGAGTACCCTTACTTTCTTAGCAAGACAAGAAGAGCCCCCTTCCAAGGCTGTTTATTACTTCACTTACTGAGAACCTAATCTTTGACATTAAAGTACTGAGTTCTAGTGATGGAAATTAAATACAGAACCTCGCTCTTCATAGGGCATGTAAGACAGCAGTAGAAACTCACATGCAAAAATGCACTGCAATAAGACATGCAATTATAGAAGGATGAACACAAAATAGAATTTGGTAGAGGAGAAGTGAGATTTCAGGAGAGGCATCACAGGAAAAGAGCCCTCAAAAAGGTTTGCAACATAAATTAGTTTGCTTAGGAGGCCAAAAAATGAGCAGCAGAAAATCAAAAGTGCACAGTGTTCTACAGAAGAATTTCTTGATTCACTTAATTAAGGCAAAGGAAAGAGTGGTTTTAGAGTTTTTCCTGGGCAACTGGAACCAGGAACTCAAATGTAGTCAAACTCTATTTTACACTTTTGTTTTGGGGTGTGTGTGTTTCATTTTATGTTTTAGTTTTATTGACTGCCTTTGATTTTTACTAGAGAACACTGCCTTTCTACACATAAAGGGTAATATAGGAAATATAGCCATTTCCAGGCTTCTGTGGCCAAGGATGAAAGGGCTTTCCTTCTAGCTCAAATTGGACAAATCCCTGGGGAGGATGCTCATTGGTCTGGGTTCGATCAGGTGTACACCTTAAGCTCTCATGATGGTCTGACCTTGGGCCGTGTCTTCACTGCCTGAATCATACTGAAAGACAGTAGCTTCTATTCCAACCATATAACCATAGATGGGAAAGAGCAGCTCTCCAAATGGCAAGGGTGCTGCTTCCAGGAAAAATAGAGTGGGTTGATGGCCTAACAAATTTTACACGTACTGCCACATTTCTAGAAAAGGATCTTAACAGGAAGCAGTTAAGTTTTATCTACACGGACAGCACAAAAGAGAAAAGCCATTAAAATACTGTGTTTATAGCCTATATATGGTTATTTTAAAGCAACAGAGGTTAAATTTGTCTTGTAAGGAGTGGTGATATGCTATATATCTAAGACTGCTATAATATGTTTTTCTATCCTCTTTCCTTCTCAGATGCAATTATCTAACGAGGAAAAAATGACCTCTGCATGATGGCCATACTTGCTCATTTTGGGTTCTTCAACTAAGAAGGAATTTCAGAACAGATCTTAGTTTCTATTCAACTCCTCATGGGGGAAATATGTGAAGGATTTCTAGAAATGGAAAATTTCTTAGAATTTATGTTGGCCTTGGTGATCATTCAGCATGGTGTACCTGGTAGAAACTTCACAGGGAATGAGGTCGAAGGACAGATCTGAGTTCAAGAACAGAAATATAGGTTCTACACTCTAAAAACATGATTCACATTCTCTTTCAAATAAACTGCTCCATACTTTCATTCATCACCACTACCAGTGTTTCTTTGGGCCTATTTTTCTTCCCCTGCCATGTTCTTTTAATAGATACATGCATTTCTTGAGCACCTTCTATGTTCCTAGCACACTTCTAGGTGTTGGTAATAGATGAATAAGATATGAAACTTAGTTATTATTGGGGGGAGGGGTGGTATCTTTGTGTGTATTTGACATTAGGAAGGAAAAAGAATTATAAAGACTAGCAATAAAGCAAGGAGAGACGCTAAGGGAGTAAAGGCTAAAGGGCTGAAAGTGGACATAATACAGATAGTTCCAAGGAACTCTTTCCTAAAGAAGTAACTTTGGGACAGGAGCCTGAAGTAAGGTAGAAAAATCAACCTGCAAATAAGGGGAAGAAAATACATGATAGGCTAACTGAATGAGTACTGCAGAGTCACCGTGATTGGCATCTTGAAGAAATGGGAAGTAGGCCAGTATGGCTGGAGCACAATAAGAAGGGTAGAGATAAATGTGAGAGAAAAAAAAAAACCACCATATCCAGTTTAATCATTCAATATATGATCGCAGTGTTAGCTGGTTATTCCTGTGTCAAGTCCGCTGGAGAGGAAAAAGTACAACGCATCCCTCCCTGCTTTTGGGAAACCCATGGTACATTCTGGAAGATAAAACTTACACATATATGAAACAAGAGCAAACAATTTCAGAGCCAATGATGATGTGCAGTGCAAACTCTTAAGTACTGCTCAGAAAGATCAATCAATGAGAGCTAGGGGACCAGGGAACTTCACTGCAAAAGTGAAATCTGAGATGCATAGAATTAGAAAATCTGGAGGGAAAGAGTTTGTACTGAAAGACATTCTGGAATAATAATGTGCAAAATACTCTTTAGTGAGAAATCAGACTCATGTCAAGGAGAGAGCAGTTATAGTAAGACCTGTCATTTATTCAACTAAATGCAGGGTGATCACAAGTCCCTGTGGGATAGAACTTGTTTGTTCTAGCAAAATTATTAATAGTACTATCTTTCACTCTCAAAACTGGATAAGTTATAAAGTCACCCTAGCAAAAGATGACATCTTAGAAATATAGACTGGAATTGATGCCTGAAAATATGGGACCACTTACCCAAGTGGAGCTGAAGTCCTGTACATAGGAGCTGTGAATAAATATGAGATTAGTTTCATCACCAATCGATTCAAATTTTAGTGATAAAACATGAAAGCATCTGCCAATGAGTCCCCTCACCATAAGCAAAATCCAAAGAACATTTTCCAAAGATCCTTCACTTACTAAGTTGTTATTTTGTGTTACGGTTGGATTGTGCAAGTAATTAATGATATCAAAATAGGAATACTTAGTGGCTACATTTTCCCTTGTTTAAAGCTACAATAATCCACTAAATAGTTTGATGTTTGGAGATTTCATCCTCCAAATAAAATATTTTGGAATGTACATTTTCTCTAAAATTTCCTCTGGAAAAGAGCATAATGGTAGCTGATATATGCTTGGTGAAACGTAAAAGTAGATAAGCTCTTTTGCTTTTACTATTGTGAAAGGTTAGTAGGAAAAAAGGAGCTTATGAAGAAATAAATATATCTGACAACTGAGTTAATGAGCTCTCGAATCTTATTTTGATCAATGAGTCATGGAGGAAGCTTTGTTTAGACCTTGGCTAATCAATAAACTATTTTGTAAAACAAGAAACATAGATCTGAGGGCATTGGATTATTTTTTTAATTTACCACATCAGGTAAAGAAAAATCTGCAAAGATTTTAGGATTTTTAGTTGAAGCTCTTTAGAAGAGTGTCTCATGATTACAAAGGGGATACAGCTATAAGAAACTTCAAAATGTTATGTTTTCATTCATCCAAATTTAATATTTGACTTCTGTCCCATTGACTTTAAAACACTCTTCTGATTTTGCTTGTCAAAAATCTGTAAGCCTAAAAGAATCTTGGGTAATGATGAACAAGATCAGACCAAGATTGTTTTGATCATTCCATGTCTCAGTCCCCTCAGTTATAAAATGAGGGAATCTCATTATTGTTCTCAACATCCCTATGAGTACCTAAGATTTTTCTGATGAAGACATAACACTCTAGTAAAAATATAGCAATCCATCCATATCACTGTATCCCTAAGAGGAATTTAACTCAATTCAACTTTTTGTGACTCAAAAGAGCCCCATATCCATATAATCTCATGTATGTAACTGCTAATATATCTAACTTTAAATATAAAGAAGAAATATTTTTCAACATATGATATGGGTCAGAAAATGTGTGAGATATAAACAAATACTATTATAGAATCATACATTTTCAGAGTTGAATGTGATTTTAGAGATTGTCAATGACCAGATGAAATATTAGATGCCAATCAAGATTAACTAAATTGCTCAATTCTGGAAAGCTATTCAATGTATTGATTCACTAATTTATTCACACGTCTGTCTACCCATCTATCCATTCACCCATCTAAATATCCATCCACCCATCCATCCATCCATCCATCCAATTAGCCATGCCTCAACTATTATGTGTTAGACACTATTCTGCATATATTCTGTGGCTTATAGAAACACATAAGGGAAACTGAGATTTAGCAACACCTACAAATGCACTAGAATCTTTAACATAACTGTTAACTTAGATATGGGAATAATTAGGAGGTTATTAAAAATAAGTTACTGTATGTCAGGAGCTTCACATAGCATATATTATTTTATCTTATTCTTTGGGACTGAAACGAAAAAAAGACATATAAACACACTAGGCCCTAGAACATGGGACATTCAACTATATGGTATGTCTTTCCATTTCATCATGTTTCACAGAGTAAATACCACATGATGCAGGCACTGACAGACTCTGGCTGCATTCCTAAGGCTTAACATTCTTAAAAGATAAGATAGATAAATGTGTACTAGGGGAGAAGAAGAGTCCTTATCATTTAAAATGATGGCTCCTGTAGAGCTAGATAGAAAAAGGAAAGGATTAACTTGATCCAGAAGTCAGTTCACCAAGTTACATCAATGGAAGTACAACCGGTGGTGCAATCTCACCTCTATCAAGGGGATTTAGGGATTTAACAAACCAGTTTTAAAAGTATACTTGTTCTTTTAGATTATGCAATGATATCTCATGGTTTCTAAGGTACTCCAAGCTTTCCTTGGAAATTGAGTTTCTCCTAGCTTGTGTTCAAACACCTTTTCTAAAATGTTGTCAAGTCACAACATATTTTGTAGAGGAAGGAGAAAATAAATGGGCATTTTTAAAACAATGTTTTAACATCTGCTAGTTGTGACACTAAACTTCTATGGGCCCAGAACAGTTTTTTCTATAAAAGGAAGGTGCTGAATTAAATTAGGCATTCCAAACTAGTGGTCTTCTGGTTGAATACCATCTTTTTTTTTTTTGTGGTACGTGGGCCTCTCACTGTTGTGGCCTCTCCCGTTGCGGAGCACAGGCTCCGGATACGCAGGCTCAGCGGCCATGGCTCACGGGCCCAGCCGCTCCGCGGCATGTGGGATCTTCCCGGACCGGGGCACGAACCCGTGTCCCCTGCATCGGCAGGCAGACTCTCAACCACTGCGCCACCAGGGAAGCCCGTCAGAGAGGAATTTTAACAGACTTTGCTGGGTTCCTCCCTGTCTGAACACTTATTTCATACGATAGTTATCCATGGTAATCACTTCCTTCCTGGAACAAGTCATCTAATACGCCCTTTTAGGCTGTTAGGGGAAAGGGCAAATGTTCTTCCTGAGTCTTCTGGGCCTTATAAATAATCAGTCTAAATTAATTCTTATGTCAAAGAAAGAGACATATTTCAGGGTGGCAAATTTTGCTCCAAACACTAATTTGTCTTGGAACCAAACACTAATTCTGTCTCTAATTCTCCTTCTCTAAATACCTGGACTAACTGACTCACATCCATCAATTTTCTGCTATAAGGGGCCATCAGATCATAAGCCAAACTGATAAAATCAGAGAGTAGGATGGGGGTTGCCAGGGGCTGGGAGGTGAGGGAAATAAGGAGATTTGATCAAAGGGTATAAACTACCAGTTATAAGATGGATAAGTTTGGAGGATCTAATATACAGCATTGTGATAATAGTTAATGATACCGTATTATATACTTAACAATTGCTAAGAGAATAGATTTTAAATGTTATCACCACACTAAAAAGAAAATTAATAATTATGTGAGGTGATGGAGGTGTTAACTAACCTTTGTAGGGGAGGAAAAATAATTTTTCCCCTACCCTTCTAGCTTCTTGGCTGAGACACAATATATATGTGTATCAAGAAAGATTAACAAGAGAAAAACACACATAAGTTTAAAAATATGTATATCTCCTGTATACATGGGAGATTCTCAAGAAAATTGAGTGAAGCCCCCAAATGGCCCAAATCACCACCTTAAATACCATCCCCAGCTAAACACAAAAGAAAGAAGTTAGGGGCTGGGGGAAGGCCAGTTACGGGAGGTTACCAGGAAAAGCAGAGTAAACAAAGGTATGGTTCTTATGTAGATTTAACTCCTTGCTTTCTCCACTAGTACAAGTTTCTATAGACTTAGAGTTCATCCTCCTCTTCCCGGTACAGAAAGAGACAGACAACCTTAAAAATGGAGATTTCCTGACAAGGCTCTTAGATAGCCTCATCCACCAGAGGGCAGACAACAGAAGAAAGAAGAACTACAATTCTGCAGCCTGTGGAAGGAAAACAACATTCACAGAAAGACAGACAAAATGAAAAGGCAGAGGATTTTGTACCACATGAAGAAACCAGATAAAACCCCAGAAAAACAACCAAATGAAGTGGAGATAGGCAACCTTCCTGAAAAAGAATTCAGAATAATGATAGTGAAGATGACCCAGGACCTCAGAAAAAGAATGGAGGTAAAGATAAAGAAGATGCAAGAAATGTTTAACAAAGACCTAGAAGAATTAAAGAATAAGCACCCAGAAGAATTAAAGAACAAACAAACAAACAGAGATGAACTATACAATAACTGAAATAAAAACTACACTAGAAGGAATCAATAGCAGAATAACTGAGGTAGAAGAATGGATAAGTGACCTGGAAGACAGAATGGTGGAATTCATTGCTGTGGAACAGAATAAAGAAAAAAGAATGAAAAGAAATGAAGACAGCCTAAGAGACCTCTGGGACAACATTAAATGCAACAACATTCACATTATAGTGGTCCCAGAAGGAGAAGTGAGAGAGGAAGGACCCGAGAAAATATCTGAAGAGATTATAGTCAAAAACTTCCCTAACATGGGAAAGGAAATAGGCACCCAAGTCCAGGAAAAGCAGAGAGTCCCAGGCAGGATAAGCCCAAGGAGAAACACGCCGAGACACATAGTAATCAAGTTGACAAAAATTAAAGACAGGCATCCTTCTGAAACTCTTTCAAAAAACTGCAGAGGAAGGAACACTCCCAAACTCATTCTGTGAGGTCACCATCACCCTGATACCAAAACCAGACAAAGATACTACAAAAATTACAGATCAATATCACTGAAGAATATAGATGCAAAAATCCTCAGCAAAATACTAGCCAACAGAATCCAACAACACATTAAAAGGATCATACACCATGATCAAGTGGGATTTATCCCAGGGATGTAAGGATTCTTCAATATGCGCCAATAAATCAATGTGAAACACCATATTGACAAACTGAAGAATAAAAACCATAGGATCATCTTAATAGATGCAGAAAAAGCTTCTGACAAAATTCAACACCCATTTATGATAAAAACTCTCCAGAAAGTGGGCACAGAGAGAACCTACATCAACATAAAAAAGGCCATATATGACAAACCCATAGCAAACATCATTCTCAATGGTGAAAAACTGAAAGCATTTCTTCTAAGATCAGGAACAAGAGAAAGATGTCCACTCTTGCCACTATTATTCAACATAGTTTTGGAAGTCCTAGCCATGGCAATCGGAGAAAAAAAGAAATAAAAGGAATACAAATTGGAAAAGAAGTAAAACTGTCACTGTTTGCAGATGACATGATACCCTACATAGAGAATCCTAAAGATGCTACCAGAAAATTACTAGAGCTAATCAATGAATTTGATAAAGTTGCAGGATACAAAATTAATGCACAGAAATCTCTTGCATTCCTATACACTAATGATGAAAAATCTGAAAGAGAAATTAAGGAAACACTCTCATTTACAAGTGCAACAAAAAGAATAAAATACTTAGGAATAAACCTACCTAGGGAGACAAAAGACCTGTATGCAGAAAACTATGACACTGATGAAAGACATTAAAGATGATACAAACAGATGGAGAGATATACCATGTTCTTGGATTGGGAGAATCAATATTGTGAAAATGACTCTACTACCCAGAGCAATCTACAGATTCAATGCAATCCCTATCAATTTACCAAGGGCAATTTTTACAGAACTAGAACAAAAAATCTTAAAATTTGTATGGAGACACAAAAGACCCCGAATAGCCAAAGCAGTCTTGCGGAAAAAAAACGGAGCTGGAGGAATCAGACTCCCTGACTTCAGACTACAGTACAAAGCTACAGTAATCAAGACAATATGGTACTGGCACAAAAACAGAAATATAGGTCAACGGAACAGGACAGAAAGCCCAGAGATAAACCCACACACCTAAGGTCAACTAATCTATGACAAAGGAGGTAAGAATATATAATGGAGAAAAGACAGTCTCTTCAATAAGTGATGCTGGGAAAACTGGACAGCTACATGTAAAAGAATGAAATTAGAACATGCCCTAACACCACACACAAAAATAAACTCAAAATGGATTAGAGACCTAAATGTAAGACCGGACACTATAAAACTCTTAGAGGAAAACATAGGAAGAACACTCTTTGACATAAATCACAGCAAGATCTTTTCTAATCCACCTCCTAGAGAAATGGAAATAAAAAGAAAAATAAACAAATGGGACCTATTGAAACTTAAAAGCTTTTGTAAAGCAAAGGAAACTACAAACAAGACAAAAAGACAACCCTCCGAATGGGAGGAAATATTTTCAAATGAATCAATGGACAAAGGATTAATCTCCAAAATATATAAACAGCTCATGAAGCTCAAGATTAAAAAATCAAACAATCCAATCAAAAAATGGGCAGAAGAACTAAGTAGACATTTCTCCAAAGAAGACATACAGATGGCCAAGAAGCACATGAAAAGCTACTCAACATCCCTAATTATTAGAGAAATGCAAATCAAAACTACAGTGAGGTATCATCTCACACCAGTTAGAATGGGCATCATCAGAAAATCTACAAACAACAAATGCTGGAGAGGGTGTGCAGAAAAAGGAACCCTCTTGCACTGTTGGTGGCAATGTAAATTGATACAGTCACTATAGAGAGCAGTATGGAGGTTCCTTAAAAAACTAAAAACAGAACTACCATACGACACAGTAATCCCACTACTGGGCGTATACCCAGAGAAAACCATAATTCAAAAAGACACATGCACTCCAATGTTCACTGCAGCACTATTTAGCCTAGCCATGCCATGGAAGCAACCTAGATGCCCATCGACAGGCGAATGGATAAAGAAGTTGTGGTACATATATATAATGGAATATTACTCAGCCATAAAAAGGAACGGAATTGGGTCGTTTGTAGAGATGTGGATGGATCTAGAGACTGTCATACAGAGTGAAGTAAGTCAGAAGGAGAAAAACAAATATTGTATATTAACACATATATGTGGAATCTAGAAAAATGTTACAGATGAACCAGTTTTCAGGGCAGAAACAGAGACACAGATGTAGAGAACAAACGTATGGACATCAAGGGGGGAAAGTGGCAGGGGGCTGGTGGTGAGGAGATGAATTGGGAGATTGCGTTTGACATGTATACACTAATATGTATAAAATGGATCACTAATTAGAACCTGCTGTGTAAAAAAAAAAATTAAAAAAAAATTTTTTTAAATGGAGATTTCCCTTATAAAAGTAAATGTCTCTTATAAGGGGTAACTTCTACAGGGTTTTCAGAGCTTCTCTTGTGTTTGCTGTTTCTTAGAAATAATCAGCTCAAGATAAACCTTATGCCAAAGAAGCATATTTGAAAGTGGTATATGTTGCCCCCTTCACCTTACTGTGGTAATCATTTCACAATACATACATGTATCAGAACATCACACTGTGTAACTTTAATAAGTTTATATGTCAAATATGTCTCAACAAAGTCTGAAACATTTTTGGAAACTTCCCATTCCAGGTCTCTTTTACCCTCCTCTCTATTTCTCTTCTATAAACTGCTTTATCAAAACATTCTATTGCTGACACGAAATTCTCCCCAAACTTTTAACTTATTCTTGCCTTTATTTAAATGATAGACATTTTCTTCTTATATTCTAAATTTACTCAGCCTGATCACAGGGATATTGTTTCATAACAGTGTTAGGATCAGAAATAACTCAATTCAAATTCTAACTTTATGTTTTACAAATCTTGTTAAGTGCTAGCTCTGAGTTTCATTTTACCATCTCAGAAAATAGAAAACAATAATCCTATGGTATCATATGGTATCAACCATACTCAGACATAGTACATTCGAAAGAACTGTTATTTTTTAAACGTTTAGTCCTTTACCATATATAAAGGCAAGAGAAGTTTATTCGTGTGGTCAGTATTTTCAGAATATTTTTAAAGCTCTGGATATAGTTTAAGTTTATCCAACTAACTTATTCACTGTTCCTATAAACCTATGAATAGATTATTACCTCAAGACCTGGTACACTACTGGATCTTTAGAAATTTAAAGCAAGGACATCAGGAATTTACTTTCACGTTTAAATTAGGCATTTGAAACTAGTAGTATATCAAGGTAGCACAAGAAGGGGAAACAAACCTTTCTGCAAAAGTGATTTTACTTTAAAATGTTCTGCACTCTCATGACTGTTTGCAGGCAAAGACTGAAAGTCATGCAGAGGACACAGCTATTGAAGAGACCACCAGGGAGGCTTCCAAGTTTGGAAAGTTAATAATCAGATGCTTAATAATGCATCTGAATGAACTCTCCCATTGCCTTCAAAACAGTCACAGATAGTGCCAGAGTTTCAGATTCCAAAGAGGAATGGCATAAAGTTTTGTTTTGTTTTTTTAAGGCTGGCACATTTATTTTCTTAATGCTATTGCTATGTTAGTAGTATTATTTTTGCTTTGTTCTTATTATTATATTAAAAATCACTAGGAAAAAAGATCAGAAAGAAAAAGATTGTGTAGGAGAAATTTAACAGTGAACAATTCTTACAAATGGATCCCCCACCTTGAGCCTGAAGTTTCTAGAATATTTTAAATAATTCTTTATTCAAGGACATCTAGTTGAATATTCTCTGGAAAACCTTTTGGAAAAATGTTTAAGTAAGTGCTTCTTAGTAAAATCCTAACTGGAGAACATATGTCCAATTTCGACTATGTAGAAAATCTCCTCACACAGTCCTTCCAGATAATCATTCAGTCCTCGACTTGAGTATTTTTAACCAGTGGGTAATTCCTTGAAAGACCTCTATATTATTTTTAGAGAGCCCCATGCATTAGAAAATAAGTCCTTATGTTGAACATAGATAAGTTACCATGAAAATTCACTCATCTATTCATTTATTTTACACACATTGAACAAAGGGGTTAGATGCTAGGAGTGTAAAAATAAAAGAAGGAAGAAAAAGTGCATACTCTATGTTCAAAGAGCTCACAATTTACCAGGGACAACAGATGAACAAAGATGCACCAATAACAGAATGTGATTAAGATGCTAAATAAATAGGTTTTTTAGCTGAATTAGGGGTTAAAAGGTAGGACACATGAATTGCCACCTAGAGTACAGACATATATAATAATATGTTTTAAAATTCAGATTTAAATAAACATTAAAACTCAAAGAATTTTACCCCCTAAAATTACCTTATATCGTCGCTATCATCATCATCACCACTTAGGGAAAATTTACCACCAACAACAAGAAAAGAGACAAAGAAAGACAGAGACAGAGACAGAGAGAGAATGAGAGAGAGAACCTCAAGATGACCTCATACAATAACCTTCAACACCTGGTGCCTGTGGAAAGAAAGAAAAGAAACTGGATTAAAGTGGAGAGCTTACCTATTACCAAAAAAGCAAAGTGGTGAGTAATTCTCACTCATTAGTAGATAATCTTATCTTCTTGTTCCTCTTAACCTAGAAGTCATAGAAACCACCACTAGGAAAAAAGAGTAAAATGAGGAAAGTGAACACATTGAAGAGGGAAATGACCAAAATGGATGAGAACTGTAAATCCTTAACCTCATATATTAAAGTTGATTTAGGGTATAATAAATACCCTTGCATCATAAACATTCTCACAAACGAACAGAACTCATGCATTTTAACAAAGTCTAGGACTTCCCTGGTGTTGCAGTGGATAAGAATCTTTCTGCCAATGCAGGGGACATGGGTTCGAGCCCTGGTCCGGGAAGATCTCACATGCCGCAGAGCAACTAAGCCCATGCACCACAACTACTGAGCCTGCACTCTGGAGTCCGCGAGCCACATCTACTGAGCCTGCGCTCTAGAGCCCGCGAGCCACAACTACGGAAGCCTATGTGCCTAGAGCCCGTGCTCCGCAATGAGAGAAGCCACCACAATGAGAAGCCTGCGCACCGCAACGAAGAGTAGCTCCCACTCGCTGCAACTAGAGAAAGCCTGCGGGCAGCAATGAAGACCCAACACAGCCAAAAATAAAAAAAACTACAAACAAAAAACAAAGTCTGTACTTTGCCCTTGTCAATGCTCTCCCAACACCACCTGCCCACTGTCACCCCATCTATTTGGCTAAGATATAGAAGAGTTGATAGAACACAGAAAAGCCCTCATGAGCTGCTCATAACAAAAAAACTGTTCTCATATCTACTTGGGTTACTTGACTCTCTTTCTGTTCTATCAAAATAGATGGAACGTCTACAGAGTCACTCTAGAGTAATTCAGGTGAAAATAAACTATAAGGCAAATCTATAACCAAAACTTAAAATATGCCAGGGGAGGGGTGGAATATGTGCCACGCAAATAAGAGTGAAAGAGCACAATCTAGAATAAAACCTTACTCACAATTCCTTACAGTTGCTTCATATCACAGAATAAATCATTAAAAACTTGAATTCAATAAAATGTTACAATAATCAAAACAAAAAAAGAAAGTTGCAAGTTCAAGAAAACTCACTAGAGACCAAATGTTTTCATTATGCAACTAATAAGTTGTAAAACAGGCAAAGAACAGAATATAGATTCTAATCCTAAATTACTGACACTGGGGTAATTATAGTGAATACAGATGAAAACAACAGAGTAAAACAGTTAGATATGTGTTAATGAATTTGCAAGACATCGTGATTCCACGCAAGGTAACTGGTATCCCTGAAGTAAAATACCTATAGCCAGAATAGAGAATTTATCTAATCATATAATGCAAGATACATGGCTGGGAAAAAAAAAAAAAAAGATGAATACACAGAGTAAAAGAACACATGTTGTTTTAGGGTACCAAAGTTTTAGGACCAATATATATTCTACATAAAATGTCTAACTTGAGAATAAAGAATTCCTCAAGAATCTAGGCACACAAAACACATCACTTACATGGAAGAAAAATTATACTGATCCTCGCCTTGTCCACAGCTATACTCACTTCTAGAAAGATAATGAGTGGCATATCAACAGAACATACCTAGAATTTTGAGGGAAAAAGAGTGACACTGGAGAATATTCAACTTAGCTAGAATGCCTTGTAACTATAGTCTTCCTGTGGTATCCTTGGGGAATGCGTTCCAAGACCCCTGACGATACCAAAAATCAGAGGATACTCAAGTTTCTTACAGACTTGTTTTATTGCACTTCACTTCATTGTGCTTTGCAAATACTGTGTTTTTGTTTTTGCTTTTACAAATTGAAGGTTTATGGCAACTCTGCATCAAGCAAGACTATAAGCACTATTTTTCCAACAGCGTTTGCTCACTTGATGTCTCTGTGTCATTTCGGGAATTCTCACAACACTTCAAGCTTTTTCATTACTATTATATTTGTTACAGTGATCTGAGATCAGTGATTTTTGATGTTACTGCTGTAATTGCTTTGGTGCTTTTTAGTAATAAAGTATTTTTAAATTAAAATATGTACTTTTTTCTTAGACATAATGCTATCACACACTTAACAGACTATAGTATAGTGTAAACATAACTTTTATATGCACTGGGAAACCAAAAACAAACCATGTGGCTCACTTTATCATGATATTTACTTTATTGTGGTGTTCTGGAACCAATTCTGCAATACCTTTGATGTATGCCCATATAATAAAATGGCATAATATTTGCATATAACCTACACACATTTATTTTCCCATATACTTTAAATCATCTCTAGATTATTTATAATACCTAATACAAAGTAAATGCTATGTAAATAGTTGCTGGTGCACAGCAAAAACAAGTTTTGCTTGTTGGAACTTTCTGGAAATTTTTTTTTACTATTTTCAATCCGTGGTGGGTCAAATCTGAGCATGTGGAACCTGTGGCTACAGAGAGCCAACTGTTTGAAAGCAATTAGCAGACACCTTGATCATTAAAGAGGAGAATCAGCACAGAACCTGTGATATCTTTGAAAAATTACTTGATAAATTCCCACCAGTTAAAAGGATAATCAAAATCAACAATCCAAGAATGAACCATCCATGATAAGAAGACCAGTGGTGAACACAAAGTCCATTTAAGTATAATGAAAATACTAAAACAAATAAAAACTACTGAATCATGGATATATAAATTTTGAATGTATAAAAATTTAAAAGGCATACTATTATTTTTATATTTTCCAGGTTTATAAACATGCACACACACACACAGACACACACACACAAAGATACACGCAAATTGGAGAGCAGGTAGAGGAAAAAGCTCTTATATCTTCGTTTTTCAAAACAGTTACAGTTCTGGCTAAAATTAAAATATATCATTAAAAATAAGTACCATCGTTCTTCCCTCCCTTTTCTTTCTCTCTTTCTTCCACTCTTATATATGCAAGAAAGATATCTGAAATCATGGGCACCTAATGGTAGGGCATGGTGTAATTGTTTAAATTTGGGGGGCAGTTTTCTGTATTGCTTGAATTTTTCCTAACATCCATTTTTCATTTTATTAAAATAAGTAGAAATATTTTCCCTTAAAAGCAACATTTGCAACAGCAAAAACAAAGAAAGCATATATTCAAATATATTAACGGTTGTTAATTCTGGGTAGTAGAAATATAGCTGCTGATATTTTTTTTTCTGAAATGGTTTTCAGTTAAATATAGATTTGGTATAAAGCAGTTTAAGCATTTTAAGTTTTGGTGTTTTTTTTTTTGCGGTACGCGGGCCTCTCACTGTTGTGGCCTCTCCCGTTGCGGAGCACAGGCTCCGGATGCGCAGGCTCAGCGGCCATGGCTCACGGGCCCAGCTGCTCCGCGACACGCGGGATCCTCCCGGACCGGGGCACGAACCCGCGTCCCCTGCATCGGCAGGCGGACTCTCGACCACTGCGCCACCAGGGAAGCCCCTAAGCGTTTTAAGTTTATAACGAGTTCTTTATCCAAATAAATTAGTAAGTGGCTTTAGATTCAGGTAGAGGTAGAATTAGATATAAACTCTCCTTTAGTGCTTACTGCATGTCGAACCTTGGGCAAGCTGCTTAAGCTCTCACAAGTTCATTTTCTTCATTGACAACACAGAGGTTATGTTATGGCCCTGATGGCTTTGATCAGAGGACAAATAACATTTAAAAATGATTAATCCAGGGCCTGACACATAGTAAGCCTACCATAAGTGATGTTCCTTTCTCTTATGTTCCATTTTTCTTTTATAGAAAATTTATGGAGCCCACATTGCATATTTATGCACACATAAATATTGCACATCAATAATCACTGCGCAGCAACTATACAAAAACTTACATGATACAGTTAAAATGACTCTTATCAAACTCAAGGCCTAAAAGTAAAAGTAATTGCATTTTATCCCCAAAGTCACACCATGTAGCAGAAAGAGCTACAGAATTTTTTTAAGAATATGGAGCATAAAAGTGAGCATTAAACAAGAGGAATTCTATGGTATTTTTAGAAACAAGAATTAATATCTCCCTACAAATGAACTTATTTACAAAAGAGAAATAGACTCACAGACTTAGAGAATCAACTTACGGTTACCGGGGGCGGGGGGAGCATGGGGGGAAGGGATAGCTAGGAAGTTTGCGATCAGCATGTAGACACTGCTGTATTTAAAATGCATAACCAATAAGGACCTACTGTACAGCACAGGGAACTCTGCTCAATGTTATCTGACAGCCTGGATGGGAGGGGAGTCTGGGGGAGAACGCATACATGTATATGTATGGCTGAGTCCCTTTGCCGTGCACCTGAAACTATCACAACATTGTTAATTGGCTATACTCCAAAATAAAATAAAAAGTTAATAAAAAAGAAAAGTAAATAGAAGCAAGGAAAAGCCAGATACGTCTCATCTACATCAACTTAGCTTGATTCTTCAGAGAGTGATTTTCTTCAAACACTTAGCTGACTTCACATATAATATTCATCCAAGTGGCTCATTGCCTCTGCAGAAGGCTCACTCTGGGCTTGCAAACATTCTTCCTTTAAATTGATAAACTTAAACATTACTTTGGAAAGCACCAGTCAGAAAATGAACCTTTAAAATATTCATTCAGGTCAATCATCAATAAGACGGCAATCCTCCCTGGGCTAAGAATGATGGGTGGCCAGTGCTCAGAGGCTACTTCTGCACGCTCTGACAGAGACCGGAATAGCAGGAAAAGATCCAGCTTATAGGAAAATTAGCCTCGTCAACCAAGTGGACTTGGTAAGATTCTCCTACTTCCTACCACTTTGGGTACAAAGATGGGCTGTGTAGTTCATATAATTCTAGGAGTGTGGTCTGCCTTTATTACACACCTCCTTCTTTTTAAAAAATATATAAAGCACTGTGCTAGGTCCTGGGGATATAAGATATAGGTTCTGGTTTCAAGAAGCTTATAGTCTGGCAGTGGGGACATTCTCTTCATCCCATTCCTAGTAATTAAGCAACTAGCATGTTGACCTCCTTAGGTAGTGTTCAATAAATGAATAAATGAAATAATAACTAATTCATAATTTATAATAAAAAAAGAATATCTCTTATCGCATCTTCTCCCTCTCTCTGTCCCTACTACAAAATCCATCCATATGTATCACTAGTAAATAGTTGAAAGGGAAATGAAGAAACACTAACTTATAAATTAAAATTATAAAATGAAAACTTCCTTTGGCAAGTTGGATCTTTATCAGGATTTACGGAACCCTGGTTGGGAGTGTAGAACCTCACCATACAGATCTGGATTCAACTCCTTACTCACTTACTAGTTGTTTGACCTTGACAAATAAACTCAGAAATCTCAAGTTTTGGTTTCTTGATAGGATAAAACTGCACTTCACTTAGGGGGTCATTTTGAAAAATGTATGCCATGAAACAGTGGTTGGTACATAACAAAGAATATTAACTATTACTTTGATCTTGTGGAAAAACTTGAATTTTGAAATCAGATGACTTACATTCATGTTATAGTTCTGCAAGTTGTTGCCAATTTATTTATACTTCCTTAGCATCAATTTCTTATTCCTCAAAGGCATTATTATTTCCAAATATTGCTGACTCCTTGTGAAGGTTAAGCTAATTTACATAGACAAAACGCTTGGTATCCTGCTGTACACCTAATAGGTACTTCAGAATATTATATAATTGATTCCTTTCACTCATTCAACAAATATTTATTTAGTACCTACTATCTATAAGGTAAGGTAAACAAAAACATACAGACAGTTTGATATGGCAAAAGGAATTCAAACGTTCATTAGTGTAATCACTTAATTTATATGATTTACCAACAGAGGTAATTACTTTGAAAGAAAGAGGCCTGACTTAGAATGGGAGGACCAGGCAACAAGACTCCCCTTAGGGGCTTCCGTGGTGGCGCAGTGGTTGAGAGTCCGCCTGCCGATGCAGGGGACACGGGTTCGTGCCCCGGTCCGGGAAGATCCCACATGCCGCGGAGCGGCTGGGCCCGTGAGCCATGGCCGCTGAGCCTGCACGTCCGGAGCCTGTGCTCCGCAACGGGAGAGGCCACAACAGTGAGAGGCCCGCGTACCGCAAAAAAAAAAAAAAAAAAGACTCCCCTTAGGAATGTACATTGCCCTTCTCTCTTTGAACCAGTCTTCTCATCTGGAAATCAAGTGACTGTAATATAAGAAGGTATTTTAAAATGTCAGTGGCTGCACTGGGAATAGAGCTTAAGTTTCTTGATTCGCAGCCTTCAGCTCTTTCATAATCCAGCTAAGTATTTCCTAGGCTTCTGTTCCTTTTTGCAAAATGAGGAAGATGCGGGGGAAGAGAGGTGGGGGGCAGGCAATGATCTCTATAGCAACCTAGAGTCTATGAATCTTTGAACTTATCACTGTTACAAAGCGAAGTTTGTAAGGAAACCACAGGAGAGGAAGTTACTTATTTTATACCAAAGCATCTTTGGTCTGAACACGCATATGCCACCATATGGGATACATTTAGAACATTCATTAGGAGAAGAATAATTAGTCTCCCAACGTACAGGAAGGAGAATAGACCCAGAGGATAAATACTTTAGAAACTGAAATAAAAGACTTTTATAATAAATCTGCCAAAGACAAATTGAGGAGAAATAAACTGGAGCTCATCTTAAGAAAATCAAATGAAACGAACAATTAATTCACGTGTAAAGCTGCATAGGCACTCATGTATTAAGGGAAGAGACTGCATTTAATCTCATATGGGTGGGAAGGAAGAATACAATCATACATATTAACAGAAGCACCCAAGGAGGATTGCTTCTTTACTACAACAAGGAAAAGAATTGCAGATTTAAAGAACTTAGACCTCTGCAAATGGCGCTTCATTCTTAACTCCAAGAGTTTAATTGTGTCATTAAGCACCAGATGCATATAAAAAGCTACAGGGGACTTGCATATTTGGCTTGAATTGTAGGGGACTGCAGAATAATGAGGGAAAAGTGAGAAGGAATAGCAACGCAGAAGAGAAGCTGTTGGAAAAGGAAAAGAGAGGTATTGAGATGCCGAAACACGAGAGGATAGATTACTCATTCATTAATTCAGCAAGTCCCATTCGTTCTAACTTCTAAAGAGATCCAGCCTCTGCACACTGTTCAACACTCCAATACAAGCCACCATTGTGTCTGGTCTACACCACAGTCACAACTTCTAGTTTCTTTTCTTCCACTCCTCCCACCAATGAAAGTAGACTTTCCAAACAGAAATCTTTTAAAACATAAACAAATGATATCAAGTCTATTATTCAAAACTCATCAGTATCCTATCACACTTAGGAAAAAAAAAATCCAAAGTCTTTTCTATCAAGCTGTCAATTATCTGGAGCTCGTCACCTATCTGACTCCATCTTCCCCCCTCATCTCCACTCACTGGTTACTCTGGTCCACGTATACTTTGTTCTTAAATGTTACATCTGCTCCTACTTTAGGGGTTTGTCACTAGCTTTTCCCTTTTCCTAAAACATAGCTTCCCACAGATCCCTAGTTAAACATCTTCTTTTAAGTCACTCGTTGAAAAATACTCACCCCATCCTCCTTCTCCTTCTCTTACATTACTCTGATTTGTTTTCATTTATAGCATGTATCACTACTTAAAATTATTTCTATGTAGTTTTTTCTCTCTGCCCCACTACAATGTAATCCCCATAAGGCCAGGACCTGGTTTTCCTACTACCTGGAACATTCCATGAGACAGCTTAGGAACCAGATAAAATATTTTTGAATTATTATGAAATTATTTCCATCATCAATCTGATGAATACTTATAAAGAATTTAGTATGTCCCGTACCCTACAGCAGGCTCTGCGATGCAATGATACAGGCAAAGATATTTTCCCTCATGGGGCTTTTAGTCTAGTTTGTAAGAGAAACCATAATCTAATTATTATATCAATTTTTTTTTCTTCTTTTTTTTTGTGGTACGCGGGCCTCTCACTGTTGTGGCCTCTCCCGTTGCGGAGCACAGGCTCCGGACGCGCAGGCTTAGCGGCCATGGCTCACGGGCCCAGCCGCTCTGCGGCATGTGGGATCTTCCCGGACCGGGGCACGAACCCGTGTCCCCTGCATTGGCAGGCGGACCCTCAACCACTGCGCCACCAGGGAAGCCCTACTATATCAATTTTAAAAATTATAACTGTGGTGAGGACAGAGAAGGAAAGGGCTAATAAGAGCAAGGCCAGAAGTCCAAGAAGTCGTTCTTGAGGAAAGAAGGTTTGAGCGGAGACCTACAGGACAAATGAGAATTAGATGATAAAGTTAATTAGAAGTGAGACAGAGCAACCCAGGCAGAGAAAACAGTATGTGAAAAAAGAACAGAGAAGGCCTGAATATCTGGATGGCCAATGTGGACAGAACACAGAGAGCAGGGGGGAAAATATGGTACCCGGTGAGTGTTCTGGTAATCTATGGCAGTGTAACTAATCACCACGAAGCTTAGTGGCTTAAAACAACAATAACGTTAATTTTTATGACGAATCTACAATTTGGGAAGCGTTCAGGAAGGACAGCTTCTCTGCTCCCTGTGTGTGGCTGGAGCAGGGGTGGCTTCGAGATGTGAATGAACAGCTGGAGGCTGGAAGCACCACATGCATATCCAACCAGCATCACTGGCTGTCAGCTAAGCGGTGAGCTGGGGCTATCGGCTGGAACACATTCCTGTGGCTTCTGCACATGGCTACTTAGCTTCCCCCTAGCATGATGACTGGGTTTGGAGACTGAGCACCCAGAGGACAAAGTGAAAGTGCTTGGCAATTTTTATGACCCAGTATCGCTGTGACATTGCTCTACAGATCAGTCTGGGCACAAAGGTGGCTCAGTTTCAAGGAAAGGACGCACATGTCCCATAACTCAGTGAGAGTGTAGGTATCGTATTACAAGAACGTCTTGTGGGGTGGGGCATGTTGTGGCAGAGTCATGTTTGAAAAAATATCATCTGTCAAAATAAGATTGTGTACAGAGGCAAAGCTGGACTAGACAGAGCCTGGAAGTCAATGTTAAGTTTTGTCTTTATCCATAAAGGAGTGAGGCATCAGATTTGTGCTTTGAAGTGACTACTTTGGGTGCTGGGTGAAAATGGAAAGAAGTAGACAATTTCATGAGATACTTATTTAGAAGATAAAATCATCCAGGCTTCATGACGGATTATGAAGATGGAAGAGTGAAAGGAATGAAAATAAATTACCTGTCTATCTCCTAGTCGTGAGATCTAGATATGATTAGCTTATGTGAGACACCTTGGGTTTCTCAACCATTTTAGTCTAAAAGACATCATTCTCTCCATTCACTCATTTGTCTGCTCAATTATTCAAAAACTTTTAAGAGTGCCAAGCATGAGCAAGGTATGTACCAGGAGCTAGAGATTATAATTTCAGGGCAGGTGACCTTGAAAAATTCAAAGTCAAGCGGTTAGGGCATATTCTTCTGTGTTCTTTAGGATATCTAGTGCAGATTCTAAAGTGTGTCCATAAACCACAATCGCCATGGAGGAGAAGCACCTTTTTCAGAGGCTGTGGCAATCACTGATGACATTGGAGCTAAGTTTTGAAGGATGAGAACGTATTAGGTAGAGTAGTAACGGAGACAGGTAAGGGTGAGGGGCTAAGCAGGGAGAACAATGCTTACAAAGGTACAGAAGCATTAACACCACATTGGGAAATGATGTTCCAAACCTTTATCTACAACAGGGTGTGTGGACAAATCTGGAGATTCTGACGCGGTCCACATCACTATGGATCACAGGAACTCACTAAAGCGTTCAAAGTTTCTAGCTCACTCCAGTTTTGGCTCTCAAGGTTGTCAAGAAACGTGATGATATCATCAGATGTGTTTTCAAATAATTACTTTGTTCTCCTATTTTCTACAATGCTATCATTTTAGAGGCAGTGAAACCATGTAGAATATTCTTGAACTAGTCTAGGCATGAAGCAATTAAGATCTGAACCTCAGCTAGAACACTGAGGTGAGTGAAAAGTGGGGAAAAACAAGAGGAACTGAGGAAGCTTATCCTCCACAGGACTTCCCAAGCAAAGCTGATCATTAAAATGAAAAGAGGAGATATTTTCACCTTGTTTTACTTCTTTAAATACTGATGTTTGGACTTGTCCTGAGAGATACTGAGTCAGTAAATGAATTACATATGTGGGTAGATTTCTATTTTTAAACTTCTTTTTATCAGAAAGATTTAAAATCTTTTAACAGCAAATACCTTAATAGCACTTACAATTGGCTAGGAATTATTCTAAAAATTTTCCATATATTATTTCTTTAAAACTCACAACATTCATATTGGCTAGGTTATTATTAGCTTCAACTTATCAGTGAGAAAACTGAGGCTAAGAGGTTAAATAACCAGTTCAAGGAAACATGGCCAGAAAGTGCTAGACCAAGGAGTTAAGCCCAGTCAGACTGGCTTTAGAATTTGTTAAATATTTGACCCCAAATATTCACCAAATATGGTGAATTAAAGCATTCAACATAGGTACAAAACTTAAAGGGATGTCAAAAATTTCAGTAATCAAGAGAAAAAATATTTAATGTAATATTTAAAAATTCAAAACGAATGCAAAAAAACCCATGATGCATAGGCTATCAAAACTTTAAACGAAGACAGGATCAGTATGTGATCCTATTCTTTCTTCCCCACTATAGGAACCAGTGAGATGGTACCTCTGGATAGAAAGCAGGTTTGGGAGCAGAATTCAGATGTTCCATTCTGGGAGCTCTCTGTCTTTGTCTGGAAATACTTAGCATATCTAGTTGAGGCAATGGACCCAGAAGGAGACAGAAGGGGAGAGCACGTAGAGTGAAAAACAGAGTCCAGGGTAAAGCCAAGAAGAAAACTTAGGGATCGCGCTAGTATCCCAGACAGATTGATCCATGATATCAGAAATATTGCCAGTATGTACCAAGTGGAACTTTAAAGAATGAGGACAACAGAAAAAGCTGTGAAAGAGCATATCTATTTTCACAAAATAGACGTTTCTCTCCGCTGATTGTATTACTAACATTTTACAAGCTACCAGACCTCTGGTAATCTCAGAAACTCAAGTACCTATTTAGTGGAATCAACAATGATAATAATAGAAGTCATTATTAATTGAAAATAATAACATGTATCATTGCATTATGCTTAAAGAATATAGTTGGATCGCTGATTTTAGAATTACTTTGCTCATAAAAAATATATATGGATATTTACATGGCTATTGGAATCAAACAAATGTGGGTTAGAATTCACAGATTTGCTATGTAATAGCTGTGCCAGTTTCAGGAAGTAATTTAACCACTCTCAGACACTGTTTCTCCATCCATTACTGAGAAATTTAATTGGGATGATTATAGAGAATGTATTAGAAGTACCCACTCTGCGTTGTATGGTCTTTCTAATTCCCCATCAATGAAAAAGAGAACAAAAGCCAGAAAAATATCTGCAGTGCTTTACTTTCTTCCAGAAAGAAATGTAGTTGATTTACCAACCTTTGTTTCAGCACCATCGCTTAAGACCTGGGCCACCTTCGTACTGATATTTACTTTAAAGCATCCTCATTTGGTTTGGAGAACTGCTGCTGTCCTGTCACCTGCACCAGCACACAGATGCCTTCCAACAGAATGTCCCTCAAAGGGCATTTACATTTAAATATGAACTGTCATAGAACCTTTTCCAAAAAATAGGTGACTATGGACATTGCACTCATGTGTAAGTATAATTAATTTACTGCTCTATATTGGAGACTACTGATTCACTAGTGAGAAATATAAAATACCAAAAAGGCAGGAAAAAAGAATCCCTTCATACCTAAGTGAAGGACAGTCAAATGTCCCTTAAAATGAGCCTGATAGATTTTACATCACAAGCTTACAAAATTGCTCAAAGCGTGACACAAAAGAGATTTCTGGCTTCTGCAAGGAACCTAAAAGAGTAAACGGAATTATCAGAATTTTGTTCCCTGTGTTTTTATCAACCTTTTTCCCCTCTAGGTAACTGTGATTTAATTTTTAAAATAATCACATCCAAATCCTATGAACAATAGTGCTTGCAAATTCAGGTTTGAGCTCTGATTACAGCAAATCACATTAAAAAAATAATAATATGGGCCTCCAGTAATATAAACACAAATAGGGGAATGTAAGCAACAGAACTAAGGAATGGATCTGGTAATTTGAGGAATCACTATTTATTATAACAAAACATTTTTTGGTGCCTAGAATATACAAAATGTTCTCTCTTTCTCTCTCAATACTTATATGTGTATATATATATAAACATATACAGTGCTATCATGTAATATTATAATGGCACTATATATTTAATAGTACTATATACATATAAAATCACTCACTCTATACTGCAGTATAATTTTAGATAAAGAACAATGAAAACAACAGAAAAACAATTTTGGCAAAACAATTAGGAAATAAAAAATATAACAATTCAAATTAAGAATATAATAATTGTTAGCTATATTTACTATTTATCTCCTTGAGCAGAGCTTGGCAAATTACAGCTTGTAGGCCAAATCTAGCCCACAATTTATTTTTGCATGGCCCATGAGATAAGAATGATTTAAAATTTTAAATATTATATAAATGTTTACATAATATCCTCCATTTTCCCTCTCGGCCTAAAAAACCTGATATATTTACTACCTGGCTCCTTACAGAAAAAGTTTGCCAGCCTTTATCCTAGAAGGGTATTTTTTTTCCCATCAGATTGTGTGTATTCATACAAAAATTGAGTGCTTACTATGTACCAGGCCATATGCTAAGTATTTTCCATGTATTATCCCGTTATGTGTCCACAATAGCATTTTATGGTAGGCAGCTACTGTTATGATTTCTGTTTTCTGGGAAAAGAAACTGAGGCTCTAAGATGATAAAGTTTCTTCCCTCATAGGGTCCCTCACAGCAGTCATAGGGTCTGCTACCAGGTCACCGAGTGCTGTGAGTGGGAGGGAAGCCTTGACCCTATGACTGCTGAGCACATAAGTTCAACCTTCCTACTTCCTTCCGCTCCACTGAATTGTAAAGTCAGTTCTTGTATAAAAAGGGTGAACAGGGCTTCTCTGGTGTTGCAGTGGTTAAGAATCCACCTGCCAACGCAGGGGACACGGGTTTGAGCCCTGGTCCAGGAAGATCTCACGTGCCACGGTGCAACTCAGCCCCTGCGCCACAACTACGCTCTAGAGCCCTGGAGCCACAACTGCTGAGCCCACGTGCCACAACTACTGAATCCCGTGTGCCTAGAGCCTGTGCTCCGCAACCAGAGAAGCCACCGCAATGAGAAGCCCACGCACCACAATAAGAGTAGCCCCCGCTCTCCACAACTAGAGAAAGCCTGCATGCAGCAATGAAGACCCAACCCAGCCAAAAATAAAAAATAATTAATTAAAATAATAATTAATAAATAAGTAAAAAAGGAAAAGTAGCCCAGACAGGGGAAATCAAATGAGCAAAGCTACAAAATCAGTATTTAGAAAACCATAATTGAATAAGCACACTGAGCATTGATATGATCAAGGCTTGGTTGAGAAGAAATGAAGGATAAGGTTAGAACTACAGATAGGATTCAACTGGCAAAAAAGTGTTAAAAGACCAGATATATTTCCTGTTTAGAATGAGACAAGCACTAACAACCAACGCTTAGCCCAGATCCCACAATGTAGGAAGGATGCGCTCTGAGCACGTGGGCTCCTAGAGGCTCTATGAAGCTTTCCCATCAGGCACTTTCTCTGCTATCACAGACAACAAATGGATGAAAGTACTGAGACTGGACATCATGCCTTGGAGGATGGGTTGGAGGATGGGGGACACTCCTAAAACCTAAATCAGAATAGCCATTCTAAGATCAGGCAATCAATTCAAGAGGTCTCAGTAAACAGATGACATGTTTTAAAGCAAAGGACATGAGGATTATTGTTGAGAAAGATATAGATTCTAATGTTAGCTCAGGCAGTGTTTCTGGTGCAAGTTATTTTATCCCTCTTTGCCTCCATTTTCTCATCTGCGTTATGATAATAAAAACTCGTGGGGTTGCTGTGAATATCAAATAAGTTGATACACTTAAACAGTGACTGGCAGACAGTAAGTGCTACGTAAATATATTTGTTGATGTTGCCATTATATTATTATTATTTTCATGACCGATGGAATGGAGACATAAAAAGAACTACATATTTTGAAGAAGGGGAAAAATAGGGGCTAGTAGGAGACTACCAGAATATTTAAGGTATACAATTATATAAGGATGAAAATGTGAAAAAGAAAGAAATCTTGAATTAAAAACCACTTCAGAGGCAGAATTGACAAGATTTTGTAATACAGTGTCATTATTATTATTATTTTCATGACCAATGGAATGGAGGCAAAGTGTGTACAAATGAGGCACTATTCAAAGACAGTTTCTGATAAGACAAAGATAACCACACAGTGTTACTATCAGATTTGGGTTCAACTTAAGGAATATATTGCAAAAGAGGAAACACTAAGAAAATACAACTGTTGTCACGTTTTGTTTTAAGAGTAAAGTTGAATAATTTAGGTATCATGAAAGAATTTCACAGAATGGAAAAAAAAAGTAGCTTTATGCTCTTTTTGGGTGTCTGGGACTCAATGTTAATGAAATGTAAATACACAGCTTTGAAAAAACCTTACATCAATAATGTTCCTTACAGTAATGGTCTAGTCCAAAGGTTGGCAAACTTTTTCTGTAAAGCAACAGAGAGTAAATTTTTTTAGGCTTATGGTCCTTATGGTCTCTGTCACAACTACTCAACTCTGTCACTGTATGTGAAAGCAGCCACAGATAATATATAGACAACTGGGCATGATTGTGTTCTGATAAAATTGTATCTACAAAAACAGGTGGCTGGCCGAATTTGGTGCATGGGCCATAGTTTTCCCACTCCTAGTGTAGTCAAAAATCAAATTTGACTACCTGCACTGTTCGCTTTTTTTCACTACAGTGCCCTGCTATTTCATTCATGTTTGTCTCTAAGGCAAAATGTTCATCATATTACTGGCAAAAACACACCAATAATATACAGAGTAATGCAAGTGGTGGTATTTTGAAGTTTATCAAAATGGGTCATAATTTTGACTACTTTGAATACATGAATATTTCTGGCCTCAAACTACTAACATATAAAAATTAGGAATTATGACAAACATTTTGTAAGGATTAGAATTAACGTAGGTAAAATACTTAACCCAGTGCCATCCTAGGTTAAGATTTCTTTAAATGATAGCTAAAATTTGGGTCATAGAACAGTAACAGGAAATTCAATTACCCTGAACAGGTAATGCCATGAGTGTGTATATGTATGTATTTTTCCCTCTCCAGATAGACAGACTGATAGATAGACATGCAGAACACAGTTCAAGAAGTTAGATTAAGAAAAAGGACATTGTGTCCATTGACAGAGGAATGGATAAAGAAGATGTGGTACATATATACAATGGAATATTACTCAGCCATAAAAAAGAACAAAATAATGTCATTTGCAGCAACATGGATGGAGCAAGAGATTATCATACTGAGTGAAGTTAAGTCAGACACAGAAAGACAAATATCATACCGTTTATATGTGGAATCTAAAAAAAATGGTACAAATGAACTTATTTACAAAACAGAAATAGAGTCACAGTTGTAGAAAACAAACTTATGGTTACAAGTGGGGGAAGGGCAGGTGATAAACTGGGAGATTGGGATTGACATATACACACTACTATATATAGAACAGATGACTAATAAGACCCTACTGTGTAGCACAGGGAACTCTACCCTTTACTCTGTAATGACCTATGTGGGAGAAGAATCTAAAAAAGAATGGATATATGTATAACTGATTCACTTGCTGTACAGCAGAAACTAACACATTTTAAATCAACTATACTCCAATAAAATTTTTTATAAAAAGAATAAAGACATTGTATCTTAATAGGAGGCAACATATAAAAAATTCATGTCTTTTAGTGACTATATTGCAGGAACTGAACTCTGATCATTTTCCTTATAATTTCTCTTTCATCACTCTGTTCAGCCCACATGTCCTTCTTGAGTAGGAAGTAGGCAGTTAAAGGGATAAAAACTATGCTAGTTGAGTAGGTTAGGGTGTAGAAATATATTAAAGGCAATTTTAAAAATGAAAGGGCTAAATTCTCATTGCACAAGAAACATTCAAACAGTTTCAATCTCTTGCATCAAGAAATACGTGTGTTTTAAAAAAAATAAAAGAAACTGTTTATTGATACCATAGTCAAAATGGTAAAATTTTTATGCCAGAATCTCTTTGCTGACACAGACGGGAAAAGGTATTTCATACAGCTGTAGTTAGAACTTCTGGAGAGGTTTATGACTCCTTGAAATATGCAAAAGTTGTTAATCTGCAATTGTATTTCTAGGGTGATGGCTACTTAAAATGAGGTGACTCACCTTCAGAATATATCAGATAATTACCTGGCTCCCCCTACTGTAGTAAGGTGTTAATTATAGAAGCTAATTAGTGACCTGTTTGAAGGATACCTGATCATATGGATTTTCATTTATGGGTGCTTCAACTCTCTATATGCACTGTGGAGAAAACCTTCCAGCAACTATGATTATTACCATTATTTCATTTTTATTGCTTTTCCCATTCAAAGGGAGACCACAGAAAGTCAACAATGTAGTTAATTTGCTTTAGCAAACTGGAGAATGCAAGATAATATTATCTCCTTATGAGTTAGAAACTACTGAAGACTATAACTACAGGTTCTAAAAGTTCAGTGTGGCATCTAAACAGCAAGCCCTGTTCTGCATATCTCAACTTTCCTATTTCCTGTGAAAACACGTAACATATTAAACTGATAACACAATCAAAAGCTAAGGCAGACACTGTAAAATTCTTTCAACCCAGATCCTTGTAAACTTTGTCTAACATCTCTGTGGCTCACTTTGGAACTTGAGTTTATGGCCCGTACTTTTTTCCTGGTTTGTCACCATAGGCAAACCCTTGAGTTGAAAAGAAAACAGATACATTAGTCGTCTCCCGCTCAGTTTTTCCCCTGAGTCAGAGATCCCGGGTTTGTACCAATCACAATTTTTTCTAATTGTGTCTTTTTGATATAGTTGCTAGTTTTGATATGACTGTAGCATATTATTCTTCCTGGACTGATTCTATCACAAGCTCTTTTTTCCACATAAAAATATGAACTGGTAATTACCAAAAATAATAGGGCATGATAAAGTGGGGAGATGGATGATAGCTCATCATATTGGGAAATAGAAAAGCAGCAAATAAATTGTAGACATGGATAGCTCTGGTAAAAGTTAACACCGGGGATTTTACTTTTGATATATCCTTAGCTGAACATTTTAGAGAACCAGGAGATAAGTTCAGGATAATATTATACTTCAATGTGTAAAACTACCCTAATTGGTTAATTGATAAATGATAAAGGCAAAAAGCTTTGTTTATAATCCAGTGACCCCTACTATAGATCTGAAAAGGGAGAGGAGAGTATAGAAATAATCAAGTTGACAATAACCAGTGTTGTAACATGGTTCGTTCCAAAAGCAGAGCTTGAAAGTGGGGGGAATTGTGTATATGAATTTTATCTGGGAGAAAACATCAAGGGGCTGTGAGAAGAGAAACAGAAAAGAAAAAAGGCAATGTAAGTGTTTAAACCATTAGGTCAGTTAGCATGAGGGCAGCTTGAGCCAGATTAACTCTAGGGCCTTTTATTTATTTTTAATTTTTTTAACATCTTTACTGGAGTATAATTACTTTACAGTGTTGTGTTAGTTTCTGCTGTATAACAAAGTGAATCAGCTATACACATACATATATCCCCATATCCCCTCTCTCTTACGTCTCCCTCCCTCCCTCCCTATCCCACCCCTCTAGGTGGTCACAAAGCACCGAGCTGATCTCCCTGTGCTATGCAGCTCCTTCCCACTATCTGCTTTACATTTGGTAGTATATATATGTCAATGCTACTCTCTCACTTCGTCCCAGCTTACCCTTCCCCCTCCCTGTGTCCTCAAGTCATTCTCTATGTCTGCGTCTTTATTCCTGTCCTGCCCCTAGGTTCATCAGAACCTTTTTTTTTTTTTTAGATTCCATATATATGTGTTAGCATACGGTATTTGTTTTTCTCTTTCTGACTTACTTCACTCTGTATGACAGACTCTAGGTCCATCCATCTAGGGCCTTTTAAAGGACTCAAGTCCTCTCAGAATTGACAATTGGAGGGTGAAGCACTAGTCTTTTGCCTCTTATTTCCCATTTTTTGGAAAGTTATCTTAGAGAGTGTTAGTGGCCTAACAATTCTGAGTTGTGACATGTACTGTCATCAAAGAAGCCCAAAGAAAGACAGCAAGACTCATGAGTGAGGCTAGAAGCCAACAGAGTGAAGTGAGCCAGGGCCACATAGAACCTTATCTTGGGCTGGAATCAGAGGCGAGGGAATGAGGCAGGGCAAGAGAGGCGTGGGGGGAATTGGGATCAAGGTTGATCCACGCACCTGTAGACACAATTGAGTCAGTTCAGATCACTCTTCAATCCCTGCAGAGCAAGTTGATGGGAAAAAAATGAGCGCTCTGAGCTTGAGAAAAAGAATAATAGCACGTCATCAGTATGACTCAGATGATCCTTTCATGCAACCAAACTACAGTTAACTAGAAGAAAATTTAGGGAAATGTTTGGCATTTTCTAAAGAACCTAAAATGCCTCTGTCTCTATGAAACAGTTTTTCTTTCTTCAGCACTTTGTCTATGGATAACGATGTGCCATTATGAGGGAAAAGAGCTCTGTGATGGTGGGGAAAACAACTGGAAGGGAGCTGAAGACATAGCTGAAGTTTACATGCGAACAGACGGTAAAAGGAACTGACATGGCATCAAATTGGATTAATAGCGTAGAAGGCAAACTAAGAAGCCCTCCCAAGAAGTAAACAAAAATGTGAAAGGAATGTAAAAGGAGGAAGGTGGGTGGAAGTGCTGTGTCCTATACAGTCCTCACAGCTCTACAGCAACCCGGAAGCCACAGAGCCCAGGTGGTAGGATAGTCATAGGAGGAAAACAGCCTGGGTCTCTGAGTCACTATCTGGAAGAGGAAACAGAATTGTCTGAGTCACACTGACCATGACAACAACAAAGTCCTTTATTGTGTTAAACCACTAAGTTTCCTTCTGTCTTTCCTTCCCTCCCCTCTTTCCTTCTTGGTTTTCCTCTCACCCTCCCTCCCTCTCTTTCCCTTCCTTCCTCCCTCCCTCATTTCCCTTTCTTTCCTATCTATCACTAAAGAATAACCTACCCTCTTCTGACTAATACAGAAGTAGAAAACTAAAGTTGTTCTAAACCAATCCACAGATATCTTGGTTAGCTCAGTATTTGCTCTCTAAGATTACATTTATTACAGAAGAACACACTGAAAATGAAGCAAAATGTGATTATATATGTATATATCAGAACTTTTCACCTAATTTCTGGAGATCTATATTAATTATGACAATAGATGGAAATGGTTTCTGAACACCCCAATTGCAATAAGCAATTTTTTTTTTTTTTTTTTGGCGCTATGCGGGCCTTTCACTGCTGTGGCCTCTCCCGTTGTGGAGCACAGGCTCCGGACGTGCAGGCTCAGTGGCCATGGCTCACGGGCCCAGCTGCTCCGCAGCATGTGGGATCCTCCCGGACCGGGGCACGAACCCATGTCCCCTGCACCGGAAGGCGGACCCTCAACCACTGCGCCACCAGGGAAGCTCCTGCAATAAGCATTTTCAGACTACATACTTTCGCAATCCAGATGCATGCTATTTAAATTCATGTAGTTATAAAAATGTTCAAATGATTAGCAAATAATTCTGAGATATTATTTATTTCAGACTAAATGAAAATCAAAGCTAAAAGCAGTAGATAGGAGGGAAAACATCATTTCATATTGATAAAAGACACAATTCATAATGGAGTTAAGAATCATAAGTCATTATGTAACAATATTGAATCAAACTAAGTAAACGCTCTTTGAAAAAGGAATGGAATGAGACTTCAATATAACTTTCTCAGCTTTGAGGAAATCAAAATGAAGCTATAGAGGTCTTGAGTAGTTTAAAGGGCTGAAACACATAAATAAAAGGTACAAAGAAACAGCCAAACATTAATGAACATTAAAGCACATAATTAATACCAAGAGCTGTTCTCTTAAAATATAAAACTGCTGTCTGCTGCATTCTTAGATAAGTCATCACATGCAGTTAAGCAGTCTTTAAACAAGGGAGTGAACAGGGACAGAGTAAGAAGAACACATTTGAGGAACTGAAACTCATTTTTGTTTTAGCCTTTTAAAGGTTCTCTATTGTCATGTATAAATTCCAAATCTTTAATATGATGTTAAAGTCTCTGAAGATGGCTTGGTATGATGAGTATTTTTTCAAATACTCATCTGGCTGGCCAAGGCATAAAGCATTCCATCAGTAAGAAGGGCACAGGTTAGGCTAGAAGAGATCTGAAAAACAAGGTATGGTTGTAGACCATTCAGAAAAAGTAAAAGAATATTTCATCCTAAAACAATAGAAGGAAATGTGAACGTCAGAGGTCATATAAACAGTTTTGTGCCTGTTGTTATAACTATGCCCTAGCAAGAACTGTACATTTTATATTATTTTCTCATTGAATAACCTCTCCTTAGAAAGGTTAGTCTATCACCATCTGAACAGGAAACTAACTTCAGGAAGTGTTCTCAGACATAACAACAGAGCAAAGTGAAGCAGGATCTGGCCAACTATTTTCAGGAGACTTGAGACTTAAAGGTGACATCAGAAGAAATACAAACAAGTAGGCCAGAATTGCCATCAGTGTTCAAGTAAAGGAATCTTAGTGCTAAGATCTCATGTATCTCAGCTTTGATGGTGCTGGAGGACTCTGAGCTACAGAAAACAAATGGAGAAAATGCACTGGGATCAGAGCCCTTGAAGGGATGGGATAAGTAGCACAAACTGGAGTCAGGGTCACTGTATGTTGGGATATAACTCTTAAAAACAGCAGTTATGGGCTTCCCTGGTGGCGCAGTGGTTGAGAGTCCGCCTGCCGATACAGGGGACACGGGTTTGTGCCCCGGTCTGGGAAGATCCCACATGCCGCGGAGCAGCTGGGTCCGTGAGCCATGGCCTGCGCATCCGGAGCCTGTGCTCCGCAATGGGAGAAGCCACAACAGAGAAGGCTGGTGTACCGCAAAAAAAAAAAAAAAACAAAAAAGAAAAAAACAGCAGTTATTAATTATAAGCAATGTCATTAGAAATCAGCATCCATCAGTCCCTGTATAATCTCAGATCAGAAATGAAAGGCCTGGATTCTGAGGGTAGGAGGTTGGCATAGACGATCGCATGTGGATAGCAGCTTGTGGAAGCAGGACTTAGTCTTAGGACTAAACTCTGTCAACAGATTCATACTTCTATCACCTTGCAAGATAGGAATTATAAGCCTAGCATCTGATATCGTAGGGGCAATTCTTATTTCTCTCAAAAAATTAGCAAATATTATCAACATTGATGGAAGAGCAATCATTTAGATAATTGTGTGTTAGCCTCTGCAAAAGCTGCTAAGGTATTGTCCAAATAAATAGGAAGGTACCTTGTTAGTTGTATCATTTATTCTTGTATAGTTACACTTCGACATTAAGAAAATTTCAATGGTTCTAGAGTAGCTTTAAAAGGGACCATAGAGATTACTGAACCGAACTCACAGTGTCTGACTCTCCCTCAAAAAACATGTAATCACTACGGTCTATTTCCACTCTCGGCCAAGAAACTCACATCTTCCTTCTTCCACTTCTCCTACCATGAACCATCCTCCACAGAGTAACCATGGTAACATTTTAAAGATACAGTTTATGCCACTGTCCCTTTCATGTTTCCTGTTAACATTTGCTTGAAATCAAATTCTGCTTATGGTCTTGAAAGCCATGAAAGGTTTGCTTCTCATGGATGACGTCTCCAAATCCACCTCTGCCAACCCCCCCTCCTTGCTGACACACTGTAGGCACCTTGGCTTCCTATTGGTTTCTTGAGCTTCAAGTCCCCTTGCCATGTTGGTGCACTTGCCCTTGCTGAGACCTCTTCTTGGAAAACTCTACTGCTGGCTGGTGAGATTACCGGCATCTCCTCACCCTTTGTATATCAGTTTAAATATCACATCCTAAGGGGCCGTCTCCCATTTTGTATGTAGTCTTTATCAAATTATCTGTTTATAGAATGCAATAAATATTTTTATATGCAAAGGAAAGACTTTCCTTATTTACGTGTTTACTTATTTATAAACCCTCTCCCCTCTTAGAATTTAAGCCCCATAAGGTAAGCATCCACGTCTAACCTGTTAACCACTCTGTCTCAATGCTTACACCACTAACTGGCATTAAGTCAGCACTCGATGTTTACTGAATGCGTGAATGGATGCATAAATTAATCAGGAATGAAAGGCTGTTGATCCTTGCCTATGGAACTAATATCATCAGGCATATGGCATCTCTTGATAATATTAAACTTAAAACTTTCAAGGGTTAGTAGCTGGGGGGCACTACCTGTGGGGAAGAGCAGCTTGAGCAGAAATTTCAAATTCCCTGGCTCTTAATACGCCCTTCCTTTCGAATAGGTTCTCATCTTACTTTCTACTTCTTATACCGCCACTGTCTTCTTTTGTATTCTGTGCACTTTTTAAAGATCTGCTTTAAGAGTATGCAAAATCCCCACTAATTATCTACTCTTTAATGGCTTCGATAGCTCTGCTGAGATAAATTGGAACTTTCAAAATTCTAGGAATAAGGTTAATGAAAGAAATAGGTATAGAGTGAACATGAAATAAAATTGTGTCTAACTTAGATACGACTTTACCACGAACACTAAATTTCGTAATTCATTGATCTTATTCTTCATTAAGTCTCCAAAGTGAGAGAGAGGGAGGGAGGGAGGGAGGGAGGGAGAGGGAGAGAGAGAGAGAGAGAGAGAGAGAAGGTATGGCACCACCAAGAAGTATTCCCCTCCTTTAATGGTTAGGTTTTCCCTTTCACTTAAGGCCTAAGAGATACATCTCTTAGATGAAAACCCAACAAAAAGACAAATATACTGGTTTGTCTACCATATATGAAAATAATCATAACCTACTGGCATTTTCTTAAAGTAATGTCTGCACATAGTAATTGGTATGGGCATAGAACAGTCCCAAATACTCTGAGACAAGAAGGAAGGGGGCAGGGCACAACCGTTAAAAGAATGATACAACCATTAAGAACAGGATACCACAAAAACCAGTTAGAACCAACTAGGCCCAAGATGGTGGAGGATTTGACTTCCAGTAGACCTTGGGCCTCATTATGCACCCATTGTAATGTATTAGCACATGCTAAATGACACACCCACAGGTGCCATGACAGTTCTGAGGCCAACAATAAAAGGCCAAAACGTGGGTGGTGCCCCAATTCATGGAAATCCCCACCCCTTCTCCAAGACAGTTAGAATATTCCTCCCCCTTGTTATGCTGTGAAATTACCCAGCCCATAAAAACTAACCACCCCCGCACCTGGCACCTCGGGACACTCTTGCCTTTTGAGATGGAATGCATTCTGCTTATGGAGTGTGCATTTCCCTAAATAAACCTGCTTTCACTTTACTATGGCTTGTTCTTGAATTCTTTCCTCCGCAAAGCCAAGGACCCTCACTTGTCAGCCCGTCCCAGGGACTCACCCGAGACTTGGGACATGACCATCCTCTTGTGGCCCATTTTTTCCTATACCTCTTCTGCCTCTCTACTTGTTAGTAAGTGCTCAAAGCTTACTGCTGATTGGCTAGAGAAATTCCCACATGCCAAGCCCATGGAAAGGTGGAACGTATCCATCTTATCCTGGAGCGTATCCATCTTATCTCTCCTGGATGAATGAAACAAACAAGACCTTCATGGGATTTCAAGTCTGAGAGAAAGGCAGACATTTAACAAATCATTATCACATTTTAACAATGAGTTTGGTTCAGTTCAAACCATACTAGCTGGGCAAAATGTTTTGCTCCCGGTGTTTGGTGCTGGGCCTGCAGAAACAGAAATAAGCATGGGATAGATAAGGAGGAGACTCCAGGGAAATCAGAAAACTGCACACACAGTATAAACTCCTTAAAGGCTGGATCACATATTTCCATCTCACTTAACCCAACGTGCTTCCTGATAAATGAATACCTGGTAATCAATGACCAAGTATCTGCTTAAAACATTCAAGGTCCAAGAAGATACTATATCTAGAATTTGCCCATTTATTATTTTGTTGTTGTTGTTATTACTTGACTAATTCTTCTCTGTGGGACATCTTCCAGGGGTATTTGTTAACAGACTAAGACACTTAAGGTTTTGAGACTAGTTTATTTTACCTCCTTTAGTTTTAAGATCTAATGGAGCCATGGCTTTTGTCAACCAGCAATTTTCCCACCTTAAGCCCTTACCCCTACTAGCTGATAAGTAATTTCACAGTTCCAGCATAGCTGTATCAGCTTGCAATGCAAGAATTTGGATAAATCTAAGACAAAGTGGGCATGAGGTAAGGCAAGAGTAATCATTATTTCACAGGTGTTTGTATTTTTCCTATTTTCTTGAGACTTGTGAATATATTTACATGACAATTTGAAAATGAAGTCTGGGCCATAACTGTTCCTAGACTGCTAAATACAGGAGGGGCCAGGGGACTTGCAGAGCTGGTAATGGGAAGCCCGACTGAGCTAACATTTTGACACTGGCTCCTTCTCAGGAGAGGCAAACAGAGAAAAAGAATGGAAAGGAAGCTGTCACTAGGAAACCAAAAAAAAAAAAAAAAGGAAACCTGCAGAGTACCCAGCAAGGAGACAGGAAAAAGAAAGGAGGTAATTAACAAAAAGGTGACATCCCAACACTTGCAAACACAAGTGGGAAGAGCTATATCAAGGAACAGGAAAGATTAAATACACAGGCAAACTTGGAAATCACATTCTAATATTACCAAAAATAAGGCAAACTCATAAATAGCAATGAAAGCTGTCAAGGAAAGAACTGTCAGCAAACACTAGGCTCCAACGCCACTGTAGCTTTAAAATATGCATTGGTCCTTACAGACTTATTCTGTAAGAACCAAGTTGGGTAAGATCCAATTCCTTTTCCATGTCTTGTCTGTTATATTAAAATTATGTCTAAGACAATGATCTGCCTTAAAGAAATAGAGATATTAGAGACGTTTAGCCCCATTTGCCTTAGCCTATTCTTATTTTGCAGAAGTTGTTTCCCTTCAGGGAGACATCTTTTTTTTTTTTTTTTTTAACATCTTGATTGGAGTATAACTGCTTTACATTGTTGTGTTAGTTTCTGCTATATAACAAAGTGAATCAGCTACATGTATACATATATCCCCAAGGGAGACATCTTTAGTTGAACAACATCTCAGTGCTTGGTGCTGTACAGGTGTCTTCTCACTGAATCCTGAGGATACACTTCGGAGGTTGACATGCTTATCTCCCTTCTGGAGAGACTCAGAGGCTCTTGCAGGTTAATTAGCTTGTACTCTGTGCTACAGCTTGTGCACCACGAAACAATAGAGACTAAAGAAAAGGAAAGTTTCCTTTCATTCTGACAACTGAAAAGGTCCAATGAAGTGACAGCTTGCTTTGTGAGGCAGTGAAACTCCCCTCACGTAGGATGTCTTGCTGACAAAACCTTGTCAGGGAAAATTTTGAGGAAATTTAAACCTTTGTCAGGTTATTGCAAGAGCTGATCTCTGAGGTTCTTCCAAAGGGAAGAGTTTTTTGATTCCATGACACCCAGCACTTAATTACTGCACTTTTACGTTCCATGTCTAACACTAATATTTATTTAACAAGGAAAAGAACACACACACTTGTTTCTCCTTCTACTTCCCCTTGAAATCAAGAAGCAGTTTGACCTGACAACTAAAAAGCTAATCATGTATCTCATTCTAGGCAGAAGTTACAATAGAGCGGAACTGCTGAAAATAATGCTAATAACATGAAAATGTGAACATACTTCAGGAATGTTAGTATTTTATTCACCGCCTCAATATTTGGAATCTGTTGTTAATGCCTTCTTTTGATCTTTGCTATAATTATCATTATTAAACACTCTACAATGTGGCAGGCACCTTTTTGAGTACATTACCTGTATTAATTATTTATACTTCACAGTCCTATAGTGTCAATTCCATTATCATCTGCATTTTACACGAGAAAGTAGAAGTAGAGGGCTGTTTAATATCTTTTCACAGCCACATAGTTAGTCATCAGTGGGACGAGTTTAGATGAATGAAGAATCTATACCCATAATCACTTCTGAGTGTTTCTAAAACTTCAGCAGCAATCAGATTCTCCTAGTGAGCTTTTAAAAATACAGAGTGCTAGACCCCAACCCCAGAATTTCTGATTCAATAGGTCTGGGGTGGAAGTCAATACTTTGCATTTCATACAGGTTCTCAGGTGGTATTGCTGCTACTGGTCCGGGACCACACTTAGAAATCTGCTGCCCTATAGGCTGCTGTCTGTTTTACTTAATTTCTCCCATATTCACTTGAAGGGTGACAGACAGCCACTAGTTAGAGAAAAGACTGAAACTAGAGATAAGGAGATGTGTGATAGCAGGGAAGAAACATAAATACTGAACTGTGCTCCCAGAGGAAGTTGTTAAATTGTTATTTTTCTTTTCTTTTAAAGAGTTGAGAGGAGTCATTAAAAATATAATTGCTTTTCACATGTGTATTGCTGTCCTTGAGCCGTTGTACCCGGAGGAATGTGATGGATTGTCCGGGTGATCCTTTGGAATTTCCTACAATAGTAGGGACTGAAGTGAGACCATAACCCAGGGCTGGGTATAATGAGTACTTTACACAAAAGCATTCTGATTGAGAGAACAAGCTGAGTCCTTAGACAGGGTCAAGGGTCAAAGGAGGAATCCAGGTGCAAAGGCAAGAGTCATAGTTTAAAATGTGTGATAAATGCACATGTTCACAAACACGTCCGCTCAAACCACAGCAGGAACAGTGGAACTGAAGTAAAGGGGAGAGATAACTGACCACCCGCATGATGGTATACGGCGGGGGAGCTGCTGGTCTAGTGGGACAGGTCCAGGGTCTGGGTTCATATTTCATGTCACAGTCTTTAACATAGTAGTGTCACCGTATGAGTCAGCCTGTTGGTGTTGTGTGTATTGGAGAAGAAAACACCTCTCAGAGAGAAAGTTAACTTGACTCAACCTGGAAATAATTAAAAATAAGGAATCTGAAACTGAGCTACTGAAATTTATCATTTTAAGGCACAGCCACATTGCTTTTCCTTATCCCTATGTTTACAGAACCCAGCGTATCCATCTTATCTCTCCCGGATCATTTCATTCCTAGATTGCAAGCCTGTCAAAGCACTGCAGGATTAGAGTGATAGGTGCTATAGACCCATGTGCAGAGGCAGATGGATTAGGAACACATATCTTTGCAAAGAACCATAAATTTGACAAAATTTGAACAGATCACTGTTTCATGAAAAGAACTGGAAACACGTTAGTAAAATTAAAGTGAAACAAACTACTCCTCTAATTCCTATTATATTTGGCAATTAAGTAGAATATCCCTAAAATACATAATTAACTGAAAATTGACCTGTTTGACTCAGATGTAAAATACTTGAGGAAGAACTTTGGTTTTAAATCCTCTAGATAACAACAGTAATGAAAAAAACAAAATGAATATCAAATAAATGGTGATACCCTTCCATGGGCTAGGATTTTTTTTTTTTTTTTTTTTTTTTTTTTTTTTTTGCGTTACGCGGGCCTCTCACTGTTGTGGCCTCTCCCGTCGCGGAGCACAGGCTCCAGACGCACAGGCTCAGCAGCCATGGCTCACGGGCCCAGCCGCTCCGCGGCACGTGGGATCTTCCCAGACTGGGGCACGAACCCGTGTCCCCTGCATCGGCAGGCGGACTCCCAACCACTGCGCCACCAGGGAAGCCCTAGGATTTTTAAAGTACTACTTTGTTTAATTTTTATGACAGCCTTTGACATTGCTATTGTTACTGTTATTATTAGTATTATTAATGAGTGCACTGATGTTTAAGAACATCAGTGGCAGAATCCAAATTCAAAGGTCAAAAATTCAAAGCCAAGATCCAAATTCAAAGAAGTGTTCTTTACTATTTCTCTAGCTAACTTTTAAGGTGGTTGCAAGATTTGGGGGTAAAAATCTGTACATGCCTAGACAATTCTGGGTACATAGTATTCATTCTGTCAACAATGTCAATTATTATCATCGATTTTCAGAGCTTCACGTATTTAATTAATGATACATCGAACCTGACCAAATGTAATAATCCACAAATGGCATATCCTCTTCTTTTTCCATCCACTGTGTGCATGAGTAGACGTGGATATATATCTATAAATGTATATATGAAAGATCAGAGAACAAGTCTATGGTGCAATTAAATGAGCATATATTTTGTTGACAGAATAATAGAACGCTCTGAATAAGATAAAATAGAATATTTTCTAAGAGGAAAGATTATATTTGCAATGAAGCTTTGAGATTTTCTTCTTTAAAGATATTTGAAGAAAAATGATAAAATTTATTTAATGAGATTGCATTTATTAAGCAGTTACTATATTCCTAACAAGGATATAAACTGAGAGCAAAGGCAATTCAAGGATGATATTCTTTAGTGGGAGAGAGAGAAAACACGATCACAAATTATAGTGTGAAATGCTGTGTAACAGAAATCTTCAGAGGATGCTTAGCAGAAGAGAAGTGTCATCTAAAGCAGAGGATGACCAGGGAAGCTTCTCAGAGGAGATGACCCTCAATATGAGACTTTGCAGGGAAAGGGGGAGTTGGTCCAAGAAGGAAAGGACAAAAGAGTCACTTCAGACAGAAGGGCCAGGTTTAAAACATCGAGCATGATAGAGTTTGACTGATTTTTATGTTTTGCAAGAAGCTGTGGACCAATGGAACATTAGGTGGTGCTCCGTGAATTTATAACTTCATCATCAAGTTACTGTAGACAAAGTTGAGTGTCTCTTAAGTTAACTAAGCTTTTAAGTGAAATAAGTTTAGATACTCTTCACGTGCAAATGTGAAGTAGATATATTCTTGAGGTGCAGCATGAAATATTTCCAAGTCTTATTTGGCCATGAAATTGTGCTTTTGGTTTTTTGGGCCTCTCTTAGTTCCGGTGACTACAATTGCCTCTCTGGGGAGAACCTGCATTAGATAATCCCTTAAAACATGGTTCTATTCTCAAAAACTAAGATATCCTGAGGCCGTGGAAGGAGCACTGCACTGGGTTGGGAGTCAGAATGTCTGGATTCTAGTCTGCAAATAAAAAACTGATGTCAAATATGAGTCTTTAGACTTCCCTTCTCTGAGTTTGGTTTCATCATTACAAATCAAGGAATTTCTAAGGTCCTTTCTAATGAATGTACCACAAGGAGAGCCTCGACTTTGCTACAGTCTTTTCTAGGCATTTGGCAATCTTCCTTGTCAGAAAGTCCTTTTTATTGAATAATTGACAAGGTTTCTATTAATAACAAATCTGCTGCTGAATTTAAGGCACACTTTTATTGTGGTATGATTTAAATAGGCCTTTTTGAAAGGTCTCACTCTAATTTATGACTTTTTCACACATTAACCAATTTTAAATGAAATGCTGGACAAATCGGGTCAGTTTTTTAGCTTTTGAGTCAAATTATGAAGCCAGGTACAATATTATTATCTGCTGTTCTTAAGGACAATTTTAAATGAGATATCACACTGGAGTAATGTTATGCTTCCCAGAAGAAGAACCTATTTTAATAATGAAATGGAATAAGAAGTTATTCAAAGAGAGGAGAATGCAGTTTTATTCTAATATCTCAGATGCTTTTTATTTCTGATGCTTTACTTACATCATGCACTGGGGAAATAACCCAGCTCCTGCATCCCTTACACATGTATCTGTAAATCAACACAATATATGACCAACAGCACACGCAATTTCAAACTGAACAAGAATGTGGATTGAGTGGCCAGGGTACCTCTTCATTTAAAACAGAGCTTCTCGGGCTTCCCTGGTGGTGCAGTGGTTGAGAGTCCGCCTGCCGATGCAGGGGACATGGGTTCGTGCCCCGGTCTGGGAAGATCCCACATGCCGCGGAAAGGCTGGGCCCATGAGCCATGGCCGCTGAGCCTGCGCGTCCGGAGCCTGTGCTCCGCAATGGGAGAGGCCACAACGGTGAGAGGCCCGCGTACCGCAAAAAAAAAAAAAACACAAAAAACAAAAACAGTGTTTCTCACCTCAACAGTACTGACATCTTGAGCCAGATGATGCTTTTGTTTTTTGGACTGGAGATTGGGGGACACCACTGCTTCTCCCTCTTAGATGCCTCCCCAGATGTGAAAAACAAAAATGTCTCCAGACATTAATCAATGACCTGTAGGGAACGGCATTGCTCCCAGTTGAGAACTACTGATTTGAAAAATATACACATTACATCTAGCTTATATAAGCTCTCTCCCTTTCTTAGTCTCTCTCTCTCCCTCCCTCCCTCTCTTCCTCGCTCAAGTTTTGTAAACCTGCATGGTGTTTTCTTATAGATTCTTTTATATAAAAGAATTTTTAAAAGTGTAAATACTTTTCTCTGGGTTTTATTAGTTAAGTCTTCCATCTGAAGGTTCATTTCCAGAATACAATCATGAAATGTTTGCATGACTGAGATGAAAACAAGATCTTATCGATTACCTCCTTTTAGCCAGCCACACTGAATACGGAAGTTAACGTTTCCTTTCAGGTGTCCTTTCAGTGGTGGGGCAGTGGCTACCTGCTGAGATGCCTCACTACAGAGTCTGAAAGCTCTGCTTATCAAAGGCTGAGACTGAGCTGAAGTGTGTCCATCATCACTTCAAATGATATGCTCTGACCTGCTACCTCTACCTTTTAACCTGCTTGCCTTTGTGTTGTTTCCCACTGTTCCTGTCAAGGTAGTCTAAACCTTTACCAAAAAGCAAACAAAAAAGCACAAAAACTTGCCCCTTGGTTACTGCAGTCGTTTCTTAACTGGTTTCACTGACTTCTTTTTTGCCACCTCTCAATTCATCAAGCACGCACATGTCCAATTCATCTCGTCTAGTGGGCTAATTTTCATTCCCTGCTAAAGGTCTCCCTCACTCTCCAGAATGAAGCTCAAACTCTAACTCAGAGAGGGACCTGAGACAGGCTTTAATGAGTCCAGTGGGCACCCCGTGTGCCCTTTTTCAACCCTCTGGTCTCCAGTTTCCCACCCTTTTACTGCTCTCTTGTCTTAATGCTTGCTCCCCTCTCTTTGTCTTTGTCATTCTGAGCACTACACAGTGACACCTCTATTCTGATGCTTAGACTGTTCTTATAAAACTGTGCTAACGGGGAATCAAAATCCATCTACTTCATAAATATTTTCTATACTACAGCCCACAGGTTCTATTCTGATTTCTCATTTTTCTCCACCATCCATATTAACTTTATGCCTTCACCTTCCTCATGTAGAATTCCTGTCTCTCACGTTTTCTTTTCTCTCTCCCACTTTCATTTCCCTATACAAAACTCGTCGCATAATAATTGCAGAATCAACACCGCTTGATTTAAATCACCACACCGTTCCAGTGTCTGGACCTGATGGAAGTCACAGAGAGGAAGAGCCCTTGCTTTTCCTGAAGACCAGAAGTGGAAAATTACAGCTTGAAGACAGTGGTTATTTTTAAGGCCCCATTGAGAAAATGCGGCAATGAATTCTAGCTGTTCATTCATGTGTACAAATTTATATAGCGGTTGCTTTATCAACATAAACATATGTTGAAAAGTGGGTTGCTTTGTTTATGTATATGCACATTTGTTTGTTTTGGAGCTTTTGGAAGAACGACGTTATACAGTTCACCCATTAGCTTGCCATATGACCTTGTGCAAGTCCTCTAAACTATCTGAACTTTATTTGTTTGGGGAGGAAAAAAGGTGATCATAAGATTCCTGAAACCACGTTAAACTGAGCAGCTGAACCTTTTATTGGTCTCAAAACACAACTGTTCAGGAAGCAGTGGTTACCTTCTATCCATCCTCCTTCTTCCTCCTTGAAAACAGTACTTCAGGTTTGTTCAAGCATCTGTCCCTTACCTCTGTGACTTAGGGGTCAAGACCCAGTCCCAGCTCAGCAGGAAATACTGACTGTTCTGAGTAATGGTAGTGCTCTGATTCTCTTTACGGATCCATTAAATGGGCATGTAACCCTGTGAGAGTCTGCTGAAGGACTTCTGCGTAAGGTGAAATCACTCCTGATATAAAATCCTACAAAACGAATAGTCCTTTTTGCCCCTCATTATCTCATATCTAGACTGGGGACTTGGATAATCTGTGGCTTTCTTGGGACAGTGAGAAGAACTGGCACAAGGGAAAATTCACACATTGTTGATGGTCAAAAAGAGGAAGAGAGAAAAGTTGCCGTAACCGAGCTGCTGAATCAATACACTATGAAACTTGCCTGTGGCTGGTGCTGCTAGCTCTCCCTCTCCCCCCAGCAAACACCCCTAGGACCTACTCTCCACTCTTTCCTTTAGTAATACAATTCACTTCAATATTATTAGGCCAACCATTTTCACAGCTAGCTATGACCTTGAGAATGAGTCCTTGGAAACAGAGTGTGAACAGAACTGACCTGTTTTCAACTTGCACATTACCTCTTTGAAAGGAACTTGCTTGTTCTGTACTTTATTTTGTTCCCCTCTTAGATGGGCTAGAACATATATATGGGTCCAAGAGATAAACCCCCAAACATATGGTCACCTTATTTTTGGGAGTCTTTTTTTTTTTTAATTTTTTTGTGCTACACGGGCCTCTCACTGCTGTGGTCACCTTATTTATGATAAAGGAGGCAAGAATATATAATGGAGAAAAGACAGCCTCTTCAATAAGTGGTGCTGGGAAAACTGGACAGCTACATGTAAAAGAATGAAATTCGAACACTCCCTAACACCATACACAAAAATAAACTCAAAATGGATTCAAGACCTAAATGTAAGGCCAGACATTATCAAAGTATGAGGGGAAAACATAGGCAGAACACTCTATGACATACATCACAGCAAGATCCTTTTTGACCCATCTCCTAGAGAAATGGAAATAAAAACAAAAATAAACAAATGGGACCTAATGAAACTTCAAAGCTTCTGCACAGCAAAGGAAACCATACACAAGACCAAAAGACAACCCTCAGAATGGGAGAAAATATTTGCAAATGAAGCAACTGACAAAGGATTAATCTCCAAAATCTACAAGCAGCTCATGCGGCTCAATAACAAAAAAACAAACAACCCAATCCCAAAATGGGCAGAAGACCTAAATAGACATTTATCGAAAGAAGATATACAGATGGCCAAGAAACACATGAAAAGATGCTCAACATCATTAATCATTAGAGAAATGCAAATCAAAACTACAATGTGATATCACCTCACACCAGTCAGAATGGTCATGATCAAAAAATCCAGAAACAATAAATGCTGGAAAGGTTGTGGAGAAAAGGGAACCCTCTTGCACTGTTGGTGGGAACGTAAACTGATACAGCCACTATGGAGAATGTATGGAGGTTCCTTAAAAAACTAAAAACAGAACATATTACTATATGACACAGTAATCCCACGACTGGGCATATAGCCTCAGAAAACCATAATTCAAAAAGAGTCATGTACCACAATGTTCACTGCAGCTCTATTTACAATAGCCAGGACATGGAGACAACCTAAGTGTCCATCAACAGATGAATGGATAAAGAAGATGTGGCACATATGTATAATGGAATATTACTCAGCCATAAAAAGAAACGAAATTGAGTTATTTGTAGTGAGGTGGATGGACCTTGAGTCTGTCATACAGAGTGAAGTAAGTCAGAAAGAGAAAAACAAATACCATATGTTAGCACATATATATGGAATCTAAAAAAAAAAAAAGGTCAGGAAGAACCTAGGGGCAGGACAGGAATAAAGATGCAGACCTACTAGAGAATGGACTTGGGGACATGGGGAGTGGGAAGGGTAAGCTGGGACAAAGTGAGAGAGTGGCATGTACATATATACAGCAAATGTAAAACCAACAGCCAGTGGGAAGTGGCCACATAGCACAGGGAGATCAGCTCAGTCCTTTGTGACCACCTAGAGGGGTGGGATAGGGAGGGTGGGAGGGAGGGAGATGCAAGAGGGAAGAGAGACGGGGATATATGTATATGTACAGTTGATTCACTTGTTATAAAGCAGAAACTAACACACACACACAAATTATGTTAGTGGGCAGTGAAAACTTATGAGCCACACAAATATGCCCCATCTCATGAAAGGAAAAGTAATATAATGAAAAGAGACGGTTATTAAACTATAGGAATTAGTCATTCAACTGTTAAAAGAGGAAAGAACATCATGACAAAATTCTGACAAAAGGCAAAGGAACACTATCAGAGTTACTCCACAGGTCTCATTATTTTGCTTTTCTGTTGTTTTGGTAGAGAATCTAGAATCTGAAGGAAGAGGAAACTTCATAGAATTTGACAACATGGAACAATAATGACAGAAATGGACGAGTGAGCAGTCAAGGAAAAGTGCGGTACAGTAAGTGAGACTGTCCTCGTCAGCTCTCACAGGAAAGCAGCATATATGGTGGAATAAAAGACAAGTAATCACCTTAAAAGATGTGAAGATCTAAAAAGACAGTTAGGAAGCTGAAGCACTAAAGCACAAAACCACTTTTATTGGGTGGCATCTGCCAATATCAGACTCTTGCGCTTTGACGGTTCATTCTTACAAAGTGAGAAATACCAAACGGAAGGCCAGCCTCATCAAAAGTAAGAGTCTTATAGAAGACCTACTCTTACATTCACTTGAAATTTCAGGGATGGGAAAAAATATATATGGTCCCCCCCCGCCCCCTTAAAAAAGTAACCAATGAAAAGAATATTTGGATGCTGAGACTAGCATGAGAAGGGAGGGAAAAAAAAATCTTCTTGAGAAGTTTTAGCCACAGTAGAGCTTTCTTCAGGTTTATATGTAATCCAGATGGGATAGCAGGGAACTTCAAGTCATAAACTTGGTTTTAGGTAGTCCCAAAATAACAGTTCCCCCAGACACCTAGCAGGATCAAACCTCTCATCCCTGTATAAAAAGGCATATTTTATTCCAGGGTTCAGGAAATTTGCACACTTATTCAAATTCAAGGACCAGTACACAAAGATTAATCAGCCACAGAAGGAAATAAGACAATATGAGTGAAACCAGCAGAAGGGTAATAGGGAGCAGATAATGACTTACACTGAATTTTAACTACTGAAACCATCAAACCAACATTATTTAAAAATTTAAAAAAGACTAACTATATTTTTAAAAATCAACAACAAGGTTGAAAATATGTGCACGGAGCAGGAAAATATGAGGTGACATAGCAAACAAGAGATTCTAGACATGAAAAATTCATTAAGCTTAATAATTCACTGGACATGTCTGATGGTAGATTAGGCAAAGCAGAAAACAATTAGTGAACTGGAATATACGTAGATCAGAAGTATCTGGAATCCAGCATGGAAAGAAAAGACAGAGTAAACTCAAAGAGAAGTTGAAACATAGAAAACAGAGTGAGCAAAGCTGGATAATACTAGAAGAAGATATTAAAAATAAGAGCAGAAAGAATATTGAAAAGATCTCAGCTGACAATTTCCAGAGCAAAAAATGATATTAATCCTGTTTTAAAAACCTTAAAAATTTCCAAGCAAAATAATTCAAACTCCACAAACTGACACAGCATAGTAAACCAGTATAGAAAACAGACGAAGAGCAGATCTTAAAAAGAACAAGAGAAAAACAAAACACTGCTGTCAAAGAGGCAGAAGTTTGACACCTAACCTCTCAAAAGGAACAATGGAAGCCTGAGAAAGTGGAATGATATCTTCAATGTAAAAAAACACAGAAAGGGGGCTTCCCTGGTGGCGCAATGGTTGAGAGTCCGCCTGCCGATGCAGGGGACATGGGTTCGTGCCCCGGTCCGGGAAGATCCCATATGCCGCGGAGCGGCTGGGCCCGTGAGCCGTGGCCGCTGAGCCTGCGCGTCTGGAGCCTGTGCTCGGCAATAGGAGAGAGGCCACAACAGTGAGAGGCCCGCGTACCACAAAAAAAAAAAACCCAAAAAACAAAAAACACAGAAAGGGACTTCCCTGGTGGTCCAGTGGTAAAGAATCCACATTCTAATGCAGGGGGATGCAGATGTGATCCCTGGTCAGGGAACTAAGATCCCACATGCCTCGGGGCAACTAAGCCCACTCACCACAGCTACTGAGCTTGCACACCTCAACTAGAGAGCCTGCATGCTGCAAACTACAGAGCCCATGCGCCCTGGACCCCGCGCGCCACAACTAGAGAGAGAAAACCCGCATGCCACAACTAGAGAGAAGCCTGTGTGCCACAACGAAGAGCCAGCGCCACAACGAAAGATCCTGCACACCTCAATGAAGACCCTGCATGCCGCAACTAAGACCCAACACAACCAGAAAAAAAGAAAAGAAATAAATATTTAAAAAAATTTTAAAAACACAGAAAGCAATATAGCAAGCACCCACTTAGAACTCGAGTCTCAGTAAAATTATTCTTCAGAAGGAAAGACATTTAAGACACACACACACAAAATGAGTATTCACCATCCTCAGACCTACACTAAAGGTAATTCTAAAAAATGTGCTTTAGTCAGGCAGAAAATGATCCCAGATGAAAGAGTATCCAAATGGAACAAAGATTAGATAATTAATGTGTATATAAATATCAACTATTACAGCAAAATAATAATATTTTGTGGGATATAAATTAATTATAATTAAATACACAAAAGCAATGCCACATAATTTAGGAGAAAAACAAAAGATTCAAATTATACAAAATTTCCATGTTATTCAGGAGGGAAATAATGGCCTTAAATTGACTTTAGAATTTAATAAACTAAGGATGCATATTTAATTTGCGGATTAGTCACTGAAAGTTCAGAATTAGAGGGCATTAATACCACACTAGTAAAGGGAAAGCCAAATGAAGTCCTTTTCAACCAATCAAAATCAAACGAGAGGGCAAGAGAGGGGAGAGAAAGAAAGTGAAAGCCTAGAATAGGTCGAATAAATAGCGCACAGTATCCAAACAGATTAATGATTCTATTAATTATAAATATACAAGCTCTTCCACTAATAAAGAGTGATAATAGAAGAAAAGGCATACCAGGCACACAAAAATAGATCATGCATCACCAGCAGAACTTCTTCAAAGGAAATTCTAAAGCAAGTTTTTCAAGCAGAAGAAAAGATATTTCAGATAAGAGGTCTGAGATAGCAGAAGAAATAAAGAAGAAAGCAAGTTACACATACGTTAGTAAATTTAAGTAAACATTAAATACATAAAATAATAGCAATATGGAAACAATTTGACTAAACAAAGAACAAGGATAATAAATTAAAATAATGGATTGTAGAAACGATGTTAAAATGTTCCAACCTCATGATATTAGCTGGGAGAAGTTCCTGGTATGTTCAGATAAGGGCTTGTTTCGTATCCTGTGCCTTTGTTGATGCTAAGCTCTCAGCCTGGTTGTCTCTTTCCTTCTTGACTCCAGTTATTAAAGTACTAACTCAAGCCTTTGCTCAGATGACATATCATTCCAAATTGCGCAAAATGCCTTCTTCCCCAATCCCGTAATCCCATGCGTTAAATTCTCTTTTCACACAGATTGTTCCTGACTTATATTGTTTGCAGGGACTAATGGGATTCAAGTAACTATTTCTCAAAATGCTTAGTATTTCTCATAGGAGTGAATGCATCCATGTACAAATGGAGGGATGAACATTTAGAAATAAATCCTTGGTCCAAATGGACTTCAGTAGCATAAACATGTGTCATCAATGCCTCCTAGAGGCTTTATTGTTATCTTGTCAGGTAAATTCACACACCTAAAGAATCCACACTTAAATACATGTGCTGAAGTCTTTAGGAAACTTATTTACTGCAAAAATATGTAGCAGGCAATAGCACAGCATTGATACTGTTTTTATACAGAGGTTCCAAGAACAAAGAGGTTTTATGGCTTCAAAAAATGCAAATTAAGAAATATAGAAACGCTCAAACCTACCATCCTCTCACTAAACTTTCTGGAACTCAAAACAATAGGTTTTATCTTGGATTTGGTTTCAAAGGAGTGCTTAGGCTAGCTTTTGTGTAATTCAGTGTCCTTGTTTATTCCTAATGGAAATTTAGAAAATGCCCATTTTGTCTGTGTAATGTCTTAGTCTTTTTAACTCTTGAATAGATGCTAAAGAGAATAAAAGAACACTAAATTTTCAAAACCATAAACAAAATTTCTAACCGTAAGTCAAATGTAATCAGTATTCAAACACTGAATCCCATCTAATGAGGTCATATGGAATAATACTCCTGGTTCTTTCAATCTAATCCTTAAAGAAGACTGTTAATGAGAAAAATATAATAAAAATTAACCAAAGTGAAAGGATGAATTTAGGACCTCCTTCAGGCTTTATTCAAGAATGATTTTCTGAAAAGTTCTGAAACCTTTGGAATAGAGAAGCTGACAAAAGAAGGAGGCCTATGAGAGGTAAAAATAATTATGGAGGTAACCGGCAAAAGAGAAGATGAATGATGACTAGCAAATCAGTAGAATACAAAGCACCTAAAGCTTAAAAAGGACAAGTCATGAAGGAATATTTTCTTTTGACTTCATTGGAAGCACTTCCTGCACAGACCCTATTTCGAGTACAGTCACCAGAACTGAGTTTACAGGAATTTCAATATTAATTGGGCTATTGTTTAGTTTGAAAATATGTATAACACACTACACTTAGCACTACAAGATAATGATTCAAGATGATCCTCTTAAGAATAGTTTCCTTTAAAATTAAACCTAAACTAACAATAAGTATCTCATTTGCAAATTGCTGCTTCTTAGACATGCCCTATTAAAATACACCTTGAACCGCTTTCAAACTGCTCAGCTTAGACTGAGTCATCAGGACAACCTGAACTGTTGAGACACAGAGGGGTTTTTGAATAAATCAATGCTGAAAAAGAAGTATTTATTTTGTTCCTAATTTTTAATCTATTTTCTGCCTGCCTATATTAGAGAGAATTGCAGAGCAGTAGCAAAATGATTGTTATCAAATAACTCCCTGATCAACACTTTTAATTTTCTAAAACAACATGCATCATCAACATCCAAATAACAACAATAATAAAAATAACATGGACGGTAATTATTAATAAAAATTAATAAAAATTATTATCATTATATTAAAATATAATGATTTACTAGATTCTAATTACTTCTTCTGTTACCTTATTACACGTTACTTTATAAAAAGTTTTGCCATAAAGCTTATGATGCCTTATTCATGGGTAAAGCATAAGTAATTGTTGTCTGGTATACGATTTTTGAAATATCTCCTTTCACCACATATACAGACAACTAGGGGATTACTGGTCAATACGCAGTCTCAAAAGACAAATGAATTTGAAATTTCTTCAGGGATGGAAACACTAAAACAATCTCACTGATAATTGAATATTAATAGGTCTTTCACTAAACCGAAACACCACAATAATCTCAATATATATTTGTAACACATAAACCATGAAATGCTTAAAGGAAACAGATATATTTTGCAATTTTGAAAGTGAAAGGGTTAGACCTTGACTTAATGGTTCAGAAATCTTGGGTTTTACAAATTAATTTCCTTCCTCAAATTTCAGGTATGAGCTCCCCCAACTGCTTCTCATGGTGTTGTTCATGACAGTGCTGACTATCCCACTGGTAATTGGCTAAGAGCTAAGTGCTAAGTATGGCACTAACTCTTCCTAGGAATTTCCTAGGAACAATGATGCCCAAACCAAATCTTAAGATTTATTTTCCCATTCCCTGAGGAATGAATCTACACGATGTAAACAACAAGAGCAAAAATAACCATAACCATTCCAACTATTATTTATTAGGCATTAACTATATGCCGAATAACATCATAAATTTTTCACAACAATTTTCCAATTAAATTTTAGGGTTTCTTTTTTTCCTTCCTTCCTTCCTTCCTTCCTTCCTTCCCTCCTTCCCTCCTTCCTTCCTTCTATAGCCAGGAAGACTAAAACTAAGGCTATATTAATGAACAAGAGTTCCTGTTCTCATGAAACATACATTCCTTTGCAAAGAGTGAGGCATGACAGAAGACAAAATATAAATCAATGAATACATAAATAAAGAAAAGCATAATACCTAAATTCACTTAGTGTATAAAGACTGGTAAGTCAACACTCTTTAGAAATTTGCCAGTAAGCACCTATCTGTGAAGGTATGTGTGAAGGGCTCATTCTTTTTTTTTTTTCATTTTCATTTTTTTTTAACATCTTTATTAGAGTACAATGGCTTTACAGTGGTGTGTTAGTTTCTGCTTTATAACAAAGTGAATCACTTATACATATGTTCCCATATCTCTTCCCTCTTGTGTCTGCCTCCCTCCCACCCTCCCTATCCCACCCCTCGAGGTGGTCACAAAGCACCGAGCTAATCTCCCTGTGCTATGCGGCTGCTTCCCACTAACTATCTATTTTACGTTTGGTAGTGTGTATATGTCCATGCCACTCTCTCCCTTTGTCACAGCTTACCCTTCCCCCTCCCCATATCCTCAAGCCCATTCTCTAGTAGGTCTGTGTCTTTATTCCTGTCTTACTCCTAGGTTCTTCATGACTTTTTTTTTTTCTTAGATTCCACGTATATGTGTTAGCATATGGTATTTGTTTTTCTCTTTCTGACTTACTTCACTCTGTGTGAAAGACTCTAGGTCCATCCACCTCACTACAAATAACTCAATTTTAGTTGAATAATAGTGGTGAGAGTGGGCAACCTTGTCTTGTTCCTGAATTTAGTGGAAATGGTTTCAGTTTTTCACCATTGAGGACGATTTTGGCTGTGGGTTGGGTCATTCTTCATATAGAGTTGCCAAGTAATGTCTTTTGGAGGATGTGTTATTTGAGGTGCATCCTATATGTGGCAAAGGACCAAGCCACCAGGAAGAAGAAACTTCCAGGAAGAAGGAATAGCAAATGAGAACCTTCAAGGTGAGATTGAGCCTTTCATGTTAGGGGGAATGCAGGACCAGTGTGACAAGATCAATGTGTTAAGAGTGATAGTCAGGAGCCTTACTGTATATGATTTTGAAGACCACAGGAAAAAGTTTATATTTTACTGCAAAACTGATGCATAAATGAACAATCCTTTAAATCAAAGTTAGGATTACTTTTGTATTATCTTTAATATATATTGTAATAATACTCCTAATGCTATCTTAAAATTTATAAGATTCAGGCAGAAATGTTTTATCACTTGGTGTTCCAAACAGAGCTGGGAACAATCTCTAATCTGTATTTCTGGAAACCTAATTTGAAGGACCAGTTGAGGGTTAGGGAATTACTGAAGTTTAAATCTAGGACAAAACCCCAGAGTTTTGGACTGCTTATATTCTTTTCACAACACAAAGCTGATCTTTTACTTTGAGTTCTGAATCAAAATTAAAAGGATTTGAAAATATGTGTTTGGAATTGATTTAAGCTCACGGGAATAGAAAATAACATTCTCTCAGTTTTACAAATATGAATATGTTTATAACATTGATTCAAAAGCAGATGATCTATGTCTAGAAAATTTATATCTCCACAGATTGCAAACTCAATATAAATTTATGGATAAAAACTATCATTGGGATAAAATATTGTACAAGTCTTTTTTTGCACATATTGTAATTCAAAAAAGATGCCAGATTGCTTGGAACTTCAAGTATTGATGTTTTAATGAGTAGACTATTTTCTCTAGTGGAGCACATCCAATTAAATTTAGTATTCAGTCATTTGCTAAAGGGACAGTCTGCAGCTTCTAAATGATTCTACTTCTCCTTTGCTTTGCCCTCCATTCCCGGATGCCAGTTTGATGACTTGTTTTCTAAGCACTGAATATCTCACCGGAATACATATTCATGGAAGAAAATTCCAGGGTAGACCGTATTTAGTAGCACTCCTAGTTTTTCTCAGATCTTCCTAGCCCTTCCTTTTTATTTACCTTTCCTCAGGTTTTAAACATTCAAATTCCTCAGGACTCAATCTTACCCTCTCTTTGTTTCATTCACTGATTTGGTTACTCATACATCGAATACTTATTCAGCACCTATTATGTGCCAGGTACTCTGCTAGGGACTAGTGAACACCAGTAAATGAGGCAAAGATCTCCATCTTCCTGGCATTTTACAATTTATTGTGGGGAATAAGAGTTAAAAAGTAAATGACTAAATATAAAATGAACTATACATATAGACAGCATTGCTGTGAAGCAGAAAATAGCAGATAAGATAAAATGGGGAGAGGAGTCTTCATTTTGGCTAGGGTAGTTATAAAGGGCATTTGTGAGGAGGTAATATTTGCAGAGACCTGAATGAATGGGAAGCGAGACACAGAAAGATGTTGAGAAGTAACGTTCCACATAGAGGTAACAGAACATGTACATTTCTATGGCACGATGAGTAGAACATGTTCCAGCAGTGACGATGTTTCTGAGGAAGATTAAGCAAAGAAGAGAAGGGTTGAGGATGCAGTCAGGGAGGTAGAGAGGGCAAGAAGAGAAGGTGAGCAGCCCCCAGGGCAAGGTCTGGAATTAATTCTGGTGTGCTAATAATGGCACACCACTAGAGGGCTCTGAACAGGAGAATGAGGCACTCTGATTTTCAATTTTAAAAGATTTCTCCAGCTTCCAGGTGGAGAATATACCATATACAAGAGTTAAGGTAGAGAACACATGCTAGGAAGAAAGTTATTTCAATAATCTAGAAGAGAAAATCATTGTTGTTTAGACTAGGGTATTTATTCTGAAGCTAGGAAACCTGGTCAGTTTGCGATCAATTAGAGCCTAAGGGACTCGATTTTGGACTGGATCAAATATCTGTGAGAGAGTGATGAAAGATGAATTGGGTATGTTTGGCCCAAGAAGTGGTGATTATTGAAATGGGACGAACCTGACAAAAAACAGGATTCTGGGGTTATGGAGGTAGGAGCAGGCCTTCATGCAGAAATCAAGATATCTTCATTCTTTTTGAACTGGTTAAATTTCAGATACCTATTTAATATCTACATGGAAACATGAGACAGACAATGGATCTACAAATTTGATGATCAGAGGAGAGGACTATACCCTCTTCCCTACTGAATTCTACTTGGCCTCACTAGTAAGACTTCTTTAGGTTCACTTCCTTTGGAATGAAACAATGGCCAGGGGCTTGGCCCTTAAGTTTGGACATTCTAAGCGCCTTGTCTTAGATTTTAAAAATTTATGGGCTGATAAAATATGTAAGCCCAGCCTTCTATACTGAGGAAGTAAGAACTGGGAGGGAACTTTTCCTGAGTATTGAAGCCCCCAACTGTAAGCTGATGGGATACATAGATGGCCCATAAAGTCCAGTCAAGTGACTTCTTGATAGAAGATATTTGTTCAAATTGCCCTCTGTCATTTCCTTAGAAATCACAGACTTCCCTAGAAAGAAATTTATCAGAGTTCACACCAAAACTTTCATATCTCTATAATCCAAATATTCATGAGAATGTCTCTACATCCTAGAGAATTTCTTACTCAAAATGCTGTAGCTAAGTATAAAATGTAATACAGTAAGACTAAACTTATTATTTATTCTCTTTCTTATTATTCAATTTTTTATAAACATTTATATACTTGGGATTGGAGGGTATTTCAAGTATATTTACCACAGCCAAGTTAGTGCCTTTTAAGCCTAAAAGTGAAGAGAAAAATGATACGATTTGGAAGGTGTGGGTGAACTAAGGGCGGGCAGACTGTTGCAGTAACTCCAGGTGGGACAAGGAAAAAACAGATTTTGTAGATCAAAAGCACTTCCGGAGCCTGATGTGTTTTGAAAGCTTCCTGCAAAGCAGTTTTAATATAATCCATCAGTAGTATAATTACAGCAGAATCGGCAACACAATAAAATAAACCTATAAACCTTAATCCATTTCCATACAAATGCCCTTGCTAATGAAATCAGGAAAGTGAATAAGAACTATGTACAATGGCAGGCTGTGCTCAAAAAAGCCTTCAGTTCCACACAAGTGCTCCATAGGTCTCTAAAATATTATGCCATTTGTGCAATTACAATCAGCTACTATTCTTAGGGTTAAAGGTCCCAGTAAAATAAATGGAGATACTGCTTCAGTAAAGATGGTTCAATCAATCTGGAAATGTTTCTGCTTTTTCAGGAGGATGACATACTCTAATCTGTATAGGAGACAATGGAGCTTCATTAAAAATCCTGATTTCACAACTCATTATGTGATTGTCACATGAATGCCTCCTGTCCCAATCTTGATAGTCTGGGCTTTGTATTACTCTGGGGGTAGCGGCCACTGTATCTCACTGAAAAACGGAGACAGAACCAGCCTTTCATGTTAGTTCTGAGAGCAGTGATTGGGAGAATTGTAAAGAATGCAAATTTTCTGATCAAAATGATAATTCTTTCAGGAAATAACAGCATCCAAAAGCAGGACCAACGGGGTAGATTGATGCATGGAAGAATAAGGAGAAAAAGCAATACAAATAATGAGAGCCCAGCTTTTGAATACGTTGTGCATCATTACAGACACACTGAAAATCATCACATCCTCCCTGGAAGATGTGAGACTTTCCACATCCGGCTCCAACCATGGCCCAAGTCCATTTAATGCTAGCTTGCTCAAGGCAAAACACTTCCCTTCACATAGAGGTTGATATTCAATAAAAGTATGCATCTATGTTTGCTCACACTAAATGACTGCACATGGGAGGCATTTTGGTCCCTGGATAGTTATGTCTTTGGCAGCTGACCAATTCTTCCTTATAAGGCTCGATTAAATGAAGGGAGGACAGGTTGGCTAGAAGAAAACCCAGACACTTTGAGAGGGCAGCTGAGGTTGTATAAAGCTGGGGAAAGAGCATTAAATAACAATCTTAATATTGAGGCAGGAATTAAAAAGGGAGAGAAAACAACATTTCATAAGTAGGAATGGACAAAGACATAATATAAAATATGGATTCAAGGAAGTTATTCAGACCCAATGCTGTACTTCCCTCTATATGCCACCTAGAGTAAGACAGAGAGAGCAGCTGAAGGTGATTATGTAGAATGTGTCCACAGACAAACCCTTTTCTGAAAGCAGTTTTCACAGTATTTACAAGGTTGCGAAAACAGGGCAAGGATTTATTCAGGAGACGTAAATTTCCTACCCCAATGAAGCTTAGGATACTTCTCACACCAGGCAAGAATACTGATGCATTTTTCTCTTCTCAGTAAGAGTTTTGAACTGTGAGGTTCCTGATGGTGCAGCTACTTCCTTGGATTGTGAGGGATCTTGGCATTAAGAACATCCCCATCTATAGAATACTTTGGGAGTTAACAATAAGGCACTCATTTCTCAAGACCATTGGCTACCACATTCAGAAAACTCTTATATCAAACACACACATCTGTAATACGTACAATGTGAGATGTGGCACCCAGTATCTGACAGCTCTGCTGGGCAATTTGGAAGATTCTATGCTCAAACCCATGCACTTACAATCAGCATGGAAAATGTAAGCTTGAAAAGATGGTTTATAACCTGGACATTCAAGATAAAGAAGAGGTGGGTAATGGAGGACCCAAGTTCAGAAAATAAGGTCAAGAAGCAGGGGTCTACCTCTGCCACAGGTGGACCACTATATTCATTTTGACAACCTCTCTTCATCTTTAATAATTGTCTGGATACCTGAAGGACCATCTTGCTATGTAATGCCCATGATGTCAAAAACATTCTCTCCCATCTTGCTTATCTACGTGGAACTCTACCTCCTCCTAAAAAATTATTCAACCATTAGCTCTTTTTTCCTCCTTGATTTCCATAGGGAAATAATCATGCTTTTAGCTTGGTCGCTTTTTACAATGTATGTATATCTTTCAGATGCTTATATATGGTGGTGACTTTACCAAATGGAGTTGCTCATTAACCTGGCTTCTATCTTACTGATCTTTGTCCGCTCAGCATTTAGTTCTGTTCTTGGAAGTTAGAGGATTCTCAGGAAATTTACATTAAATGTATCTTGAGGTGGACCACATAATACAAATACCAATCACTTTTCAAACCCCATTTGTGGGACTTCCCTGGCGGCCCAGTGGTTAAGACTTCGCCTTCCAATGCAGAGGGTGCCGGTTCAGTCCCTGGTGGGGGAGCTAGGATCCCACATGCCTTGTGGCCAAGAAACCGAGCCGTAAAACGGAAGCGATATTGTAACAAATTCAATAAAGGCTCTAAAAAAATGGTCCACATCAAAAAAAAAAATCTTAAAAATAAATAAATAAAACCCCATTTGTGATATTCACAAGGATGCAAAGACGAAACTGCTTTTCTGATCAATGAACCAGACTCATTCGGCAACTTCATATTCAATAACCCTGATCGTTCACGGTTGGTACTACTTGTGATTCTGTCTTTTCTCTAGTTCATGCTCACTGGGTGATTTCCCTAATGCCTAAACTTCACCTTAATCTTCTCTCTATATCCTTTACCTTGAAAATGTCTCAGCAAGAAAGACTGTCAAGAATGTCATAAAAAATAAAGTATCGCATTACATTCTCAAGGAATTTTTATTACTGTGACATAAACAGAGCCAGTCTCTCTCCCTCATGAAAGGCTGTCTCCTCTTAAGGATATTTTCACAAATGTCAATTCGGCTATTAACTTTTCAGTTAGAAATATGCTGTATTAAATAAAAATCGCAACAGTAATAGTAATGCTGCTAATAGTGTAAGTTTAACTTCATGGAATTAGTCAGTTCAAATGCAAAAACCAAACAAACAGACAAATAAAAACACCAGTTGCAGGGCCAAGTGAGAAACACAGAAGAGCAGCTAAGTTTTCAATTTGTCTAGGGCTAGAGGCTCAAGATTTCCCTGGGAACAAGCTCTGTTACTGAGTTATTCTATCATGTAAATTGAGTATCTACAGTGAAGTTATGTGGTTAGATTTCTACACAGTATCCTTCATTCAAAGTGTAACATTTTGTGTCTCCTGGTGTTACTGAGAGAGATTTTACAGTAGAAGAGTTCAAGACACTTTTGTGACCATCCTTAAAACAAGGAGGTCGGCTAGATACCATCCACTGTTTTCTAACACTAACACTTTTAAAGTTCTAAACTGTGGCACATAATGTACTTAATTGTGACAGTGAACAGTGTATTGAAATCGGAATCACCCTAAAGTTTTAATTATCATAATAGTGCTTGCTGGAATACTTCTTATCTATATCATCAGTTAAACACATTTTTTAATTTTTACATGGAAGTCTGTGTTCTTTCCTACAAATGCTACATTTCCTTTCTGGAAGGGTGGATAATATTACAAGTAATGGTCAATGACCTCAGAAGGCTGCCTTTAAAGACACTTAAAAAATTAGCCTGCACTCGGAATTCCTTCACATATTTATATTTATGGTTCCTGCATAATAGAGTAATAATAATTAATCCAGAACAATCGCTCTCCTCGCCACTCTGCCAGCACAGCACTCTTGTTAAAAACAGAGCCATCAAAAAGTGAGAACTTTATATTTCCACAAGGGATATCAATTACGCTTTCCAGCTGTACTTCTTAAACTTTCCTCTGTTGAAATATGTGGATATTACCTTTTACTATTGATTGGGCAAAAAATGTTATTTATTTAAGTATAAGGATTATTTGAGTTGAAAAATATAAAAAGCATTTTTCTAGAACATACCTAAAGATTTATCATATTCTCACTATAAATACATGATCACATACACATTCAGTCACGGATTTAAAAGATATTAACTGAGAACTGATTATATGCCTGGCACAGTAATAAGCTTTACAGATATACCAGTGAGCATGATGCAATACTTTTCTTTAAGGAATATACGAGCGATAAAGCAAACAATTGATATTGTTTATTAAAGAGACATTTTGTGTGTGCGTGCATGTGCGTGAATGCTCACCTGAATATGTGTGTACAGTTTTCCCCCAAGGGTGCATGCCTGCTGTGTACTAATGACATAGTGGAAGACTTTTCTGTCATATGGCCTGCGTTTGGATCCCATAACTCCATCCTGAATAGCTAAATGTCATTTGCTTAGTAATCCACTTTGGAACCTAATCTGACACGTAGACTATGAGGATGGCTAACCAGTGTCACTTTGCCTGTGGAAATTCCTTTATGTAACATGTGAACTTCATGCTTTATACTGATGATTTGACCAAACTATCTTTAACAGCACCAATATATGTATGCATTCTTTTTACCATCTTTTCTCTGTGAAACTCCTTGCACAACATTAGAAACTTCTCACATTTCAGCACTAATGTGTGTCTACTCACAACTTTGCTTGCTCTGGCAGGAAAGACATCCTTGTTATTGAGCCACTAGGGTCACTAAAAACAGTTCCTCATGTCAGACCAAAGCGTTGCTTCTCCATCTAGGGAGCTTTATAACAGTTGCTTAAAGATTGAAGAAAACATGAATGATGACAGCTAGAATGCCAGTTACCCATTTCTTACTACATAATAGGCATAATGCAGAATATCCAGGAATCTAACTTGAATAACAAAAGAACTAAAACTTACGGTGCTCAGCAGTTTACAATGTTTTTAAAGAGACTGCTAATGCCTTTACCCACGAGTAGACAACTTTTGATGAGGGCAACCTAAGATCTGTTTAGAATCAACAATGTCTGTTACTTTCCTCTTTGAATATGAAGTTTGTAAATGTAGAACAATCGCTAGAAGTCACATCAATGACACATGAATACAGAGTAGATGATGCACTGAATCTATTCCCCTCCTCCCATCCCTGAAACAGCTCACTTGAGCATGAAAGTCAATTTACATTTTTTTTTCAATTTGAGAAATGGAATTTTCATTTCGTGTCATATTCATGAAAAAAGTCATATATAACTCAGCAGGGTATTCACATGTGCTTAGAAACAATATTAGGTATGGGAATTACCTTTTGTACCGTAAAGACAAAATTGCTTACTGAGAAATAAGATTTTAAAGGATCTTCAGGAAGCAAAGGAGAAAAAAATAAGATACAGAAATTCATCTGAGACTGAAACTATTGTATTGCTCGTCTGCAGGCTCCTCATTCCTCCTGCATCAATTTTACATCCCTACTTAGATGCTCTTCTCTCCCAGGAGCTTCAGAGGCTGTTAGATTTTAATGAAGACATGTTGTGGAGGGAGCCATGGGACTAGAATTATGAGTTCAAATCCTGCAAACTATCTCTCAGGTACAAAAGTGTGGCAAATTTGGTATAAAGGGATTACACATACACGTGCAGTTAAAGTAAATTTACTTAATATGATACCCAAAACATTTTCTATGGTAACATAAAATCCTCAAATTATAATTCTAATGGCTGCATAATATTTTATAAAGTGGATGTACCGCTTAACTAATTCCCAGAGACATTCATATTTTCTCCCCTATTTTATACTCTAGTAAAAACATGCTACCCTGAACTTCTTTGCATTTCAGTGTTTCTTCTTTCCTCACACTCTTTCTGTATTCAGAATATTTCTCTTGGTTTATATTCACAGAAGCATATTTATTAGGTCAAACTTTGTAAATTTTTTAAAGCTCTGGCTTATATAGTCAAATTGCTTACTAAATGAATTACAAAAATATAGCTTTATGAAAGAGTGATTATTTCGCTCTATCTTTGCAAGCACTGGCTATCATTTTTAAGCTTAAGTTAAACTAAATTGTAAACAACATGACTGGTATATGTGGGTGGTGATACTGTAAAAACAGAACCAAAGTCTGGATTTCTCAGTAATTCATTCACCTTTACTGAAATCTTGGTAAAACCTGGTTAGAATAGGAAAAAAAATCCTGAAAGAGCTTCAAGCAAACGTCTAGAACTTTTTTTTTTTCTCACCAGCTTCAATGAGCTTTAATAGACAAATAAATTGTAATATATTTAAAATGTACAACACGATGCTTTGATATACGTGTATGCACCGTGAAATGATTTCCACAATTTTTCTTCTTTGCAGCTTAAGATGGAGGCACATACTGAGGACAAACATCTAAGAGATCATTTGATCATTTGGGACTGCCTTCGCCTTTTAAACTTGTTTTTTCTAATCCAAGGAAGTAATATCATAAAGAATGTTAGGAACCGAATACAATGCAAGAAGCATCTCTGAGTTTGTCAGGATGAATGTAATACGTACATATTTAATTTTTAAAAACTTGAAAACCAGTTATCTATACAACTGTCATGTGTTTATGCAGTATTGTATTTCATATATTCCCTGAAGTTTTAGCATATATAGCCACGAGTGTGTCAATTCATGACAATAAAATATCTGCTTAAACATCAATATACACACATATGCAAAGTCGGCATGGTTTGGTGGAATAAATGCACGCTTTGGCATTATACAAATCTTAATTTAAAATATGGTTCTGCCAGATTACCAGATTTTTGATTCTGACAGAATTCTTTAACCTTTCTAAAGCTATGTGTTAAAATTTCTAGGACGTGATGGGTACGTAATAAAAGGAGATAAAGCATGAAGAGTGGGCCAGATAATTCAACTGCCATGTCTTATAGCTACTGAGTGACCGCTGCACTCCAGGTCAAAGAAGAACTCTACCATTGATGCAGGACAGTTGTACTTATGGGATTTGGATTCGACACAGTGACAGTGACGTATCTCTGAACTTAATTGTCACAAATGTAGGCAAATGCAAATGTTAACAGTCCTGGAATTAAAATGCAGTTGGAGGCTGCTAAAAAAATAAGCAGTATAATTAGCAACTCTTCCAAACAGGATTCCACAGTTGCCACGCCACATACTTCTGGGCACTATTTCAGCCATTAACAATGAGATCACTGATGCATTCTTTGGACAAACTGGCGGGTGAGTCTGACAAATATAATTACATTGAGAAAGTAAGGTCTTGATTCTCAAGGAAGGTATTTCAGAGAGTGTGACACTAGGAGAAGAGAAAACGGTTCAGCTGAAGGGGACAATGGGGAAATGAAATAGTGAAGATGCCATTTATTCATATACCTGCCATTCTCAAAGTCTAGGGCCCAGCTGGGATTGATTGGGTCCAGAAGCCTCTTCATCTATAGTATGTGAGTCTGCCATGTCTCTCATACAAACTTTCTCCTCGCTAGAAGAAAAATATTAATCATAAATAGCAAGGCATGAAGTGGTCTCTGTCTGCTAGCCTAAAAGCACTATCTAAAATTTTAAAATACACTCAAGAGAAATTGAAAACAAACCATCCAAATGTACTTATTTGATGGCTCCAGTCAAATGTTAGAAGGCCTTCATTCATTCATTCAATCTTTATTGAAGGGCTACTATGTACCTGTTATTAGTAATTCAGAGATGACATGTGACCCTCAAGGAATCTCATGGTCTAGTAGGGGAGATCAACAAGATAAAAAGAAGCCCAAAGCAGTGAAATGAATACTATGATGGATGGTTTTAAAAAATGCCAATGGAAGTAGTTTAGTAACTCTCACTGGACTTTCCACTTTATGTACAACTGAAGATTTTAATCAACATTTACCAAGCCCCTTACATTTGTAAGGAAAGTAGAGTTTCTTTGCTGGGGATAGCAAGTAACCAACCCACACCTAAGAATGCTGTAGACATGAGGGAGAGACAGAGGTAATCAATTAATTATTAAAACATTTTGTATCATATTTTACAGATATGTGAAAAACACGTATTTTAAAAAAAGAGAATCCCTTTCAGTTTTCTTCATTGGATCCTGTGTGGAGTCATGCCGTGATTGTGGTATCTCTCTGCTTAACTTTGCCCTATTTGCCAATGATATTGTTCAAATACTGTGTCCAGAACCGAACGTGATACTCTACAGGAGACCTTGATATCCCTATATGCAAAAGAGATGTAGTAGAAGAAAGAGACAGTGATGACAGGTTGATGACAACCCTGCATAAACGGATCCAGAGTAGTTTACTGTGGTTGTTTTCTTCTGTATACTGTGGCTGTAAGTGCAGAATGAAGGAGAACTTTCATCTAAGACTCAAATGGCTTCAGGGAACATTTTTAAGAGGCAAATAATTTCATGTATTCTAAAGATGAGTATAAGCAGGGCTTTTGTTGTCTTTCTCTCCCTTACAGGAATGAAACTCACAATATGAAACGTCACCTGTCTGTTATTTCCTTTCCTTAAAACCTCATGAAACCACATAGGCTCAGTAGGACACATCCCATTGGTACCTACCCCACTAACCTCTCCTCACCTGTCTAATACTTTGCTGCTTCCTGCCCTTGCATCTCTCAAATGTCATCCTCACTAGAAAGTGTTACTGATGTCCGAGGTTTTTGCAAGGATTGTTACTTAATTTAAATAAAATATTATTGTATTCCTGTCCACAGATACTCATGGGCCTACGCAGATGTTGTCATCCTGATACTTTACTTAGGAAAAGAATCCTGCAGCTTTCTTTGCTGCCTTGGGTGAGGCTTCATTTCACTGGTTGCTCTCCCTGGTTGGACAGGACTGAACTGACTTGCATAGTGTACACTGCTATATGGTCCCTCATGCTTCCTTGTCTTTGTTGTAACCAACTGATTAGAAAAAGCACAGGTCTCCAAAGCCTGTTAGACAAGGAAAATTCCATTTTATTGGTTCTTGCTAGGGCTAACGTGAGATTTCTTGGCTATATTAGTATCACTTGCCTACCTGCAGAGGATGCCAATGCTAGAGGCATAGCCATGGGCTGGTATTTGGGTGGTCACTTGAACAGTAAGATCAATGGGGTTAGGCCAGGGCTTAGTCAAATTGTCTCCAGATCAAACAGTGGCAGAAAAAACTAATATTATCTTTGGCTTCACTTTTGGTTGTACAATGTACAGAAGAGAGGTGAGAGTCCTGCTTTACTTTTCAGCAATCGGTATCCTCCCTGGACTATTTATCACATATACTCTAGGGACCACAGAGCAACATTGGCCCACTGATGTCCAGCAGAGAGATATTGAGATATCAAGAAGTGACTTCACACAATATTGCATAAGGATAAATTGAAGGAACTGAAAATTAGTCTGGAGAAGAGAACTCTTTGAGAAGATGCAATGATTGTCTTCAAATATTGGAAGGTTTGAGACTGGAAAAGAAATTGGAATTATTTGGTGTCCTCAAGGGAAGATTGGAGAATTTAATAATCGAATTCTTCTTCCAAATAAGGAGAGTTTCCTAACAAGTAGAAATCTGTAACTCAAGAAGGTCTGAATTAATAGTCATTGAAGGTATTGAAATGGACATGTTATTGGAAATTCAAAGGTCAGAGGGTTTTGGAGGTCACTAGACGACCTTGGTACACCTGGTTTTGAAATTCCATCATTCTATATTTCTAAGCTAACTTATGTCCTTATGAGCTAAATTCAAATGCCTAAATGAGATAATTTCTCCTAAATGACATCTTTCTTTCTTTCTTCCTTACCTATGTACCAGTACTTACTGCTAACAACATTCCAGCCAGCAATCCTCCAGAAGAAGACCCTGAGACTAGGATCTGAGTGCAAGTAGTTTACTTGGCAAGTTCAAGGAACACTGACGAAGTGACACAGGGAAAGAAGGTAGCCCAAAAAAACCCACGTTACTTAGCTAGCTACCTGTGGGAAACTGGAGACTCACCTCAGAAGGGAATGTCTGGGTGGCAGTGTAAAACTCAGGCTTCAGGCACTCCATGTGAGTAAGAGAACAGAAGTATTTATATACCTATACTGTAGGTCAGAGGGTGTGGGTTGTTCCAGCATGACATTAACTCCCTGACACTTAGGGCCAGGTGTCCGCGGGAGCTAAGCAGCTCTCCATGGTACTGAAAGAAGGCTCAAGCCCTGATAGGCAGATTCTGGCAAGTGGGAGGTATATACAGTGAAGTCTGATGGATATGGGCTAGGTACTGACAAGTCTTCCATATCTGCTTCCATATCTTTTCTGTGGAAGTCCTAAATTCTAACTTCCAGAATGTACCCCATTCACCCAAATAGTAGCAAATATTAACCTACCTCTCCTAGAACTACGGATTTCCTCATTGTGGTCACTCTGTACTCTTGGTTTATCAAGCCACATTTAGAGTTTTATGACAAAACAGGCACCAGGAATTGGTGTACTGAGGACAGATGCTCAACATAACGAATCAAACAGTCACAGCCTTCAAAGAGTACCTTGTCCTCAACACCATATTTTAAAAGTTTTCCAATGTTCTTTATTTTTCTTCTAAAACAATGTGTTAAATTAGAGATTAAAAATAAAGATATTGGGCTTCCCTGGTGGCACAGTGTTTGAGAGTTCGCCTGCCGATGCAGGGGACGTGGGTGCGTGCCCCGGTCCGGGAAGATCCCACATGCCGCGGAGCGGCAGGGCCCGTGAGCCGTGGCCGCTGAGCCTGCGTGTCCGGAGCCTGTGCTCCGCGACGGGAGAGGCCACAACAGTGAGAGGCCTGCGTACCACAAAAATAAATAAATAAATAAATAATAATAAAATTAAAAATAAAAGAGATATTTTAAACCTTTGTGGTAGTACACATTAAAGGTCAAAGAAAATAATGATTACTATTTTGGTATATTTCCCTTCTCTCTCTCTCTCATACACACACACATTAACTAAATTTACCTGAGAAAAAAAGGGATTTGAAATTAGTTCCATTAAATCAAGTCAAATAGTTACACATATGGAGCTAATGTATATCTAAGCCCAAGAAAGATATGCAAACTACAAGGAGTACAATTACTCTATGGAGATCAGAATATGACCATAGAATTTTGTTCAGAATTTTGATTCAAAGGAAACAGATGGTTAATTTCCCATTTTAAAAAATGAATACATTCTTCTGAATGCCTGGTACCTCTGTTAATATATAGTGATTGCCGAGATCACCCCTAGGAGAAAAATGCCAACTGAAGAATAACATGTATATTCTCTTATCTGTATGAGAAAATATAAGCAAGCACTTATATACTCACAACTAATTTGATATGGAGATGGTGCTTCTAGAAACACATTTAAATGTTTTCCTTTTACTTTTTATTTTGAAACCCAGAGAAAAGTTGCAAAACAATACAAATGAGCTTTCCCTGACTCACTTGAGAGTAAACTGCCCCAAACCCCAAAATAATTAAAATTATTTTCTAACCAGGACATTCTCCTATATAACATGATAGAACCATAAAAGTTAGGATATTAACTTTGCTATCTTATTACCATTTAATATTTAGACATGCCAAGTTTCACCAATGCCCTGTTAAACTTTTGCCAGTTGTCCCAACAAATACCCTTCATAGCAAAATTTCCAAACCAGAGTCTTACATGGCATTTATTTGTCATCCCCTCATTAGTCTCCTCTGATCTAGAACAGTTCCTCAGTCTTTTTTTAAACTTTTATGACCATGGTTCTTTTGAAGATTATGGGCCAGTTACATTGAAGAGTTTCCCTCAATTTAGGTTTGTCTGTTTCCTCATTATTAGACTCAAGTGATGCATCTTTGGCACTAATACCACAGGAACAATGCTGTGTTTTCATTGCATCTTCTCAGGTGGCATTGAATTTCAATATATTCCATTACTGGTGATGCTAATTTTGATCACTTGATTCCAGGCTTCTCCACTATAAAGTCATTTTCCCATTATAAATAATAAGTATTGAGGGTGGAGACATTATGAGAGTATGCAAATCTCATTCCTCATCAAAATTTCAATAATCTATTCATATGCTTATGTCACTATGATCTTATAAATCATATTTATTCCATGAGTTTAATTCATTCATTTCATTATTTAATGTGATGCTGAAATTCATCCAGTTTTGGCCAGTGGAAGCCCCTTTAAGCTGGTGTCTGTGTTATTTTTGTATGCCCTCATCATTCTTACATTCTGGCACACTTTCTGGCTTTCATTTTCTAGCCTTGGGATTAGCCTTTTCTCCAAGGAGCTCTGATTCCATGTAGTAGAAAGTGATATTTAGAAACCATGATCTGGGCACTAGGTATGCTCTTTGCTATTGGTTGTCAGAGCTCACAGGCTCTTTCAGTGGATAGAGCTAGAAATACATTTATTTACACATAGACACATGTCCACAAATCTCACATTTATATCTAATCTCCATTTCCTTCTTCCTATCTATCTATCTAAATCGTAAGTTCATATCAATACCTCATCTTCCAATTCAACACTAGGGTTCATCACAGTTTCTTCCCTATTTGCATTTAAAAAACCCTTATTTGACATTGAGAATCCAGGTTCCCATAATAATTAACATATTACTTATTTATCAGTACTCAACAAGTAAACAATTTATTTTCAGGTCTCCCCATCACTCATGTGTTTGGCAGAGACCCTGTTCATCACCACATCCTGGGTCCTGCTCTCCCTCCCCACTGCCCTATGTACGAACCCTACTACTCGCCTTCCTGGACTCTTACACCCACATCAAGTAGCCTCCTTATCCCTGGCCCCGATGGCCTCTTGATTTTTCTGTGGCTCTGATAAAGGCACTGTACTGCTGAAAAACCTCTTACTGCCTTAGGATGTCTGTCTTGTTTGGCCCCATCTAACAATTTTAGATAATCATCCCAGAAAGAAAAGGAAGATGGAGAACTAAAGAAGTCTTCATTGTAGCTGCCTCTAAAGAGGGGGATTGAGTTTTCAAAGATGAAAGGGTGCTTTTAATTTTTAGTATTTAGCCTTTCTTATGATTTGATATGTTTAATATGGATGATATCTTATATTACTTTTTCAATTTAGAAGATATATGAAAAGAGTTTGATGGGTGAATACATGTAATCTAAATATTTTCATTGATAAACAGTAATCAATTAATTCTGAATACAGAGGTATATCCTTCCCTTCTTGCTTTTAAGCTACTATGAATGTTTCAGTTTACTCTCAAATAAAGAAAAAGAGAAAGAAAGAGAGATAAGAAAATCTGCAAACGGTGCTTCTAAGACTTAGTAGTGAAATATCATGTCTTCTAAATCAGTCACTCTTGAGAGGGATGCAATGTCTACTGTAAATCTTAAAGGCCTGTGCAAATACATGGTATTGTTTTTACTCTAAAGGGGAGCTAAACCATCTAGCTCATGTGGTTCTCACCATAATGGTGCAAAGCAGGTAGAGGAGATGATTCAGTTCTCAGGTTTTCAAGACAATTGGGCTCCAGAACCCAAACACAGTTCCTTAGGAATGTCACCTCTCTCATCTCTGGAGTCGAAGTGGTCTAACCCTACAATGTTACCCTCCTTATGTTATTACTATTCTGTAAGAAATGTCTCCGTAAATAAGAAACTGCCAATACCAAAAAATAAAGTGCCTAAGAGATATCTGCCATGGAAGAAAAAATTTATAAATATTCATATTTTATAGAGCAATCAAGATGTTGATGTTAATATTAAAGCGGTATCTTTAATTGTATTTCGGCAAACGGATGCCAATTAGGAAACAAATTATCTCACAGAAGCATGTCTTGCACACAGTTTTGCCCTGAAGGTAAGCCGAGGGCCATGCCAGCTTCCTGAATTTTAATGCACAAGCGAACACCTCCAAAATTATTAAAAGTAAGCATTTAGAGGGCTTTAAATTATGCCAAAAAATAAATGACAGCTACCTGCTTACTGGTAAAGGCAGAATATTTTCTCCCATAGATGGAAAAAGAAAAGCACTTGTAAGATAAAAAAAAAAAGGAGGGCCATTTAGGCTGTTCCTTTAGTGATGGATTTGAGATCCTCACGTCATTTCTGATAAAGCACTCAGAATTGTAAATTGCCATGCAAACCTCATTTGAACTTTCTAAACTCTCTAAAACTCCACATTCTTAAAAATAACAAGATTTTACTTCAAATTTCTCAGCGCATATCTAGAAAAGCTCCGATGTGAAGGTCCAACAGGATAGGAAACGGGCATCAAAAGACAACTGTTCAAAAGGATCCCAGACGGGCTAGGAAATGGTTGAATTTTCATGGTCTCCAGAAACTCTAAGGCATCTAATTCTGGTGTAATGTGTCCCAGATGTTATGGCTCGTAGGACAGAGCAGGCTCTGTTCTCTGAGCTCCTGCTGTACAATTCACCTGTATCAGGGAGCCTTTGGGCATCCTAGGAACTAGTCCCCAGGTTGAACTTTCTCTTCATTGCCATGGCAAATTATGCACATTCCTGACAGTGCATGGATCATGTTGCAATGTTAGTGTTTGGCCACAATGGTCTCCCTTACTAGGATGGAGGTATTTCATGGGAATAACTTATTTTCAGAAGCATTTCTGTGTTTTTAGTGGAAGCTAGATTATTCCTCAGTAGAGTGTAGCTCAGATCTTAGCTGGGATCTCTCTGGCTCCTTGGTTTTTATGTAAGGTTATCTGGAACACCATGTCCATGATGTGGGGAAGTCTAAGGCCTCCCCTACCTTGAGGGACGTTCCTTGGAACTTATATTTCCATAGCCCTCCTTGCTTCTGAGTTCATACCTCTGAACATGTTATACAGACCCTGACCTAATACACTGGTTTCAACACACACACAATTCACTTACCTATTTTTCCGTGAAGAAAGTAGACCTTACCGAAGTACCATTGTGCTTTGCATACCCAAAATGAATTAAAATCCCATCTTAGACATACCTGTCTTAAAACAGCCTTGCCAAAATCCCAGTCATGGGTTTCCTTACATACTCCTCTGGTCCCTTTCATTTTCTCCTCTCTTTTCCTCTGTCCGCTCTACTCCCAACATCCACACTTGAAAATAACACATTTATTTCTATATCTCATTCACATTTTTTTTTTTAGTCTCCACATTCTTATAATAAGCTTACCTGTAAATCAACCCTGAACACAGTTATCAAGCTATTTTATTTTATCACACAAAGACTGATACCTCACAGCTGGTAAGAAAAATTTTTTTTTTAAATCTCATCTATCAAGAGAGTTGAGAGACATACATAAAGATCAGTCTATTACAAGGTGGTGGTGAGAGTTCAATGCATTAGAAGAATAAATAGCTGAAATAACCAACTTAGTGTATGGTTTGTATAGCTGGATAAATTCTAGGGTCTGTTTGCCTAGCTCAAACTTATATAATTGTGTAATCATTGCTTATGTGGAGGAAATGCTAATCTGCACGTTGGAAATTAGAAGTCACAGTCCTGTCCTTATCCTGGGATTAACTCATCTCTGAGTTAGGTATTCCACATCCTATAAGGTACTAAAGGCTGCTGCTGAAACCATTAAGCAAGGACTATGCTGGTTATAGTGGAGGCAGATTGAGGGCTGTTCAGGCTAAAATTATGAGATGAAAACAAAGGCTGGAAATTTCCTCCATATACATCTCTTTTCTTCTTTTTCTCTGACCATCCAATCTGTTTATTTCTAAGTACTCTTAAGAGAAACTTTTGTTTTGTTTTGTTGCTAATTAATTATTCTAGAGAGAAAGACTTCTACAGATTCTTGATTCACCTTCAAAACAGCATTCTAATGGTAGTTAACAACCTTTGCAAAACTCTGAGCTTTTAATTTCTCCCTTAAGCAGTGGCAATAATGTCTCCGGTACATCTGACAAAGTCTTGAGCTAATTTGGAAGTTCAAGACCAGGCTGTGATCAGCTTCTATCCTGATGGTGTTTCCAGCCCAATTTCCAGAGTGGGATTTATGTTGGCTCCCAGTCAGTTTTTAAGGCACTTGCTTTGTAGGAGCACCTGCATTTAAAATGCATCACTGAAACTAACTCTTCAAAGGCCTTTCAAGTTGCTGAAGAAGGGGAATCCAACCTTCTGTGGGATTAAAATAAATGAAGGCCCCAGTTCTTCTATTCTCATCTGCACACAGACTGGTCAGGACAACCATTCCATGAGCTGTTCAAGCATATTATAAGGAAAGATCAAATGATATGTAACCCCATGCCTCTACTGGTATCTGTTTTAAACTGTGGCCTGTCTGCAACTCATCTGGACTTTATGTCCTTAAACATGTACTAAGATAGTCGCCAGCTTTACGGACTGTGCCAGCAAGAAGATCTTTGGAAGCTTTAAAATTAGACCTACAATTCCAAGTCTGAGAAGCTGTTTTCCTGATGATAGCCAACTGCCAACTACTCTCTCACACAGGCTCCCTTTGAGGCATAAAACTGAATGTACCAAGACGTTTGGTACTTATATTTAGTTAATTGTGGGTGCAATCAGCCAATTGAGGATACAATTAGACACTGCAATTAGCTGCTGTGGTCCCAATTATTGGAGAGAGGCAAAACAGGAAGCCTAGTCATTGCCCCTTTAAAGATGCAGGTCCGTGCATGAAATCACTGATGAAAGTCATTCAAATTAATAAATCCATGAAGCCAAAGGAAAAAAATGGGAATATAGCATAAGCTAAAACTTATTTCTAGAACAGTCAGCTAAAAACAGTATTATTTCGCATGCATATGTGTATACATTTTTTATAGTTTACACATCTGATATCAAAGCCATTTTATTACAGGCTTATTGTACCTATAAGATATCCACCTAATCTAGCTAGCAGAAATTGTGGTGTACAATTTTGAAGTAATGATAGAAAAAAGTCTCTCCCACTTGCATATACCAAGTAACTGAGGTCAAATGTTCCCTCTCTTGCTACAATTCCACAATTATATAAGGCAAAAGGGGGAGGAAAACTAACATTTATTGATCATCTCCTATGTCCCAGGGCCTTCTGTGGACAGGTGACAAGTGATATTACATGTAATCTTCATAACAACTCCACGTGAGAGACTTTTTTTTTTACAGACGAAGAAACCGAGCCTCAGTAAAATTAATGGTTAGACAAAGCTCAATACCACTGATAAAGGGCAAGCTGAAATCTCTCTGACCTCAAAGACTTTCCTCAAAATTATGGGACTTCCCTGGTGGTCCAGTGCCTAAGACTCCACACTCCCAATGCAGGGGACCCGGGTTCGAACCCTGGTAAGGGAACTAGATCCCACATGCATGCTGCAACTAAGACCCAGCACAGTCATATAAATAAATAAGTATTTTTTCAAAAAAAGACTTCCCCCCAAATTATGATCTTCCAAATGTGTGATTTCTTTCATGTAAGATTAGAAAAATACCAAATCTAACACTGGAAAACATAGTTTGAATTGGGATCTACACTCTCAGAAAATGTCAATCTCCTAGTACATGCTGGCCTAAGACATTTAGAGAAGGATCCCTTTACTTGGTGGGAGATCACGTGGATAATGAATTAAACCTTCATAACTGTGATTCTATTACATCCATTCTCATAATTTATATACACGGTACTTCACGTTGTTGTGGTTCCTCAAAATATTTGGGAGAGGGAGGGGAACTGCGTTGATGATTTGCCAGTGAGTTCTGTAGAATTTTAATTTTGAATTATGTCTTTGTTTCAGCATTAAATTAAATCCTATTTTAGAAATTCACCAAAATGGTTAAAAGAGGGCGAAAGATAAATGGTCATATGGAATTCAGTGTTTTTTAATTACAGGAATCGGTTCACTTTGTAATATCAGTGTAACAATTCCTTAATGAAATCGAATTATTTCTTTTAAAATGGACTTAATTAATGATTCAATTTATATTAGATTGATTTTACAATCCAATTTTAACTATAATAGCAAAGTTTAGAGTTTCTTAAAAAGAGACTTTTAAAAACTATTGAAATCTGAATTTCTTTGAAATGGAAGTTTATATGGAAAAAGAAAGATAGGTTTAGTTAAGACATTCAAAATTTTACTAATTTTGTTTAAGGAAAAATGCAATAATTTTATATTATAATTAATTTCAGGGCTTTAAAAATCCAATTATTTCCTGAATAAGCTATTAAACTTACTTCCTTATGTAAGATGTGAACTGAACGGCTTAGAGAAGAATGGCTCTACAGTATTTAATAGGCTTTTAGTCTATTAATAAATCCCAACACTTGCAACCTGCCAGGCTCTCAGAACTGCTCACATTAAACCTGCCTTCCATTCTGCCTAAACCTAGGTGGAGGCTATAAGTCTGATTCTTTGTGTTTAAGAGCTTGTTCATAATAATGGTTCACTAGATAGTTATAGAGGAGATTAAAGGAGTTAATTCTCTTTCCCAATTTCTCATAGATTCTCCCTAAGGAAGCCTGCATTGGCTGTCCCCTGGCAGTCAGCCTTCCAGAAACTTCAAAGGCTTGGAATATACCTGAAAATCTCCCAGTGGGAATAAAGTAGTGGCAACAAAGCTCATATATTTTTAATGCTCTCACCTTTAGAAAGGTCCTTCGTGTACAAAAAGAAGGTGTATATTTACTCCCTCACTAATATTTGGAAATCAGAATAATTTCCAGAATGAAATTGATTAATTTACCACTTAGCCATCATCCCTGCATTCGCTTCCTATTGCTGCTATAACAATTTCCCAGAAATTTAGTGGCTAAAAGGAACACAAATTTATTCTCTTCACAGTTCTGAAGTTCAGATGTCTAAAATGGCTTGGCAGGGCTCATTCCTTATGGAAGCTTTAGAGAAGAATCAGTTTCCGTGTCTTTTCCTGTTTCTAAAGGCTGCCCACAATCCTTGGATCACATCCTCACATCACTCAAATCTCTGCTTCCATCATCCCATCTCCTTCCTTGGTTCTGACCCTCTTGTCTGTTTCTTTTTTTTTTTTTTTTTTTTTTTTTTTGTTATGCGGGCCTCTCCCTGTTGTGGCCTCTCCCGTTGCAGAGCACAGGCTCCGGACTCGCAGGCTCAGGGGCCATGGCTCACGGGCCCAGCCGCTCTGCAGCATGTGGGATCTTCCCGGACCGGGGCACGAACCCGTGTTCCCTGCATCGGCAGGCAGACTCTCAACCACTGTGCCACCAGGGAAGCCCCTGTCTGTTTCTTATAAGGACCCATGATTTCATTGGGCCCACCCAGATAATCCAGGATAATCTCCTCATCTCAAAATCCTTAATTTATTCACATCTGCAAGTCTATATTGAGAGCTTTCAGGGAGTAGGATGTGGACATCTTAGGGGAGCCATTATTCAGCCCACTTCAATTTCATTTAGAATCCATTTCAGATTATCAACTCTTTCCTTGGGTGGGACAGAGAGGAAGGTGGGAAAACAATGTTCTCAGTTCTTTCTTACCCCTTTTCTCAACTCCTCCTCTCGTTGTCACATACCTAAGCCTATATGTGCTTGTACTTGTACACACACACACACACACTCATATTCATATTCACATACACACACTCACAAAATTCCCAATTCCATCCTGGAAAAGTGACAGTCTATTTTAAAGACTTGAGCTTCTCTTGAACTAAAAGGGAGCACAGACATACTTGGAGGGAAAAAAAAAGACACTGATAGTGTTTTAATACATCAGCAATTACCCCTCCTCTCTTACACACACCTTCGAAATGATAAAAGATCCGGAAAAAAAAAAGGGAGAAAAAAGTGAAAGTAAAATTCCACCCTACCACATGTAGCTATATGAAACTCCCCAGAACAAGTCTCTTTTAGTTTATAGGATTAACGTTTTGAAGCCCTAATTTGTGTATTGCCCACTTCCTTCCCCTTTCCCTTCTAATCCCATGTCTTTTGAAAGAAGCTAGAAAAGCCAAGAGCAAATTTGTTTTTTCTATCTCTTACCTTCTACCCAGGAAAGTACTGCCTCCTGAGGTCATTTAGTGGAGATGATTCTCTTAACTTTGAAAAAGAGTTTATTCGGTAGTAAAATATGGCTACTATATAATTCCTCTTCAGCCCAACATATGTATTGTGGTTCAAGATTCCTCTCCCCTGCCCAGTAAAATCCTCTTTTTCTCTTCCTCAAGTCTAGAACCAATTGAGAGACCAATAGACAGGTGGAAGTCAAAACCTAACCTTTGTTTCCAAAAGAGCGATTAGAAAAATGTGGTTTATTTAAAATCTGAGACCAAATGGGCATGCTACCACTTCACTCCTGAATTAAAGCTGAAAGCCAAACCACAGCAGCTGACTCTGACTGTATGTCCAGCTTATCTTGAATATGAGCAGAGCAGGAGAAAAAAGGGGCTGTGTCGGGTATGCCTGGTTCCCTCTTCTGAAGTCACCAGTCAGATGAATTATGTAATCTCTTTCCCCAGGCAACAGTGAGTGGTAATTTGGGAGAAGTTGAAATTACTTTCAGCTTCATGGGGAATTAAATGAATATAGCCCTCACTTTGGAAACAATTCAGATTGGGAAAAAAAATATCCCATTCTAACAGGGAAATTTTCTTTCCAAAAGGGATGACATGAAGTCTAAATTCTCTCAACCAAGTCCTATTAGCAAAAATGTCTTTCAAAGCCAACTATAATGAAACAATTGAAAATTGTTGTATTACCAAGTAGGAAGACAGTGAAAGAAGGCATCTGAAAAGGTGACAGAGTATGGAAATATTGGAAAGATTAACTGGTTTGGCAAAGGGATCTGCATGTTTCAGGTTAGTCAAGAGAACTAAAGAAAAAGAATTTCAGATAGACTAATAGATCCTAGCTGGGCTATAAATTCCTTAAGGCGAGATACCGAGGCTTATTCTCTTTGTGTATCTGACTAATGGCAGAGGACTGAACACATAGTAGGCACTTTATACCTGTCAATTATGTCAAAAGAATATTCAGAGAGCTCTATTTGATATGAATATTTTACTGAGTCAGAAACAAACAGTTCAGAAACTTCAAACCTAAACTGGTATGAAGTTCAGGGGCAGGATGTTACGGGACGGCTTAAGAAGTAAAAATGTGAAACTTGTTTAACCTTTACAGTGTTTTAACAAGGGGGTTTCCAGATGGCAGGGTGCTGGTTAAAAATGATTATCTTACACCATTCAAGGAAGATGACTTAAGTTTCATCCATGATTATCAGAAGAATTTACAAGGTAACCTGAAGTTCACTTACACTCATGAAATAAGCTAGACTTAGTTTTGCTTACGGGGTTTAAATGGTTTTGTCTGGTCCAGGTATTTCTCAAGTCTGGGCTCCATTTTATTTTATTTTACCAGTTAACAGATTTTAAAGGTCTTGGTTATTGCCTTCACCCTTGGAGGCCCCCGTTTCCTGTTTTGTTTATAGTATATATTTCCAAAGGCCCTATCATATCTAAGAATTTTCTATTTTAAGTGACTCTTCTCTTTTCCCTCCCTAACCAGACCTGAAACCAATTATTTTCATCTTCTCCTGGATAGTTTCCTGACACATTCTTTTTTTTAAATGGCTTTAACCTCATTAACAAACTCCCAGTGAGCCCTTTCATATACTACCTTAATGTCCAAATTTGCTGTGAGTTCCAGGAGAGACAATGCTTCTTAGGGAAACCCCGGGCTGGGTTTCAGATATTCTTAATCCTGTCTATATGAGAAGCAAGAGTTAGATAATTTCAAAAGCATACGCCTTTAGGTTTCAAGCTGGTAATGTTTCCAAACCAGACAAACACCCTTAATACCACTGCTGGTTTATTGACACAAACTCTTCGCTTCCCACAGCTTGTAATTGAATCTCCCCACTGCTTAATTGGAAATAGAATGACTCCACAACCAGATATGAAACATCTTCCGGAGCTGGTGGGAACATGAGCACTCCCTTTTAAAAATAAAAATTATATCTTTAACTGTGTTAAGTGAAGACTGGTGTTCTGTTGAATATCAGGAAATGAGTGCACTCCAGGACTGTCTGAATACAGGGCAATTAGGGGTATCTTCTGTTTTACAATGTGTGTACACACGGCCTCCTTCCTCCCCAAAGCATAAAGGCTAAAGTGGGATTAGTTTGTACCTTCCAGAAGTCCTAATGTCTGCACTGTTCTGATCCCTTTAAAACAGGTTTTCTCTTAAACTTGCTCATATCCTTTGACCAGGAATTGCATTCAAACAAATTATTATTAAGCCCTTACTGCAAGCCAGGCACTGATCTAGGCATGAAAGATAAACAGTGCAGAAGAGACAATAAAAAGAAAAAAAAAAAAGAAGATAAATGATACATTGTTTATATAATACATGTAAATATATACATATATTCAATTCTATCAAACTATAGAGAGAAAATAAATGAATCTTATTATTTTTAATGATTGTCTTTAAAAATTTCATTTTGCTGTAAGTTTCTGTATACTTTTTTATTGTGGCAAAATATACATAATGTAAGATTTACCAGTTTAACAAATTTTAAGCGTACTGTTCAGTGGCATTAAATACATTTACAATGTTAGTCAACCATCACTGTTACCTACTTTATGAAGACTGCCCTTTTGTTTTCTTTTTCTGAGATACAATTGACACACAGCATTATATTAGTTTTAGGTGTAGAATGTAATGATTCAATATTTGTATATATTGTGAAATAAACTTATATGACCATTCACTGCAGCACTGGTTACAGTAAAAATAAATTTGAAACAAATTAAATGATTACAAAAGGAAATGGGTAAAATAAACTATGGTATCTAGGGTAAGGTATCATAAAGACAAGAAAGTAATAACTGTAAAGCGTATTTAATGCCATGGGAGCACGTAAGTAGAGTATAGTACAACTTAGATATTCCATTTTAAATATATGGTAATATATCAGAGAAGGATGATGCATGATAATAGCCAGTGTTCACAGGGCTTAATCAAGCGTTTGGATTTTATATAACTTTGCCTCTAATAATTTGTTTTAAATGGTTACTTTGTAATTTTGAAGAAATATTTCTTATGATAGTTAATATTATATTTTAAAATGTGGTGTGCTGTAGGCATCCATCAGCCTTCCCTAGCTGATGGGGGGTTGTGAGGTATAACAGTTATGAGTCTGGACTCCAGAGTCTCTACTTGATTTCCTATCCTGCCTCAGACATCTATGATTGTATAAACTTGGGGAAACTGTTTTAATATGTGTAATCTAACTACTCTATTAGAAAACATGATTACCCCCATTACACAAATAAGGAAAATGGTTGTGGCATTTGTTATTTTAAAAGTTTAGTAGATTGCCTGGCTTTTTTTTTTTTTTTTTTTTAAATAATAACAGCTAGGGCTTCCCTGGTGGCGCAGTGGTTGAGAGACCGCCTGCCGATGCAGGGGACACGGGTTCGTGCCGCGGTCCGGGAAGATCCCACATGCCGCGGAGCGGCCGGGCCCGTGAGCCGTGGCCGCTGAGCCTGCGCGTCCGGAGCCTGTGCTCCGCAACGGGAGAGGCCACAGCAGTGAGAGGCCCGCGTACCACAAAAAAATAAAATAAAATAAAAAATAATAATAACAGCTAGCATTTTTTGAGCATTTACTACTTCCTGGTTTCTCGCCTCTCCTCGTTTTGTGTCTTTCCTTACTTCAGAGTCCCCTCCCTCATCTGGTCTCCTTACCTGGACCCTTGGGTTGGGTTCCCTGTCATCATGTCAATGTCAAGTCCCAGATGTTCCACGAGGATCCCACACACTAAGTCTGCAGATGTGGTAGGGTGATGGCAGCCATTCACGCTTTACCAGCTCCTCACCACGGCAGCAGAAATCTAGTACTTCTCGTCTCCGTGTGGTTCTCCAACAACCTCTCCCCAACCCCACTCTTTCCTCTGTGCGTGGATTCCAGCTGCAGAACCTTTCTTTCTCTGAGGCACATCTGCAAGATCATTCGTACCTCACAGCCTTTCCCATTGCTGTGCCTTCTGCTTGAGGTACTCTTCCCCTCGATACCTGATTGACTCATTTCTTCTGTACCCAGGGGTCAGATACAATGTAGCGTCCTTGGGGACGCCTTCCTTGAATGCACTATTCAAAATAGAGGGGGATTTGCATCATTACCCTGTTTTACTTTCATTACAGCTCTAACTGTGAACTTAAATGATGGTATCTATAATATTTGGGGAGGCAGGCACTCTACATGTCAATCAATGTTTGTTAATTCATCAATTAATTGGGGTTGACACCCCACATGTTGAGGGGATTTTATCACAAAATCCAAAGGAGAGAATACATTGTACCCCTCAGGAATTTGTTCAAACTCTATTCAGTCACACAGTGAAAGGAGAGCTTTTCTGGAAGACTTTTTCTTTATCCAAGCGTTTAATAAGCAATCCAGTCAGAGCCCACAGAGGAAATGACTGCCCTTTCCAGGATAGCCTATTTTACATCCTAAGACTCTGCCCTAAAACGATGAGAATCTCTCCACGCTGCGGAGCACTTGAGAATGAGCCACTGTGTTTAGTAAAGTAGCGTGTGCAGTAAGACACTCAGGATGCTACGGGGAGACAAATGATTGCCTTCTGTGAGACACACATGTACATTTGCAGCCATGATAAGAGCTATGATTAGGGGGCACACGTTCCTTTGGGAGCGTCAGACTAGGTTAAATCGCCCTATTAAAGAGATGTGGCCAGTCTTCCCTCAGCAAGAGACTACTGGGCTGAGATCTGAAGGGCCAAAAAGAGTTAACTAGGCATGTAGGACGGAAAGAGGCTCCAGCCTTCCAGAGAAGGGATGGCATGTGCACATTTCCTGGGCAGAAGAAATAAGGATATGTAAGCATAGCACTGACCTTAAATCTCAGTAAGAGGGATCCTGCCTTGGGCGTCTCCTGGTTTAAGCCTTGAATTTCCCACATCTGAGGAACCCCATAGTCCTGGACTAACCGGAACATTAGGTCATCCTATCTGAGCTTTAGAAGGTTACCACTCTGGTCCCTCTCCAGCTGTACCACTCTCAACATAATATGGTGTCTCCAAGGACAAGGGGACAGGTCCACCTGAATGCCCCCCCTTCTAGACCTTTTTCTAGGTATGTACCCTCCCCCCAATTCCTTTCCCTAAAGGTCCTAAGCTTGCTTTGACATCTCCTTATGCCTCTTCCTAAGTCTGCTCTTCTGAGGATGGATTATATCACCAGTGTATGCATCCCTTACCCTGATGGACAGCAAAGCGCAGTTATTTGTGGAAGTTAAGGACAGTGGTTGGAAATACAGGCGGGAGTTTCACATACGTTGATGTGAGCTCCTTGTGGTGCAGAATGAAGCCAGAGTCGGGATGCGCAAGGGAACAGATCATGGCCTGCTGCCTGGGGACTGGCTTCCCCCACACCACAGTATACAGTACAGCACTCCAAGGGGTCCAAAATCTGTAAATTTGTCCTTAGCCTTTCAGGTCATTATAAAGGTGTATATTTCATAAGATACAGCATACATATGCATTTAGTTTTCTGGTAGCCAACCTTATACCTTTTATATATTCAGACGTGCAGTATGTGACCCTCCATTTGTACCTTTGCACTGGCCTCTACAAATGATATATTTTGTGTAGGGAACAAAAGGATGGAGTAAAATAGTTCAAGATGAACAAAGGAACCGAAAGGATCATAATGCTTTGGTAGTGCTCTATTGTGCTTTAAAGATCTGACCGTGTAACTGAAGGACTTGTAACTATCACAGCTGCTTTGACTGGCCCTCTCCGGAAATTGCTTTCTGCTAAAGAGAGCTGTCTCCCCAAAAGGGCAGACCCTCACCCCAATTTAGGACAATTCAAAGGGGTCCTCTGAGATCCAGAGCTCCCTCTGGGGTTGACAGAGACCTTGCGACTGCTTTACAGCCCAACTTCTCACGCTGCCCAATCCAGTTTCCTCGGGTGTGGACCCCAAGATCACTTCCTTCGTGTTCATCTCTGTCTCATAGTCACTTTCCTGTTAACCAACCAGCCAAAATGCTTGTAATTACTATTTTGCTCTTCCCGGGCATTTTCCATAAATTATTTCATTTAATTCTCCCAATTTTCTGATGTAATAGAGAAATGATGAAGCTGAAAGTTACTCAGTCCATATGGCTGAGTAACTGAAGACCATACATATAACATGGGAGCAGGAACTTCCACTATTAGTTAGCTTTTGGACCTTTCTCTACCTATGGTAGACACTCTTTAGAATTTGAAATTATATTTTCATTCACGATTCACTTATTCATCTATTGTTTTTTATGCCAATGAACTGTCGGGGGAGAATTAATCTGGATCCATTCAAGACTGTACTTTGAAAATGTCCATGTAGCTATCATTTCCATAATTTTTATAACAGGAAAGAAAGTAGGACAGGATGCTGACAATATCCAAGAAGAAAAAAGAAATGATGTGTTCAAAAGGTAGGAAAACACCAATTTATTTTACTAGATCCCCTGCCGAGTCCTGTAATGCAAGAGGTCCCTTGATACCCCAAAGCTGCCATTGGGTAGAATGTTGGCAGTAAGAGCACATTGCTCTGATAAAACAGAAACCCATGGACTCACACATTCTCAGGCTGACATCAGTCCTAAATGAACTTTTTTTTTTTTTTTTTTCTGTTTAGCTTCCAAGCCGAGGAGCTGTTACTTTTGTTTTTCCTTTGACGGAGGAAGGAGTGGGGGAAATGTTAGGGTGATAATTTACAGGGATTTCCAATGGGATATAGTATTTGAGACGTGTTTCTATGAATTAGTAGAGGTGAGTGAATTTTTTTTAAGCAGCTCCTATGCATAACATGCCTTCTTATTCCTGCCTCTGGGTCCAACCTTTAGATATTCCTTCCTATTGGAAGCATCATTAATCTCATCCTAATAATTCCAACTCTTCCTAAAGTGGAGTGACGTTAAGCACATTCTTGAAGGCTATCATCCTTGGTCACTCCCTCTGTGACCACCCTGTTAGGTTAATCATCCTTGCTTTGTATAGCTTGTACTGTTCTCAAGTCTTTGCAATTAAAGTGCTGAATCCTATTTTTCCCTATCTCAGTCTCAAATTGTTACATTTCTCAGAGCCTCAAACTCATCTATAAAATGGGAATACACCCTCCTATCCTAAAGGGCAGCTGTAATTATTTTAATTACTAACGTCCTGGCCCTGGTAGAATCTTGTGAAATTTTAACTCTTTTCCTTCTGCACATAATTCAAAACCTTATTTACGGAAATACGCAAGGATGGCCTGGGAAGAAGAGTTTAATCTTTACAATCCAGTCTTTTCTCCAGTTTCAACTGGGGAACAGCTAATAACTGATTCAGTTTTGCCAAATGCCTGAATCATGTCCCTGTTTCTCTACAGACAAAAGAGCAGCCTGAGGGATAACACCTGGTTACTAATAGCCTTTTTCTGGGAGCGAGTTAATAAAGGTACAGCCTAATGCTCTTTTTGATGAGGAGTTTGCGTTCTTACTGCCTTAAGGACCTGGCAGTAGGTCCTTAAGATAGAGAAAGAGAGAGACAGAGAGAGAGAGAGAGAGAGACACTAAAAATGAAGAATACAGGTTCATCCAACCAGGTCCTTATCATCCAAGAAAGAAGACTGGGCAAGATACTCCAAACACCTGGCTCCCTCGTGGCTTCTGAAAACTCACAGGTTCAAGAGGTGCTAGTGAGTTTTCACTGGAGTCTAACACTTTGTCTTAAACCTACTGGCCTTGCAGAGGGCTCAGTCTGCAATTTGATGCAGTTGTGGGTACCCTGGAAAACAGAAGCTTTTCACACCGGAGAGAATGATATACCATTCAACAAAAGTTCCCTGTCATCTGCTTTGTAACTGGAAATGAGGTGGGGAGCAGTTTCCCAAATACTGTATATTACTGAGCAGATGTATAAGAATCAAAAGGAAAATGGTTGCCAGGGAGACAGGACACTCATGCCAACTCTGTCGCAGACTAATCATAAAATGTCTCCAGGGGGCATTGTATAGCCACAAGCACAGACAGGAACACAGCCAAGCCAGGGATCCAGATGTAGCCCTTGGAACCAGGCACAATTTCGGGGGGTGGCATCTGCCTTCTGCCAAACAGAACGTGTGTGGCCACATCTGTTCACTGCAGAAAGTGAACACACACTAAAAGCAGAGGAAAGGTTGCCATAAAATAACGATTTGGCACCTTGCATGGGGAAGATATTAAACATTAGATAACTCTTCTGTTAACCCTGAGCACATTCTGCACTGCTCTTTCCTAACTCACAACTCACCCATATCCTCTCTCTCCGCAGTTTCCATTTCTGTTCATCTGAGAACAATCGTGTTTGCAAATAGTACCAGAATAATTTACAATCTACCTAAGTGAGTATGACAGCAAAGGAGAAAGAAAGTTGGAATGGACTAGTTTCTCCAATTAATCCCATAAAATACAGCTTTTACTTTACAGCTCTTAAAGAAGACATGATATACATTTGTATCTGAGACCCTGCCATTAAATTACTATCTCCGATAAAAAGAGCAGATGACAACAAGGTATTTTCAAAGTGTTTATGTTCACTTTCATCTTCTCTCACTTGGAATCATGAGATTTTCTGAACAATAAGTTACAGTATTTTAACATCCCAAGAACTTTCTTTATGACCAGAGAAAAGTTCAATGAGGCGTAATTTATTTTTATTTTATTTATTTCTTTTTTTGCTGTACGCGGGCCTCTCCCGTTGCGGAGCACAGGCTCCAGATGCGCAGGCTCAGTGGCCATGGCTCACGGGCCCAGCCGCTCCGCGGCATGTGGGATCTTCCCGGACCGGGGCACAAACCCGTGTCCCCTGCATCGGCAGGCGGACTCTCAACCACTGCGCCACCAGGGAAGCCCAATGAGGCATAATTTAAATGTACACTGTATCCAATCCTGTATATGCGTCTAGCATTTTCACAGTTTACAAGACTTTTTCACTTACTTTGTGTGTTATTCTTAACCTATCTCTAGCAGTAGGTTAGAACAGCTGCTATTCATCTTTTCTTTTTTCAGTTGAGGACACTGAGGCCAGAGAAGTTTAAAGATTTCTTCAAAGTCAAGTCAAAGAAGTAATAAGAGAAGGACTTATGATGAGACTATCATATGCATATTGCCGACCATAAATTTTTCGCTCTCTGCGTTAGAAAGACTATCCTTAGATCTTGAGGAACGACGATGAGAACGTGTTTCTTACCCATATATGAATGACAAGAAATTGGTTGGTTGTGTTGAATTAGAACCTTCCTACTTGTATTAGCTTCCCGTTGCCCCATAATAATTACCACTAATTTAGCAGCTTGAAACAATGGCCATTTATTATCTCACAAGTCCTGTGGGTCAGGAGTCTGGGTACAGCCTGGCTAAGCTGAGGCTCGTGAGGCAGAGACCAGGGCTGCATTCTGGAGGCTCTGAACATGAACTTCCCTCAAGCTCAGTCAGATTGTTGGAATCCAGTTCTTTGAAGAAGGTGTAAGTTGAGTTGGAGGATTCCACTTCCTTCCTGGCTGTAAGGTGGGGGCCACCCTCTTCTCCTTGTGGCTGACACAGCCCTTTTCACATGCCCCATCCGCATTCAAAGAGCATCTCAAACCCCTCTTAGGCTTCAAATTCCCTTGACTCTTCTTTTGCCTCCCTAGTCTGCCTTTTAAAAGGTCTCGTGAGATTAGATCAGGCTCAACTGGATAACCTCCGTGTCTTAAGGTTAACTGACTTCAGGCTTTGATTACAGCTGCAAACTCCCTTCCCAGCAGTACCTAGATTGGTGTTTGATTGACTAACCAGGGTCCAAGGATCTTGGACGGAGAGGGACATCTTTAGAATTCTGCCTAAAACACTACTCAAAATGTGGTCCTCAGACCAGCGGCATCAGCATCAGCTGGGAACTTGTTAGAAATACAGAATTTCAGGCTTCACCCCAGAGCTTCTGAAACAGCAATTTATCAAGATCTCCAGGAGATTCATATGCATATTAATAAGAAGCACTTGTTTACACTGTCGGTAACTTTTTTCCCCTTTTTCTTTCTTTTTCTTTTTGTAGCAGACACTGGGTTGGCAGCAACCAGAAGCAAGCCACTCAGATTTTTTATTCCATCTTGTGTATGCCTCTTCTCTCCCTTTCTGACATGGAGAAAAGGGGTCAGATAAGGCCAAAGGCAACTTTATGGATCATGGCCTGAAAGTGTAAGCAGAACTGTGTCCTGCTGAGCCGTGGAAGGAAAGGGATTTTTCAGAGCATTTGCAATGGAGCTTTTGATGATTTATTACGTCTTAGCCTTTAGCATTCTTAGTGGCACTTCTTTGCTGCTGAGAGAGGACAATCTCGAGAATATTATGGAATCTTTTAGCGTTTGTTTATGGTGCATGGGTGAAATGTTTTGAGACTTTCAATGAAAATAGATCCCTCTGCACAGCAAAGATAACAATTAGAAGACAAAAATCAATTTTGTTTTAGATGGAGGGAATTATACACCATCTGACTGTTACGATATGCTGCATTATTTAGAATGTATCTCACAGGGGTCAGCTTTCCACGAGTGCGTATTGATTTCATGTCCACTTAGCTATAGATAGAAATGGGACCATGAGGAAATCCAAGTGCTGTTGGCCAAGGGTTTTAAACATATGCTCAGCTACCCAGAACTAATCAACATTACTAGGAGTCTGTTGAAACAGTGGACTGCACCTCTATTTGGTGCCAGCATGCCCAAAAGATGGCAGCTCCTCAATCCTAGGTATAACGCAGGATAATGTAAAATGGATGTAATGAAAGAATAATGAGATCAAAGTTCTACTGGGACTACTGTAGTTAATGGCAAAATGAACAGCTGCTGAGAAAAAAGGGAAGGTCTAGATCAGGAAGTGTTTGAATTTAGGAGGTGAGTATTTGGGGAGAGGGGCAAAGGGAGGCACTGAATGCAAGAAGAAGCCACAAGACCCTTTTAACAATTCAGAGCCAGAAATGTCTAGAATACATTTTGAAGAAGGGATATGATTCACATAATACATGCCGTGAAAGGTTATATGCTGCATTACATTTAAACTGTATCGTTATTTCTGGTATATAATAGGTATGCTAGGATTTTTTTTCATGCTTCACATGGAGCACGACGTAAAATTTCTTCTTTGATGTCTGATTTTCTCCCTAATGGCAATGTGTCCAACACTGAAATACGAGTGTCTCTCTCATGTTAATAGAACTAATATTAGTGGGCTAAAACTATTACATTTAACAAGCGTGTATTGAGTACCAACTCTTTGCCAGATGCCATGCCAAGTGCTATGAATATAAAAATGAATAAGCCTTTCAAGAAGCTTGCTGTCTGGAGATATAGACAGGCATGCAGACAATTGGAAGATTATATGATGTGAGTACTAACAGGTACCTGGAAATTGCTATGTGCGCATAGAAGAAGAATGGCCACATGTGGGAGAAGTAGGTAGAGGGAATGAGTAAGTGTTCAGAGAAGAGAGGACATTTTGATGTGTCTTAAGAATAACAATAGCTCATCCAACAGAAGTAGAAGAGGGATTCTCTGCGAAGTGAAATTAGTAGGTTAAAAAAAATACAAGAAAATGAGGGTGGGTATTGGTGTGGATGAGTTGTAGCAACTCTACAGATTAAGCAGATGAATTCCCTGTTTTATAAGAAAGGAAATTTGAAGAAAAAGAAACAGAAAAAATAAGACTAAATGATTGTATTACAATGTCTGATAAATTACTTTATAAATTCTATTATTACACAAATAGTCTCTCATCATCTGAGGATTGTACCCCCATCCTGTTGGGCCATAGCAAGCAGTACTGTCCACATTTTACAGATGCAAAAGTGGAAGCCCACGGAGGTGAAATGACCTGTGCAGGCTTTTAGAGCAAGTCAATGTCAGGGACTCCATTTCTACTATAACCATTGACCTCCTGCAAAATAAAATTCTCCATTCCATTTTTTCCTGGCTGTTGTTTTCTGGTTAATTCTCAAAGTTTCAAACCTAGATGCATGAATTAATAAATGTGGGACAGAGCACAGTGCTTGCTCCTTGCAATCAATTAATTGGCCCCTTTTCTTCTTCTTTGGATGAAACTACATTGGTGTCACTCTCAAGTAAACTCTCCACTTGTTAAGCTGTGACACCATCAACACCTCTGCTCTATTCTCCTCGCCCATTGACCAACCCCCTTCAACTAGAGCTCTACATCAACCATCCTTAGAAATGCCTTCACCAGCTTTTTGTTCTAAAATCTATAATGGTTTATTAATAATAATAATTAACGTTTATGAGAACTTAATGTGTGGTAACCTCCAGGCTAACCATTTTGCATATATTATCTTCTTTAATATTAAAAACCACCCCTCCGAGGTAGGCACTCTTACCATCTCTCTTTTTAGGTAATGGAGTAAAAGCCATGAGTGACAAGGTCAGATTTACTTACACAATATGAAAAGCAGGGTCCTGATTCATACCGGTCTGTCTGTAACACACATGCGCTTAACCCCTAAGCTTATGCTGCTTCTGGCAGCAAGCCAGTAGCCAAAAAGGTAAAAATAAGAAATATTTATTGAATACGCAGAGTAGATGTGCCACAGGTGAGGAGTTATAAACTTTCTCTTTCTTGATTTTGATCTAGGCGAGTGAAGACAGAAGTATATCTGTTGAAAATTAATCTTTTGCATTTTGAGAAAGCAGTAGAACATTTTCAGACGGAAACAATTTCTTCTTTTTCTCTCTTTTTTTTCTTTCTTTTCTTTTTCCTTTCTTTTTTTTTTTTTGCGGTACGCGGGCCTCTCACTGCTGTGGCCTCTCCCGTTGCAGAGCACAGGCTCCAGACGCGCAGACTCAGCGGCCATGGCTCACGGGCCCAGCCGCTCCGCGGCATGTGGGATCTTCCCGGACCGGGGCACGAACCCATGTCCCCTGCATCGGCAGGCGGACTCTCAACCACTGCGCCACCAGGGGAGCCTTTTTTTTTTTTTTTAAATTTAGAATCTCAGAATCAATTGTTTGCTTTCCTTGGCTAGAGTCATTTTAGGGGATGGGTATTGTCATCTCCATCAACAGTAGCAAATATGATCACTAGGCTTCAAATTGCCCTTACACACTTGGTCGTTTCCTAGTGCAGTCGGATTAAACTTGTTTATTACATTACAAAATGGAATGTATTAAGTTTGCTCAAGTTCATCTCTGGAGTTTACATCAGAGTGCTGTGACTGTACAGTATTCGGACTGAAGCTAAAATTGACATTTTCTTAGAATATAAAAAGATTAAACTACTTCCCAAAATAAACAAAGACTAAGAAAATCCCAATCAGCTTAAAAGTCTGAAAATAGACTTTGACATCATAATGCAGAATTGATTATACGTGCAGGAGCTCCCATGTCCGATTCATAGCCACAGCAAGTGCTGCCCAATTATAAAATCTATTGCCCGAATCTATCAGCCAGAAGTCCTTGGAAATGTTCACAGCTGGTAGATAGTCAACAATAAGGGCCCGAGAGTTACTTACAGTAGATATAAGGAGGTGACTTCTTGCTATAGCAATCATCAGATCCTGTTTGGCCATTTCTTACCTCTCCCAATCTTTTTTTTTTTTTAATTAATTACTTTATCTTTGGCTGTGTTGGGTGTTCGTTGTTGTGCGGGCTTTCTCTAGTTGCGGCGAGCGGGGGCTACTCTTTGTTGTGGTGCGCAGGCTTCTCATTGCCGTGGCTTCTCCTGTTGCGAAGCACGGGCTCTAGGAGCACGGGCTTCAGTAGTTGTGGCACGTGGGCTCAGTAGCTGTGGCGCATGTGGCGCACGGGCTTAGTTGGTCCGTGGCATGTGAGATCTTCCCCAACCAGGGATCGAACTCATGTCCCCCCAGTTGGCAGGTGGATTCTTAACCACTGCGCCACCAGGGAAGTCCCATTACCTCTCCCAATCCTGATTTTATATGTAAATTGAAAATTCCACCAATTACAATTTTCTTCTATAATAGTATGCTATGGTGTAGTGGTTCTCAAATGCTAGTTGTTCAAATGCAGATTCCTGGGTCCCGTCTCAGAGTTTCTATAGTTCTGGAGATGGGGCCCCCAGGCAGAGATATTACATGAATGACACTCCCTGAGTATATGCAAATGAATTCCTCCCTAGGAATCTACATCCACAGTTGAGTCTGCTACAGCTGATCCATGGACTACAGTTTGAGAAACTTACATGGAGAAAAGAATAATGGCCTTGTAGTCAAAATGACTTGGGTTTGAATCCTGGGTTCTGCCATCAAGGACTCCAGAACTCAAGAAAGTCTCTTAATCCCTGGCAGTCCCAATTTCTTCATTTAAAAACAGATATTAGAACATTTACCTGGCAGGGTTGTTTAGAAGATGGAAGTTAATGTATGTTTATCACTTTGTGTTGTGCCTATACAGTTGGCTCTCCGTATCCATGGTTTAGCATCTGCGGATGGGGAGGGCTGACTGTCTTCACTGTACTACACCATCGGATACAAGGGACCTGAGCATCCGTGGATCTTGGTATCCATGGGGGCTCCCGAAACCAATCCCTCATGGACACAGAGGGACAACTCAGTAAGTACTCAATAAAATAGTCTATTTAAAATGTTTTTAGGGTAAAAAAGTGAAAAATGAGGATGGTGACAAAAACAGCCGAATTATACAGTTCACAGTAACACACTCTCTTCTAAGACAAAAGAATGCACCCCCCATCTCAACTATCTTCTCACCCCAAACACACACATACACATACATAAACATACTTATAAACTATGTTTTAGTATCTAACAGACCATAGATTCCTCACTCTGTTGGAAATACAGACACCTTTCTAACAAGTTCCAATTTCATGAACACCCACATAATATTTGTTAAAACTTAGCATTCACTGACTGAGAAGTGTTAACATGTTTATGGACTGCTGGATCCCTTTTATAATTCTACATCCACCTCTGCACATGCTACTCGCACCCTTTCTATCCCTGACAAAGGGGTCTACAACTCAGGTTGTGAATCTGTAACCTAATATACCTTATAAAAATTTTTGTTAAAAACACGTTAAATGGAGGTTTTGACAAAAGAAATTCAGGACCATTTCTCCACTTTATGATTTTTAAAGTCAGAGTTAATTACCATGACTAATTCAACTTAACTGATTTCAGTTTAATACAACAAATATTAAGAGCTGTCTATAAGCCAAAATCAATGCTAGTGGCCTGTATATGCCAGAGGGAATAAAAAAACATAGCCCCTGCTCTTTTTGAGCAACCAACCTAGAAGGGGATACTGTATTAAGAATATTTTAGCAAACACACATAATTAAATATACGCACCATCACTGTGGCAAATTAACACAGGATTTCAGGAGTGTGTAAGTCAGAAAGAACATATGCACTTTGAGAATGTCAGAAAGCAGGGCCCTTTAGGAAGTGACGAGATGAAGAGTTAGGGACCCCCTAAGAATTTTGTTATTTGGAAAGCAGATTTCACAGTAACCACTGAAAGTTCCTTCTTTTGTCATGAGTTAAGGGCAAAGACCATGCCATGCAAATATTTCTGATTTTGTTTTTAATCTCTACTGCAGGTTTATCATCCCAACTTCATAAACAAGGTGGAGGAAAGGAAAAAAGAATGTTTAATTCTCTCGTTTGGACACTGTAAGTCTATATAGTTCTCTTCCTAAAAAAAAAGTCAAACACAATGAAATGGGGATATTTTAAAAAATGATTTTCATACTTAGTAAGAAAATTCTATCTGGAGTGTCATCCAGGTATATACCTTAAAGTGACAGTGGCCTAAACACTCATCACCAAGTTCAATTCAACTATAGTTATCCAATAACATGAATGGCATACCTTAATGGAGGAAAACCAGAGAAATCTTAAATAGTAAGTAATCTGATACCATGTGTGCTCTTTTCCTCCAGTTTAACTTAAGACCTTTGAAAGTCTATGCTGCTGCATATCAATGAAGAATTTCTGACATTTTAAAACTGTAGAGTATAATTTATCCCGTTATCTTTTGCTATTTAGAAATTGAAGATCACACTTTTGAGCTTGAGTATGCATAAGTCTTAATTCATTTCAAGTATCTACAGAGCCCACATTCCTTATGGAGGAACACAAGTTCTATCACGATGCAGCCCAAACCGTAAATGCTTATAACTTCTCCTGCATCTTTTTTTTACCCTAGACACACACATGAGCATGCATACAAGAACACATGGCTACTATGCCATCGTTTGCAGCTTTCTAAATACGACGTGACCTTCCACATTTCCGAGACTTTGGACATGACATTTCCTGTGCCTGTAATGCCATTTCCCACGGCTGTAATGCCATTTCCCATCCTTTACTGGCTCAGAGAATTCAGATTTAGATTCAAAACCTAGCTTAGATTGTCACTCCTATAGTAACCATCCCTTCTCTGCACTGGATTTACAGGATTAATAACAGCCTCCTCTATGTTAGTTCTATACTAAATACACACTCCTGTTGTTCTGTTAAACTATGGTTCTGTCTTATCTACTCAGGGCTGGCTTCATGGTGGTATGACCAGTCACTCATCACCACCTCCAGAAGGGTTTATGCGTGGGGAAATAATACTCTATAGTTGCCATTTTCAAATATTTCAATTTTTTCCTTTTAATTTGTTCTTTGTAAAATGGTCCATGGAGCTTGTGCCTGGGGCTTGGAGCTTTGGTTCGCAAGTGGTCCCACCTTCCACAGCCTCCCAGGAATAGATTCTCAGCTGTCCATTCCCTCAACCCCTGGGACCCCAGCCTGGCCAGCTTCACTCCCTAACTCTGCCGTCCGCTGCTGCCTCCCTCCACTCCCTGCAAGGGTGGAAAAGGTTGGGTGCACGTACCCCAGAGCCTATTGGGAAGGCATGGAGGCAACCACCCGACACTGAGCTGACAGCACCCCAGAGTATCTGGCAGGTGACAGGCCAGAAAAAAAAAAAAAGCTGCTTCTTGGTGGAAGTGAGCCTCTGTTACCTGTATCCGGGTACCTAGCATTGCTGGCACACAGGTTTAAAGATCCTTGGGGAGCTTGCCCATCTGCCATGCATTGGGTGATGGGCTCATGAGAAAGGGGAGATACTTACCTCAATTTCCCAGACCCTATCCCTGGCTCGGACATTGGGATAGGTCTAGAGAACCTATCCGTGACGGTCCTCACTTGCTCCAGAGCACCCTCCTGCTACGGAATGGAGCTCTCCCTCCTGTCCAGGGAGCCATTCCCTTCCTCCTTCCAAGCTTTGGGAATCTGGTTTGCTTTTGTCTTTTCTGGCAAGTTCAAGGTACCCTTCAGGGATGAGCCATGTAATAAAAGTATGTAATTTTTGTGATTCTGCAGAAGGGTTACATGCTCTGATATGCATTTAAAACTGTCACTGCACAATATAAAAATGAATTGGAAAATTAATGCTCATAATTTAAGGTTTTAATATTTCTTCACTTAGAAAGGCATTTGCTAGCAAAAAAAAAGACGAGTTGAGAGGGAGAGACCGTGGAAAACAAGGAAAATGTTTCTGTGTACCTTTAATTGCGTTTGTTCCTACGTTTTGAACAAAGGATCCCATATTTTCATCTTTCACTGGGACCTACAAATTTTGTAGCCAGTCCTGTTCCTACCTGAAACTGACTTCCTTAAGAATGCAGCCCAGGCTTTTTCATTTGGCTCTTCTGTTTCTACCATAGTATCTGGCATTTCTCAGGTATTCAAAAATGCTTTTTGAGATAATTTATATTAATTTAATTTTATTTATGCTATACATGTGTGTATATATCTGTATAATACCTGAGTATCTACATATTTATGTTCATACATTTATATACTGTAAATTAGTATAAATATATACCATGACTATATAATGATATATGCAGCAGATAGGTATAAAATATTTAGAAAACTGATTTTTAAACATTTTTATCTTTCAGTTATCATTCTGTATTAAGAGACTACTGCTGGGCCTCCCTGGTGGTGCAGTGGTTAAGAATCCACCTGCCAATGCAGGGGACACGGGTTTGAGCCCTGGTCTGGGAAGATCCCACATGTCGTGAAGCAACAAAGCCTGTGTGTCACAACTACTGAGCCTGCACTCTAGAGCTCACGAGCCACAACTACTGAGCCCACGTGCCACAACTACTGAAGCCCGCGCACCTAGAGCCCATGCTCCGCAACAAGAGAAGCCACCTCAATGAGAAGTCCACGCACCACAACAAAGAGTAGCCCCCGCTCGCCACAACTACAGAAATCCCGCGTGCAGCAATGAAGACCCAACGCAGCCAAAAATAAATAAATTAAATAAAATTTTAAAAAGAGACTACTGCTTCAATCTCTCTGAATTTAAAAGGTCATTAATCCAAATGCTAATTTACTCAGTACTATATTTAAAAAGCTATAAAAACTAAATTAATATCAGGTAAGCAGATTTACCGCACTACAAGCTTTTCAGAATGTGCCTAGTGTCAGCACATGTCTATGAGAAATGAGTCCTGTTTACACCAAACAGAACTCACTTATGAAAATCTTGGACTGACTGTTCCTCATTGTTTATACTTTGACTCACTGTGAAAGCTCAGATGAACATAAATACTCTTACAATTTTTGGTTTGTGTACTTTCCAAGTGCTTATCATTTTTTAAACACCTGTGGCTAAATGTAGACAAAAAAGAATTTGGTATAAGCAGATGTCTTTTAATATGAATTTTTCCAGAACATTAGGTTCTAAGTAGCTTATTTTTTCTGCAAGCAACACATTCATTTATTTAAGAAGTAGGAACTATGTTTAATGGTGCATGTGTATAGACACACAACCTTACACAAGTAGACACACATACAGGTAGTCACCTACACACACACTGATCACACATACAGACACACATACACAAAGGCATATATGTACACAGAGACACACAGATATCTACACAGGCACATAAATACATATGGATTAACAGATACACACATATTGGCAGGTACACACACATTGATGCAAACATAAACACACATACAGGCAGACACACGTATGTCTATATACAGACCCAAGCCCACACATACAGATGCATATGCACACACATCCACATCCATATGCATGTACACAGCTCATACACATAAACTCATATGTATACAAACACACAGGGACATGTACATACACTCACAGATGCAGACATATATACAGACAAACTCATGGACATGAAGACACACACTTATACACACACAGACTTGAACCTCTTCTGACATTTCCCTTGGGAGCTGAACAGAATTGTTTGGAATTAAAGGATAAAAGTTGATGGGATGCTTTAACAAAGAGGGGGATACAAAAGAAAAAGAAGGAAAGAAAGACAAAAGAAAAGATACAAAATCATTACCTATACAAAATCTGCACACAAAAAAAGCTACCACCATTTTCTCTCTGATAATTAAGTAACCTTAGTTAAGCATTCAATAAATGTTTCCTGTGTATCTATGTGGCAGGTCCTCTCTAAGTGCCATAGTCCGCATGAAGCATATATCACATTGACATGGATGAGTACATGAGCCTTGTTTTATTTTCCTAATACACTGTAAATTCATTGCACAATTACAGAAATAACATGGTGTATGATCAAAGTTCAGAAGAGGTACTAGTAACTTTAAGGAAGTCAAGATATGCCCCATAAGGGCTTCCCTGGTGGCACAGTGGTTGAAAGTCTGCCTGCTGACGCAAGGGACACGGGTTCGTGCCCTGGTCCGGGAAGATCCCACATGCCGCGGAGCGGCTAGGTCCATGAGCCATGGCCGCTGAACCTGCGTGTCCGGAGCCTGTGCTCCGCAACGGCAGAGGTCACAGCAGTGAGAGGCCCGCGTACCACACAAAAAAAAAAAGATATGCCCCATAAGAAAGCTGGCCAGCCACATGTAAATCAATGAAGTTAGAATACACCCTCACACCATACACAAAAATAAACTCAAAATGGCTTAAAGACTTAAATATAAGACATGACATCATAAAACTCCTAGAAGAGAACATAGGCAAACATTCTCTGACATAAATTGTAGCAATATTTTCTTAGTTCAGTCTCCCAAAGCAACAGAAATGAAAGCAAAAATAAACAATTGACAGAGGTCACAGCAGTGAGAGGCCCGCGTACCCCAAAAATAAAAAAGATATGCCCCATAAGAAAGCTGGCCAGCCACATGTAAATCAATGAAGTTAGAATACACCCTCACACCATACACAAAAATAAACTCAAAATGGCTTAAAGACTTAAATATAAGACATGACATCATAAAACTCCTAGAAGAGAACATAGGCAAACATTCTCTGACATAAATTGTAGCAATATTTTCTTAGTTCAGTCTCCCAAAGCAACAGAAATGAAAGCAAAAATAAACAATTGGGACCTAATCAAACTTATAAGCTTTTGCACAGCAAAGGAAACTATAAACAAAATGAAAAGACAACCTACAGACCAGGAGAAAATATTTGCAAACAACAAAACTGACAAGGGCTTAATTTCCAAAATATATAAACAGCTCATACAACTCAATAACAGAAAAACAAGCAACTCAGTCAAAAAAAGGGCAGAAGACCTAAGTACACATTCTTCCAAAGAAGACATACAGATGGCCAACAGGCACATGAAAAGATGCTCAACATCATTAATTATCAGAGAAATGCAAAACTAAACTACAATGAGGTATCACCTCACACCAGTCAGAATGACCGTCATCAGAAAGTCTACAAATAATAAATGCTGGAGAGGGTGTAGAGGAAAGGGAACCCTCCACCACTGTTGGTGAGAATGCAAATTGGTGCAGCCACTATGAGGAACAGTGTGAAGGTTCCTTAAAAAACTAAAAACAGAGTTACCATATGATCTAGCAATCCCACTCCTGGGCATACACCCAGAGAAACTCTAATTTGAAAAGATGCATGCACTCCAATGTTCATAGCAGCACTATTTACAATAGCCAAAACATGGAAGCAACCTAAGTAAGTGTCCATTGACACATAAACGTATGAAGAAGATGAAATACACACACACACACACACACACACACGCACACACACACACACAATGGAATACTACTCAGCCATAAAAAAGAATAAAATAATGCCATTTGCAGCAACATGGATGGACCTAAAGATTATCATACTAAGTGAATTAAGTCAGACAGAGAAAGACGTATATCATATGATATCACTTATATGTGGAATCTAAAATATGATACAAATGAACTAATTTACAAAACTGAAAGGGACTCATAGACATAGGAAACAAATTTATGGTTACCAAATGGGCAGGGAGGGATAAATTAGCTGTTCGGAATTAGCAGATACAAACCACCATTTATAAAATAAACAGCAAGGTCCTACTGTATAGCACAGGGAACTATATTCAGTATCCTATAATAAACCACGATGGAAAAGAAAGTGAAAAAAGAATCTATCTATCTATCTCAAAATCATTTTGCGGTACACCAGAAACTAACACAACATTGTAAATAAACTATATTTCAATAAAAAAAAAGATATTCCCCATAAGCCCTTATTTCTCCACTTGGCTCTATGTGTGTGTGTGTTTCTGTTTCCAGATCAAAAGACAAACACATATCTTGAGAAACTGCAGAAATACCTCTCCCTCCATCTGATTGTCTGTGTTTCCTCCTGTCTTTGCCATTTGAATTGGTTCCTGTCCTTGTTTTGTGGGGTTCTTTGCATGTGTGTATGCCTCTTTTTATTTGGTTGTGTTTTGTTTTTCAGGAAGATACAACATTTAAGAGGAGAAGGTTTACATAGTTTAGCAGTTAGATGTCAAAATCACAATATAATTTTAAACAAAAATATGTAGATTACAAACATTCTTCTAATGAGATGGATGGATTAAAAAACGCAGCAAAGAGTTCATTGTCATCTCATGGGTCTTCCTTCTACCCGTGATTTATAGAGCATGGGATGTGAGTTTAAGAAGATAGAATGGTATTAGGTTTATAGAAGGCTGTCACTACAATCATATGGATTATGGTTTCTGCTACTCAGCAATGTAAATTATGTTCAGTTCTCCAACCACCAAAATACACACACACACACACACTCTACTTTTCAGTATCAATAGGATTCTCATTCAACCAGTATAAATTAAGTGCTAACAATGTGTCAGACCCTTTACATCCTGAGGTTGTTCAGGCCATTAAATAAGGAAAGATATCTACATGATCCTACTGATATAAAAGGTGGAAAAACTGAAGTGCAAAGAAATTACATTTGTGGTATCTCCCGCCTACCTTTCCAGGCAAATCTCCTTTCATCATCATTTACCCCCAATTCTGTCTCCTACCCCAACTCACACACACACTCACACACACACATACCCGTAGACTGTATCCACCTGCCTTCTGACCTACTCATAGAGTCTCTTGGAACATAAGAGGACATTGTAAATGGCTCTTTGCTCTGTCTTACTTCCTGCCACTTCAAAATCTCCCACTGATAAATTCTTCATGCATCCGCTGAAATGCCGGAAATGCCTCCACTTCTAGGAAGATCTCTCTCTCTCTAACTCACTTCGGCAAGTTTTGGTTCTCCATCTCCCAGGAATATTCCTCCTTATTATAATTCTGCCTATTATTCAAATTTCTCTTCTTACAGGAATTGTCTGTAACCATGATTGTCCTGCCCAATGGACTAAGCTTCCAGAGCACTTTAGTTTTTTTTTTTTTTTAGCTGCACCAAGCGTCTTGCGGGATCTTAGTACCTTGACCAGGGATCAAACCCCAGCCCACGGCAGTGAAAGCACCAACCGAGTCTTAACCACTGGACCTCTGTGGAATTCCCTAGACCAAGCTTCTTGAAATCAAGGGCATATGGTGATGCGTACTTAATGTGTAGTATAAATAAACCAATGGTATACCAAGGTCATAGAAGTGTAACTCAAGCTTGCATCTTTTTAGTTTTGTTTTAATAACTGTATCAGAATGACCTTGATACCAAATTCTTACATTGACTTCTCACTTTTCAACTAACGTTTTCTCTCCACTAAAAGGGACCTACTGTTATGAGAAGAAAGAGTCCCTGGTCTCATAATAATTCTCCACATGCTGGAGGAGTTTGAGATAAGGTCCTGGATCACATGTAATGTTACTGACCTTTACTGTCTCTGTTCTGAACATCCACAGGAATTGTCTATAGAATTAGAGCAGCTCAAAATAGAATTCTATTCATTTAGTTCCAACATACATTTTGGGGGATTAGTAGTAGCAGCACTTGATTTGTAATTTTCTTGCTTTCCTTCCTAAATAGTGATCACTTACGTTAGTAAACAGTAAAATGACATATCTTTCTGTTTCTTGTCTAAGCACTAAGAAATCCTGAACCATGGCTTTACATTTAATCTTTTGTTTTGATATTATTGTGAGACATAAATTGGGATTATTGATAAACCCACAATTATTCCCCTTCCAGTATTGGTATTTTGATAACTATATATTTAGGTAAATTATGTTATACCTGACCAGGGTAGACTTTTGACCCAAGATGGACCAATAACTCCCCGCTACCTACAGAGGTTGCTTCAAACTATTGGCATGAAACTCTAGCCAGGCCAATTATGTCCTGTTCTCCCTGGGTAGAAAAAGTCTATTTGTACTTGAGTAAAAATGTTTCTCTGTCTTCATATGCTATGGAGAGAGACTGGAGGTAAAAACTAGGAGAGCAGTAAAAGAAGAGAGAAATCAGAAAATGACAAAGCTGTAGCTTTGGTATGCCTGAGGTACCATCCCTGCTCTTTCCTAGGTGATACTAAAATAAACAAGAAAATCCCCCTTTTTGGTCATAACGGCAGAAACCAAACTCCATCTGGCACTTTATTACTCAGTGTGGTCTGTGGACCTGGAACACTGACATCACTTCCAAGGTCTCTCTAGAAGAGCTTCCGCTTTCAGGCTCCACTTCAAACCTACTAAACCAGAACCCGCGTTTAAAAGAAAATCCCCAGGTGTTTTATATGCAGGGAACAATTGAGAAGCACTGATATCGCTGCACTGTTTCCCTGCTCCCTGTGTTACACACTGTCACTGGCTTTTTTCAAAATTCTACAACCTTTCCAACCACAGGGCCTTTGCAAATACTGTTCTCCCTGCATTGAAAACTCTTTTCTATTCCTCTTCACCTAGTTAACTTATCTTTAAACCTTAGATCTCAGTTCAGGCATCATTTTTGTCATAAGCATCTTTCTGACTAGGTGAAAGTCCCTATTATACATATCTGTATTACAAGATCCTTTTGAGTAAATACAATGCATATTAGCTTCATGAGTCATTGATAATAATGGATTTTCTTCTCATGCTGTATTCCTAGTACCCAGATTGGTGTATATTAGATGCTCAGTATATACTTGTCAAATGAATGAATGCAGGTATGAATGATGGAAAATTTTTAAAGATAAATAAGCCTGAAGCCTAGAGAAATTGACTAATTAACCTAAGATCATCTAAAAAGTGGTAGATCTAACTTTATAATCCAGGTTCCTGCCCTGATGCCTCAGAACGGTATCTTCGAATTCTCTTTATTCAACTAAACTGAGAAAATTACAAACAAAAAAGATGCCAGATGGGAACAAACCCACCTTGAAAATTCATGGAAATGATAGAAACTCTAAAGCACCTTCTTCTCTTTAATCAGAGAGACTGATGAATATTCTACTGCTGGATGGGTGGCTTGGATAATACGAGCATATCCATTATCAAGTGATTACACTTTTGTTAGGATGTCAACTTCTTTGGCTACAGAAAAAATAAAATGTAGTGGACCACAGTGAGCCTGCAGCAGCTGACCAGCTTCTGACCAACTGGCAAGTAGAAAGTCTCTGGCAAGTGGAAAGTCAGGTAATCAGCTGATATGTGCTCCATCCCTGATAGACCTCCCAGATATAGAATGAGTTCAATATATCAAAATAAACTTTATGGCATTTCTATTTGGGGGTGCAGTGCAGTTCTTATGATTGGAAAGCTTATATCAGCAGAGCAATGTAGGGAAGGGATTGTGGAAATTTAAAGCAATTGTCATTCTGGCCTGCCTTGGCATAAAGGGGATGCAAAGAGATGAAGGTATATATGTATGTATGTATGTATTTCTGCAGCTTATCTGAACAACTTCTATACTATTAAACTTATCAACTGGCCCTACACCCTCAAAATTTGCCACCTCCAATAAATTATTCTTACCCTTATTATAGCCAGTATCCCAGAGGATTTCTCCTTGCCCATCTTAGAACCCCCATTTCCTGAAGTGTTTATTATTGTCCTAGCTTCTGAACTGCTCTTTTGTATCACAATAAGAGTCCCGTGTTTGTATTTCCTTTGAACTTTGATATCGTGCCACTAATACTGTTCTCAAAAGCTTTCTTTAGGCATGACTAAATTTATGTCATTTTTGGATCTATTTATATAAACATTTACTTTGTACATACAAGATACCACACACTGCTAGATGCTGGAAGATGAAACACAGCACTCTTCTTCATGTGCATTTAATTAAATTGTGTTTAATATACATTATAGTGTAATTATAATACAAAGAGATATTTCTATGGAAACACAGACTGCCTCTGGATGTATTAAATAGAGGCCTCAAAGACCCATGCCCACTAATATAATATTGCAAGTCAACTGTACTTCAATTTTTTAAAAATTGTAAAACAAAACAAAAGACCATGCCTGACCCAGGACCCTTCTTGAGTACCAGGCTACTTCCTCAGGTCTGTCTTATCTCTGTCCCCATGTCATCCATGGCTCTTTAACTTTCGGGCAACCCATTAGGTCCACCTGTGCCCGCCCCTCCCACCCTTTGCTTACTTCTACCTGTATGTTTATAAAAACAGGAAATTAGAGAGCTCTGTTCCATTTGTAACTCTCACTAGATATCAAGTATCTTGATGGAAGTGATTGCTCTCAAGTCAACTTTATAACCTAATACTTTATAATATAATACAATATTATAACCTTTATAATCTAATACTGTGTCTCCATTCAGAAGTACTCAGTAAATGGTGAACTCATTGGCTCATTTGATAAATGCAAGACAAGTTTTAAGCGTCATTTTCTTCAACTGAAACTCCAAATAGGATTAACTTTGTCATCCCTCAGAAATGAAGCCATTTCTCATATGTCTTTTGGTGACGGAGAAGAAGAAAAAAAACATTTTGCAAATTACGACAACTTGACAGCTGCTCGCTAAACAATACCGCATTAATTTTCGATGTTCCACACTTGGCTGAGTGGAAGATCCCTTAATCCCAGGTCCCATTTTGTGTCTGTCTCATTGTCTCTGTCCCCTCACTGTATCACTTGCAGAAATCACCAGTGGCTGTGTACTCTCTTAAACTTTATTATTGCCAGAGAAGTCATAGACTAGGTTAATGCAGATCTGCTTCCCAGAGGTATATTAAAGTGGATTTAAGTTCTTTATTTTGAGTGATTGACTTTGAGAAATCCCCTTCTTTATCAGTTACTACCAGAGAAATAGAACCTTTCAGGAATGACAGTAAACTAACCACATCTTCTTGAGTTCTCCAGGAGTAATAACTTGTAAAGAGATGGAGATTCATTTGGCCATTTATGCATAGGCATAATCAGATGACCCTGTGCGTTTGGGGCCAATAAAACAGTGTGTCACAGGTTTAAATTACTGGCTCCCAAAGACCTGCATTTTGGGAACTTTTCTGAGCAAATTCTCTAAGCTATAGTCATGCCACTGTGATTCTTTTGTTCTGCGCTTACTGTTTCCAATGTATGATTACCTTCAAAGGAAATGGAAGGGAGAGTCTTTCTTGAAGGGGCTCTTTGCTTTTCAAAAACTCAAACTGTGTTATCTTATTTTTGAAAACCTAATAACCTGCTTAAGAAAACTAAAGATATCTTTCAAATACAGAAAATGAGTGGCACAAAATATGGTCTAATAGGGAAGAGGAATGGTAATTGAAATTTAGTTAGCTCTCTGGTGAGTAAAATGTTGTTTGATATGCCCATTCTCATCCAATAGTAAATAAACGGATTGGGACAATTCATATCTTTTTGCTATACATAGCTATATTTATTTATTTGTTTATTTTGGCTCTGACAAAATTCAGATATCAATAGGCATTTTAGAAATCACTGACAAAGTATATCCGGAGTGCTTTTTCTAGGAATGATGATGTGGGCTGGGAAATTATGGGCCAAAAGGACACTCTGATAGCACATTCCGCACAAAAGCTGAACGGCACCTCTACATCCTTAGGAAGGTATTCTCCTGGGGACTAATTAAGCCTGAGAACACAAATGATTTCAAGAAGCATGGAGATGACAAGGGCAAAAACTGGGCCGTGTTCTCTATCAGGACAGTCACAGGGATGTTGTGTGATTTCCTAATCCTATTCAAGTCACACTTCATCAGGACTCAAAACAATAAGGAAGGGTAGAAGAAACTCTTTTTATCAATTGTTCAAGTTTTGAGTACTGTTCAAAATGAAATAAGAAAGAAGACCAGTCAGAAGGAACCAAAATGTGACTATTCATGTGAGAGAAAAACAACAAAAGATGTAAAACAGAAGGAGGAAACAATTATCAAGCTCACTCTTTTGCAAGTACGTACGGATTGATAAAAGTATAGCCTGTAACTTGTACTCCCAAAATAAATACATCTATGTATGCACTGTGTACAAATATGCATATATAATGTGTATATATTTGGAAAATATCTCCAAATTGCCAGCTAAAACTTGGCACTTGCCATCTGCCTCTACAAGGATCAGGTCACTAGCCACTGCAGCCACTGACCTTCAACACAACCTGAAAGGAGTTCAGGGCGGAGATCAGGAATGAGGCACTCTGTGCTCTGGGAAAAACTGGCACAACAGGCCTTCAGATAGAGATTTTCAGGAGTTGACAAAATACTATATAATATATATATTTATATATATATAATTTATATTTATATAATATGCATATATAATTTGAAGAGACTCCAAAATGACAGCCAAAAGAGACGAAGATGTGCTTTTATGCGTTCCCTTTATGGTTCATGGTCCACTGAGCCCAGCCTACCTCTGCTTTCTTAGCCTCAACTGTCACTCTAAACATGAACCTTTGCACGTGAGCTTTGGAGCCATATGGAATCATTAGTCATAAGGAACATTTGCAGTCTCAAGTGTATATTTGTGCATCTTACTGTGGTTTCCTCTCTCACAATATGCCTCACCTTATCCATCTGACAGATGTCCACTCGCCTTTCATGAACAAAAGAAAATGCCACTTATTTTAGAGAACCATCCCTAACTCCTTCAGCCTGTTAAGGGCCATATTCTCAATCTTCCACTAGAATCTCTTTCTCTCTGCTACACATTCACCACATCTCTGAAACATCTCTGATTTATTTTTTTCAGAAACTTGGACTCTACTGACTAGGAGACACTGGAGGGCAGGCAACATGTATCACTGGTTTTTCCTCCCAAACACCTAGTACTACATTTTAGATGAGGATTCTAGATTCTAGAATGCAGTTATATTCCACAAAACATTGGTATATGAATGGGCTCCTGTATATGTGATTTTCCTTGTAAACACTCCTCTATTTATAAGCTCCATGTTCTCACATTTCAGTTTATATCACCCAATTCATAGGCATGAACTTTTGCCAAGAAATTATAAATGATGTGGTAGTGGTGATCTGTATGAGCCTATCAATACTTTGCCTACACAACCTCTCAGAGTTATCCTTCAAAAACAGTATATAGGTTTAATTCTTTATCTTTGACATTACTGAATTGCATCTAGAATTAAAAATAAAGAAAAGTGTGTCTTGAGAAGACCACAGGTTTATTTGAGTTTGGAAATGCTCACCAAACCTCTCACTTTTCTCTAATTGATAGTGAAATTTTTCTAACCTTAACAATCTAGACTAAGTTCAGTTTTCTTAATAATTATAGAATCCTATCTCCTGGGTTAACAGCAAATATTTCTTTTATGTTGAATAAATACAATTTACTATATCAAAGCAGAAAGAACATTTGTAGCACTCTTTTGGTAAAGTCAAAAGTATGGACTTGATTCGTTTTTGTTTTTTACTTAAGTTTTGTTTCTCTCTTCTTTAACATAATAACTTGATGAGGTCTTAATAACATATGTAAAATAGCCGGTTAATTATTTGGTGCGTAATGAACATTCAATAAATATTGAGTCCCTTACTCTAACCTTGTTATAATTGTTTATTCTTTTATCCATTTATCCTTTCATGAATTGATTCTTTCATCCTTTTATCCATTCATCTAACCATCCCACAATTCCACCACCCTCCATCCTTCAATCCATATATACATTGAGCACCTTTTATATTACAAGTAACTTTGCTAAGCGCTGAGGATATAGCAATGAAAAACAATTCCTGCCCTTAAGAAGATCCCAGCCCAATGGAGATGAACTCCACGTGATTCACAAATAGAATACAACTTTTGTTATGAGAGAGAAATTAACAAAGTACTATTGAGCACAAAGCAGAGTACTGTCAGGCGTGAGAAGCATTTGGTAAATTTAAGGCTATGTTTTGTAGTTTGTAAACCATGCTAACACTTTACCTAAATCATTTCATTTAGTCCTGACAACAATAATTGCCCTTATAAAATTATACTAATTTTAGAGGTAAAGAGTCGGAAGCTCAAACAGGTAAGTCACATGGCGAAAGTCAAGGTATAAGTAGTAGTCTTGGACTTGACCTCCAAACTAGTCCCCATATGAGTATACTGTTGCCTTTATGGACAAAGGACTTTAAGGCAGGTATTAACAGTACCATGGTATAAAACTGAGGGAAAGCAGAACTGTGTTCTCCAGTTTTGTATTTATATTGTCCAGAATAGAGAGAAAAAAGAACTTGAATATGCAATGATTAAGGATAGACTTTTCCCACTAGGAAAATATCTACCTTCCTGAGAGCAGCGAGTAGATAACTGAATAGCAGATCAGACAAGGCAGACTACGAGATCGTAGCAGCAGAAAAGACATTACACACGCACACGTGTGCAGTAGTTCCTGTGGAGTAAAATGAGAAAGAACAACGTGTTTGTTATTTCATCTGGCATCACTTTGAGCACTTTTCTCAAATGAAAGCAATACATTTCTACATGTCTTTTATTTTAAACTAAAAGTTATCCTTTGACCTTCTTTCCTGTCTCCCTTCGTTTTTTCTTCCTTCCTTTAAAATCCTATGTAGTAGCCATTAGGTGAGAATGAGTAAGGTAGGCTTAGGAGGGTCAGAACCTGAGTGGGTGGGAGGTGAGTAGGGAACAAGCATGGTACTGGTGGTGCGGGAGAAGGAATGGCCATGGTGGTCTGACACAGGAAGTCAGAGCTCAGGTGGGTAGAGGAGGGATTTGTGCAGGAGTGTGGTGAGTGGCAGCAGAAGCCCAGCACAGGATGTTGAAGCTCAAACAGAATGGAGTAGACTCTAAAACACTTTACCCAGGTGGTCAATATTATCATCTTCAAAGTTGGGACAAACTGAAATTGTATATCACCTGATGGTAGACAATGACAAGAACACAGCAGCATTTCTGCCATCTTCCTACCCTAAACACCATATAACATGAGTCTAATCATGAGGAAATATCTCACAAACCCAAATTGAGAGAGATTCCTTAAGACAAAGGACGTAATACCTTCAAAAGCCACAAGGTCATGAACACCAAGCAAAGAATGGGGAATTCTGCAGGTTGAAGAAGACTAAGTAAACATGACAGTTATATGCAATGTCTGATCCTGGACTGGACCTTTTGCCGGAAGGACATTATTAGTATAATAAATTATATTTGAATAGAGTCTTACATTAGAAAAAAGGTATCAATTTCAATTTTATGATTTTGATGGTTATAAGATTAAAGCCTTGGTTGTAAATATTATACAATAAAGTTTTTAGGGATAGTAGTGTATCATGTCAACAAATTACTCTCCAACAGTTCAAGATAAAGACATAATGTTGTTCTCACAACTTCTTGGTAAGTTGCAAACAGCTGCAAAAAAATTTAATCTGCCATGAAGATGAGGACTAAATGTCCAGTCTCTAAAGTGTCCTATAACCCTGGGCTCAAATTCAAGTCCATCCTTCAGTAGCTGTGTGATATGGGCAAGTGATTTAACTTCCACACATTTATGAGTATAATATTAAGTTTCACGCAAAGATTAAAGTAATTCATAGATTTCATGTGTCGATTAAGTTCTTCAGTGCTTGAAAAGTGCTTACAAGAGAGCTTGACACATAGAAGCACTAACTCAGTTTAGCTGTTCTTATTATTACTATTATTACTAATTATCATCATTATTTTATTGAATGTTCTCATTCTAGGGACTTAATGAGAAATAAGCTGACATTTACAGTAATAAAAACCTGGGTTCAAATTATCACTAATTAGCTAGGTGGCCCAGAGAAATCAGCTCCTTAACTTTGTGAAATCTCATTGTTTTCCATCGGCATCTGTGACCTCTCCATGAGCTATAACTCGCCTTTGTTTACTAAGTCCAAACTACACTGGTCTTCTTTCGGTTCCTCAAAAACATCTGTTTCCAGCTCCAAAGAATCACACATTCTCTTCCCTCTTCCGAGAACATAGCTTTGTCTTTTGCTGACCTAGGTTTACTCTATAACTTTTGAGCTCTGCTTAAAATTAATTCCTCAGTGTCTCTGATTATTCAACTATTCTCTTTCATAGGTCTCTATTTTTATGACTTACTGAAATTTAGAAAATATATTTTTCTTTTTTATTGTCTGCATCTTACTCTAGACAAAAATCTTTTTTAGATCAGTGTTTAGGTCTGATCCTGTATCCACCATTGCACACCCAAGATGTATCACAGGTCCAGCACATAGGTCTTCTCCAAATAAAATGAATTAATATATGAATGAACTGTACCAGGCACTTGAGATTTATTCTGTCAACTCTGTAGCAACCCTATAATAATAACGTCAAAATAGGTACTAATGTCACCATTACCATAAACACAATTTTGCTCCTTATCCCAGGCAAAAATAAAAAGTGCCAGTAGATCTTGAAAATTCTCAAAGAAAAACTAATTATTTTCAGGTAGTAAAAATTCAGACAATGGAGTAAAGGAACCTCACTCAAATTATGTAAGGAGACAATGCTGCATGCCAATTTCCAATTCACTCTAAAAAAATGAATGATTTTACTTTGGAAGAAAATAATTGTTTGCCGCTAAATGTAGCTGTTATTTGTGTCACATTATTTATAAGACTGATGTGCATTATATTTCTCCAGTCCTACTATAAATTAAAACAACTCAGGAACATATTATCTACAGACAAAAGAAGATGTGTTTACAGTTGCTACACTGTTGATTCTAACAAGAATAGAATAGGGAATCTTCTCCAAGATAAAGACCTTTCATGGGAAAAAATGAACAAAAAGCCTCATCATCGCCATGCTGGAATGATGACCAACCAATAACTAAGGTATGTGGTATACAAATGTCCTAATGATTCTAAGCCACTTAGCTTCAGTCACATGATCTTAGATGAAAATAATGTACAAAGAACTGTAAATGGACATTGCAACCAGAAAATGTGGTTCAAACTCCAGCCTCTCCTGTATTACCTCTAAAACGTGGGGCAGATTATTCACCAAAATAGGCCTTCAGCTACTTCATCTATAAAATGGGGATAATAATAAAACTTACTTTGTAAAGTTGTTTGAGGGATTAAATGAGATAATGTATGTAGCAAAGCCCAGTGATGGCTGTCTTGGTCTGCTAGGGCTGCTGTAACAAAATACTATAGACCGAGCGGTTTATAAACAACAGAAATTTACTTCTCACTGTTTTGGAGGCTGTAAGTCTGAGATCAGGGTGCCACCATGGTCAGGTTCTGACAAGGCCCTCTTCTGGGTGGTAGACTGCCAACTTGTATTTGTGCCCTCACATGATGGAAGGGGATAGAGAACTCTGTGGGACCTCTTTTATAAGAGCACTAATCCCAGTCATGAGGGTTCCCACCTTCAAAACCCAATTACCTCTCAAAGGCCCCACCTCCAAATATCATCAGCTTGGAGATTAGGATTTCAACATACGAGTTTTGAGGGGACACAGACATTCAGACCTTAGCAATGGCCATACAGAAAACGTGATGAATAGTGATAGTGATGATGATGATGATGAAGAAGAAGGAGAAAGAGAAGGAAAAGAAGGAGGTATGTGATTTCATTTTGGATGAAATGATTTAACCCCTTCTTAATGAGTCTAGAGCATGGTTATTGACAATACCTACTGACAGTGGTATCCGTGACCAGCCTATTATTTAGTATTAAGGGGGAGGGAAGAGGGCTTGTCTTTACTTGATGGCCATGGTACAGAACATAGTGAAAATGGAGGCAAGATAAACAAGATGATAACACCAGGGGCACCATCTTAGTTTCACCTGGTCATGGATGAGATCGTCCTAGCAGGGATTAGAGTACAAGCAGAAACACCTCATCTAAAAGGACCTGTGTTCGGTACCTGTTGTGAGGATAGGATGAAATGTCACAGAGTACTCCTGTATATCAGATTTTATTATTTGCACTGCTTTACTGATGAGGGAACCGATACTTAGAGCAACAGAGCAATTTACCTCTAAAAACTTAGAGCAAGCTCAATGACGACCTTAGGCCAGGAGTTTAAGGAATTGCTCAGTGGTTTTCTTCTCTGATAAAACCAAAAGGGAAAACTTGATTCCTATTCCTCTAGTAGTAGAAGCCAGTGATGCAGGTGAAGAATATCAGCTTTAAAGCGAGTTTAACGGTGTGTTTGCATGAAACAAGGTGCCTCTGGGTGGAAATGCCTTTCCTGGGTGTTCTATAAAAAAGAGAACCCCAATGACCCTGGAGAACAAGTGTCTGTCTGCAGGTCTCATCAGAAGCATATGCCTGACCTCACTTCTCCAGCCAGAACCCAGACCTATGTCCATCTACTACCTCTGCTTCACTGCCACCCTTGCTTCGGGCCCCTTCGGAGGGTGCACTGACTGTTTTGCTTCTAAAGGAACTCACTCTCTCTTTTTATGATGGGAATTTCTTGGAGCAAGGACTATAATAACAACAGTTACTGCTGCCACCGGTGCTGCTGAATACCGAACATCTATGTCAGGCCCAACGCTAGATGCTTTAGATACATTACCTCTAACCCATTAAACAAACCTGGAAATGGAAATTATCATCCACCTTTCATAGAGGCAAAATGCATTGTCCAATGTCATGAAGCTATGAAAACAAAAGCCTGGAGTTCATTTAGGCCTGTCTGACTCCAAACCTGGGCTTATCCAACTACACCACAATCCAGACGGGTTTATAATTAGCCTAGTACTTTCTACTATCATTATTATTAGGGCAACTAAAAGCTAATATATACTTCGGTGATTCACAGTTAATCATTATTCTGTTCGTCTAACGGCACCTTAGATGTACACGTGCATTTTATGTGATTTACTTCATTGGTCCTGAAGGGGAGCACAATACTTCACCCCAGAAGATGCCCCATCAGCACACAGATTATTGCGAATCAAAGTTACTTAAGAAACAGCAGGCGCAAGGATACTCTGACCCTTCTTTGTCCCCCGAAAGCAAGACATAAATCTCCCACGCATTGCACAACACAGGGAATATAGCCAATATTGTGTAATAATTGTAAATGGTGTGTAACCTTTAAAAATTGTAGAAAAAAAATGTAAAATAAATGATTTTTAAAGATCTCCCTTGTGAAAGGTGCCCTCCATGTTCCAGGAGGTAGAGAGGCATCCTTACCACCAGAGACAGGAAATTCAGGGGCCAAGAAGCCTAGAAAAACAAACCTTGTGACGTCTTCACTAAGTAGCTCCCCCAAGCCCAAGTCAGTTCTTCCTGAATTTTTATTATTTATTTGTCTAAAAGCTGCCTGCTTTGGTCACTACTTTAAGTCTCATTATTTGCATGAGTTCCCGTACGCAGGAAATTGCATTTGTTTTGCTCCTGTTTATCTGCCTTATGTCAGCTTAATTATTAGACCAGTCAAAGAACCTCGGAGAGAAGAAAGGAAAAGTTTCCCTCTCCTCCAGTCCTCATAGCAATCTTGTGTTTCTTACATGCAGCTTTCCCTTCCCCCAAACTTAGAAGACCATCTAGATACATTTGGATACTAGAAACTGAAGTTGTTTGTATTTATGATTATTTTTCTTGTTTCAGGGCATTGCTTGATGGGAACAATACCACAGTTGACCTAACTAGGGCTAAGATAAAAAAGCAGAAAAGTTTTTTAAGCAGAAAAGTTTACATGCATTCTTTTCTTTGTTAAGTTACCCTTTCCCACAGCTTAGTATCAGTTAACATCCCCTATGATAATCTAATTGAAACTTCTGAGCTAGTGTGTCTTTTCCCCCCTCAAGGGGGTTATATGCCAATTTGAGGGAATTGGCTTGCCCAGATTCAACTAACAGATGTTAAGATATAGCCTTCTACTAGCCATTCCAAATTCCCTGTTATCTCCTTAATGTAAAAAACAGACCAACACAAAAAAAGCGACCTTTTCTTATAGCCAGCTAATGGGCAGAAACACTTTCACATGCCTTAGATCAAAACTGACCAAGAGGGCTTTCCTGGTGGCGCAGTGGTTGAGAGACCGCCTGCCGATGCAGGGGACAGGGGTTCATGCCCGGGTCCAGGAAGATTCCACATGCCGCGGAGCAGCTAGGCCCGTGAGCCGTGGCCACGGAGCCTGCATGTCTGGAGCCTGTGCTCCGCAACGGGAGAGGCCACAACAGTGAGAGGCCCGTGTACCGCAAAAAAATAAAAAATAAAAAAACTGACTAAGAATGAAACACCATACACAAAAGTAAACTCAAAATGGATTAGAGAGCTAAATGTAAGATCGGACACTATAAAACTCTTAGAGGAAAACATAGGAAGAACACTCTTTGACATAAATCACAGCAAGATCTTTTTTGATCCACCTCCTACAGTAATGGAAATAAAAACAAAAATAAACAAATGGGACCTAATGAAACTTCAAAGCTTTTGCACAGCAAAGGAAACCATAAACAAGACGAAAAGACAACCCTCAGAATGGGAGAAAATATTTGCAAATGAATCAATGGACAAAGGATTAATCTCCAAAATATATCAACAGCTCATGTAGCTCAATATTAAAGAAACAAACAACCCAATCCAAAAATGGGCAGAAGACCTAAATAAACATTTCTCCAAAGAAGACATACAGATGGCCAAGAAGCACATGAAAAGCTGCTCAACATCACTAATTATTAGAGTAATGCAAATCAAAGCTAGAGTGAGGTATCACCTCACACCAGTTAGAATGTCCATCATCAGAAAATCTACAAACAACAAATGCTGGAGAGGGTGTGGAGAAAAGGGAACCCTCTTGCACTGTTGGTGGGAATGTAAATTGATACAGCCACTATGGAGAACAGTATGGAGATTCCTTAAAAAAACTAAAAATAGAATTACCATATGACCCAGCAATCCCACTACTGGGCATATACCCAGAGAAAACCATAATTCAAAAAGACACATGCACCCCAATGTTCAATGCAGCACTATTTACCTTAGCCAGGTCATGGAAGCAACCTAAATGCCCATCGACAGGCGAATGGATAAAGAAGATGTGGTACATATATACAACGTAATATTACTCAGCCGTAAAAAGGAACGAAATTGGGTCATTTGTTGAGATGTGGATGGGTCAAGAGACTGTCATACAGAGTGAAGTAAGTCAGAAAGAGAAAAACAAATATCGTATATTAACGCATGTATGTGGAACCTAGAAAAATGGTACAGATGAGTCAGTTTGCAGGGCCGGAGTTGAGACACAGATGTAGAGAACAAATGTATGGACAGCAAGGGGGGAAAGCCATGGCGGGGTGGGGATGGTGGTGTGATGAACTGGGCGAGTGGGATTGACATGTATACACTGATGTGTATAAAACTGATGACTGGGCTTCCCTGGTGGTGCAGTGGTTGAGAGTCCGCCTGCCGATGCAGGGGACGCGGGTTTGTGCCCCGGTCCGGGAGGATCCCACATGCCGCGGAGCGGCTGGGCCCATGAGTCATGCTGAGCCTGTGCATCCGGAGCCTGTGCTCCGCAACAGGAGAGGCCACAGCACTGAGGGGCCCGTGTACCACAAAACAACAACAACAACAACAAAAAAACCTGATGACTAATAAGAACTTGCTGTTTAAAAAAGAAATAAAATAAAGTTCAAAAATTTTTTAAAAAACTGACCAACAGATTTTAGATGCAGTCTCAAAACTGAGTTCTCTCAGAGGGGAGACACCAGCTTGCCTGGCATGGGAGCAAAATGGAACATGAAAAAGGAAGAAATGTGCTCAGAGGTGGCCTAGGGAGATGTGACTCAGGAAGGGGGATTAGTGATTTCAGAGGTCATGACATGCTCACTTAAACTACTTAGAGACTTTCAAGTTAAAAATAAGTATTAACTAACATATGGTGTCCATGATCACAGGTTAAATAATTGCCTTTATCATTTTTGCTGCTCTTAATTTTTTAAATGATGGCTTAATGAAAGGAATGCAAATATTTGAATGCTCAATTATGAGAATAAAACTGGCACCCATTATCTGGATTCTTCTGTGGGTTGAAGATGCTAATAAGCAGTGAGCATTCACTAAGGCCTCACCTTCGTATAATGAGAGATTAGTAAACTAGATTGCATTGCCCCTTGAAACTGTGCATTTGAATCATCTCTCCCTACAAAGCAGCTCTTTCCAAATGATACATTCTATAGAGGGTCAATAACTCATTTCTGTCTCCCTGAAGGTTTCTCTCCCTAGCTCTGAAGGCAAAATGAGTTACTCATAAATATTAACATTTTGTTAGTGAGGGATCCTACGCCAATTTGAATTGTTGAGGTCGGGATGTGATTTGACTTGAAAAGAGTAATGAAGTTACAGTGAGCCCAAGGATAAAAATGAGTTTTACAGAAAGAAAAAAAAATCTGAAACAGTGCGTAAAATAAGTGACAAACTTTGGTTTGCTTAATTGCAGTACAAATAAGGAAAATCACAATGGAGATATTAAGGCCCATTTTTATAGTCTTTAAAGAGGATACTGACCCTGCAAGCTCATTTTACTTCTCTTCTCCAAAATCACAAGAATAGCCTTTTTTTTAAAATAAAAGAATGCCTAACACATATTAGCTGTTATTATTAACATTTCTAGGGCTCCCCTGGTGGTGCAGTGGCTAAGAATCCGCCTACCAGTGCAGGAGACACAGGTTCGAGCCCTGGTCCAGGAAGATCCCACATGCCTCAGAGCAACTAAGCCCATGTCCCACAACTACTGAGCCTGCGCTCTAGAGCCCGTGAGCCACAACTACTGAGCCCGCGTGCCAGTAGGGCTTAGAGCCTGTGCTCCGCAACAAGAGAAGCCACCGCAAGGAGAAATGAGAAGTCCACACACTGCAATGAACAGTAGACCCCACTCACCACAACTAGAGAAAGCCTCTGCGCAGCAACGAAGACCCAACACAGCCAAAAATAAATAAAATAAATTTATTTAAAAAAAATTCTACATGTATCATTTCATGAAATCGTCACAGAAACTAAACTGAATAATTATTATTATTCTCCCTGAGACTTATCATCCTGTTACTTAACCTCCCTACAAATTGCAGAGGTGAGATTTGAACGCAGAGCTATTGGAATCCAGAGCCAGGGATCTTAACCACTAAGGCCACCTCTTAAAGTTGACATAGTATGGGGGAGAACAGCGTAGGGCAGAAATTACTCTGCCCCTTGCTTTGTAAAGGTCTTCCTTGCTGTTTAGAGAATCATTTTGAATTCACATTTCTCCCAGTTTAATGGTGGCCACACATCATTAGGCTCAAATAGGTAAACTTAACCTATTTTTCTACATGCTTTTTTGGCAAAATAAGAGGCTGTGTTAGACACCTTCAAAGTGGTATTTGTGAACAGTGCACATTTGATATCTCTAAATGTATCCGTATTGATGGGCTCTTTGACTACTTAATGTTTTAAGGTTATTAAACCACAAAAACTTATTGGAATAATGTTTAGGGCTGACTTAAACCCTTAAAAGCCATTAGCTGTTAACTGCCAAGTTGCTCTGAGTCTCTGCATGAAATTGAATCATATTTGAAAGGTTGTGTAGGCTAGTGGCAAGATTCATAAAACGCCAACAGCTTTACATCTTTCGTTACAAACCAGGAATTCAGAGGAAGAGAGAAAAACTGAATTTGGGAGGGAAAATGGAAGTTGATTTTTCAACCAGTGTGTCTCTAGAATCTTCAGCTAATTAACCCCATTTTGCCTTCATAGGGTAAAATTGCAAGTATTCGTTTACCATTTGCTTAATTCATTTCAAGTCAAGTAGTGTTCATGCTATACCTATAGAGATTGGTACAGGGGACAGAGAGATTAATAAGGCAGTGACCTTGCCCTGAAGTACCTTTAGAGTCAAGACAGACAAGCAGATGAATAAATAACATTCAGCATGGTATGGTAAGCACACCAAGAGAGGAACGCACGAAGAAGAAAGGATTATAAGTGGGATCAAGGAAGGCTTCATGGAAGAAGTTGAATTTAAAGGCGTTACCAGGCAAGGGAAACAGCAAAGTATTTCAGACTGAAATTAAAGAAAAAAAAAAACACATAGGGGGCTTCCCTGGTGGCGCAGTGGTTGAGAGCCCGCCTGCCGATGCAGGGGACACGGGTTCGTGCCCCGGTCCGGGAAGATCCCACATGCTGCAGAGCGGCTGGGCCCGTGAGCCATGGCCGCTGAGCCTGCGCGTCCGGAGCCTGTGCTCTGCAATGGGAGAGGCCACAACAGTGAGAGGCCCGCGTACAGCAAAATATAAAAAAACCACATAGGAAAAAAGTAATATTTTTTCACTCAGATTAAGACTTCATAGTATTAATGCATATACTCTCTCTCTCTCTCTCTTTCTCTATCTCTCTCTCACACACACAGCTCTCTGATTTTTAAACACTTGGCATTCTGATCAAGATTATGTGATCACCTGCTGACCCTGCTCATTGATGACTCTCTCCATAGCTAAAAATGCTTTCGTCACGGAAGATCATGGCATGCTCAAAACCCTATTCCTCCTCGTCCCTACCCATATCCACCTCCTGCAGCCTGTCCTCTGGTCACTATGGACAAGATTGGGGTCTGGGCCTCAGATGAGGCAGGAAATCTTCAGAGTTTTGAGCTACATGTTCAGATACATACAGTGAGTAGATTTCAAATAGATTCAACCTTAGTTTAGCTATGAATTAGGTTATATAGGGGCTTCCCTGGTGGCACAGTGGTTGAGAGTCCATCTGTTGATGCAGGGGACACGGGTTCGTGCCCCAGTCTGGGAAGATCCCACATGCCGTGGAGTGGCTAAATCTTATAAATTAGGTTATATAGGCAAAGAACAGAGCCAGCTTTCCTGGTACTGATTTTATAGGTAAACATATTAATCTCCATCAGTGTACGGTGTGTGGAAAAACATATACATCTTGTCTGAAATACAGGTTCCCCTAAATTTATTTCCTATTTCTCTCAGAGTCTTAGCTGGCATTTCTCCATCTGTAAAGTTGAGGTGAAACAGGAGGGAAGGGGGCAGGGCACAACCTTTAAAAGAATGATATAGCCATGGCACATGATGGAAACTAGTGAGAACCAACTAGGTCCAAGATGGCGGAAGATTCAACTCCGGCAGACCTTGAGCCTCATTATACGCTCATTGTAATACATTAGCATATGCTAAATGACACACCCACCAGTGCCATGACAGTTTTGAGGCCAACCATAAAAGTTCAAAAAGTGGGCGGTGGCCCTATTCCTGGAAATCTCCGCCCCTTCTCCAAAATCGTTGGACTAATCCTCCCACTCAGCCTATGAAATCATCCAGCCCATAAAAACTAAACATGCCATATTTCGAGGCCTCTTGCCCGTTGTCTTCCGAGATGGCCCACACTCTGTCTGTGGAGTATGTTTCTCCCAAGCTCTCTCTCACCTTCTGAGATGCCCTGTGGAGTGTGTTTCTCCCAAGGCCTCTCACCTTCTGAGATGGCCCAAGCTCTGCCTATGGAGTGTGTTTCTCTCTAAGTAAATCCACTCCTTACCTATCACTTTGTTTCTGAATTCTTTCATGACAAAGAAAGAACCTTAAATTCACTGGCATCAGGGGTATTTTAATGTTTACTTCCTGTGTTTGTTATGTGGATTAACAAAATAAGGTATATAAAGTACCTATAATTTAGGCAATGCTTATGATATGAGAGCTGCACAGTAAGTATTTCTCACTTTAGTTAATGCTTTGGGTCATTAGAAGGTGGGCCAAAAGATACAATAACTTCTCTTTGTCTATGGAAAAAAGGTGACTAAAATTGATTACACAACTCTCATTTTCTTCCTAATAAGTTCTGACAAGCATTTGACTACATACTTGTTCCTCAAATATATATCTCATCAAAGGTGGATGAACCCACCTCTCAGCCTGTGGTTGCATCTTCTCTCTTTCTGTCCCCAAAATTCTGTTAAGAAATACTGAATAAAGCGTTGGACAAGTTGCTTTTTCCATTTGTACTGTTGCACTTAACCAAGAAGTCAGCCCGAGGTCCTTTTCCTGTTGTTTTGTTCTATTGTTACATTTTATCTTTTCACCAACATTCTGTGGTGCAAGGCTATCTTTTATTTACTAAGCTCCTCAAGTCTTAAGGGAAATAAATGAATTCTGTAAGAATTCTGATGATCGCTTTCCCTGGGTTCAGGCTAAAGTATGTTCTACAAATATTCCTAAGGCCCTTAAGGTTAAACAGGGCCACCCTGGTTGCCCAAGCCCAGAGCCACCATTTTATATTTTAGGATAATGGTACTCGCTTGGAGTACAGCTGCAGCAGCCTAGCTATCTAAATTCAGTAGCAAACCACTCTTGAACCTGTACCATATCACCTTCTTTATTACCTGCAGATCCCTCTCCATAATATGCAATCACTAACTTTATGTACTGTTGATATACCAACAATTTCCTATTCTAGAATATAAGTTCCTTGAAATCGATGACCCTATTAATATTGTCTAACATTTGCGTTCTTACTATGTCCCAGTTACTGTGAATAAATATTTGAATAAATAGTTGGTGAATGTAGAAATGAGGATTAAATGGAATTATATACTTAAAATAATTTTAAACTTGAAAATGCCATGAAGTCCCACATCCTTTTTGGTAATGCCTCAGTTGTACAATGGCTCTCAAACTTTACATACAGCCACCACTCCTCCCACCACTGTTCCCAAGCTACCAAGGAATACCTATTTATGCTTAATATTTTACAGACATTACCCTGTTAATCATCATAAAATATCTATGATACAGCATTATTATTTCATCTCTCCCTTCCATCTTATAGATAGAAAAACTGAGGAGCACAGAACATAAGAGATTTTAAAAGAAGTGGTGGGAAACAGGTCTGAAGGAAATTATCAGCTCAGGACAGGCTTAATGTGTATTTTCTCTATTAAGTGTTCTGATTCTGACTTTAAGTAATAGAACAACATTGAATGATACCTAGTTTTTTGGGGTTTTTTTTTAGGATTCTCAGACTGTGTGATAGAAAAGATGAAAAGAATGTGCACACACGCATGCACACGCTCACGTTGTACTCATATATGTACAGAACATAGCAGGAGGACACACAGAAAGCTAACTTTGACTCTGAGATAGGAATTAGGGCTCTAGGGTGGAAGGGATCTGATTTTTATTAGATATCTTTTGTTACTTTTCAATTTTTTTCCTCACATGCATGCATTAATTTTTTTAAGATAAAATGAAATGAAATAAAATAAAATGGAAAAGAAAGGAGAATCAAGGAACTGAACCAGATCAGTAGCAGTGAAGAAGGAGAAGTGATGATGGATTTAAGACTTCCACTGGAAACACAGTTCAAGTGCTTTGAGATATTAAGACTTATTAAGTTTTTTTTTTAACGTATTTTTTGGAGTATAATTGCTTATACATAAGCAAAGTACATAAGCAAAGAAGAACATTCTGGTTGAAAGGAAACCCTTCTCATAGTCACTTTGTAAGTCCAGCTCTTCTACCCACTGAGGGGCAGAATGTTTAGTGTACTTTACAAACGGATTTAGAAATGAAAATGACAGAATCTTGGCCAACCCCATTATGCTTTATTAAATTTTTAAACATTCACCATAATGGCTGAAATCTGAGTGCAACCTGCCAAACGAGACTGAGCTGGTACTACAGTACTAAATATCTCAGCTTTCACCCTGCAGCTGAGGAATTGTATGAATTCCCTGAAATAATGTTGGCACCATGTCCCTGTTTCATGATTTGACGTTCCTAGGGAAAGATGGCTAATATTTTTGCAATTGGTTTCTTTCTAACTGAAGTGATGGTTAATCTGATCACAAATTGAGTTTAGGCAGGTTACTCCTACCACACAGCGGGCATGGCTTCGCTCCTGGACCTGATTTCTGTGAACACTAATGATACATCTGTTTTCTCCTTAGGTTCATTTGAATAGAACTCAAATTTGTCCGACTCCACAAATGTGATGAAAATGTTTAAAAGGTAAATTATTTTAATAAAATGTGCATGTAAATCTCACAGCTAAGATGGAATTAAATAAATGTTATTTACGAACTTTGCCTAAACACAATTTCACTGCATTTTAATTTGGAACACCTCAGCATCTGGAATGATCATTGCTTCAGTTCTTGTATACCAAGGTTGAACATGCCATTGCATCAAGACTATTACCCTGAAAATTGGCTTTTAAAGCCATTTGAAAATAAAGGTCTTAAACATGCACTGTAAAATTTTATCAAATAACTCAAAAATTCTTTTCCATTAATGCGTTTTCCCCAGTGTGGCATCTTTCAAGAGAATAAAATCCTATCATCACCATTAAATCCTTCTTAAAGTTCTCATTGATCATAGCCTTAGAACCAGATTATAAAAAAATAGTCCTATACTGAGGTAATGTGTAAGAGATTTTGGAAAATCTCAACACTCTATTTTGCATTAAATCTAGCAGGTGCTCAGGCTCATGTTCCATTCCATTGATAAAGATGGATTATCAGTGTTCACCTTTTAATGAAGGAAAAGCAATAACTATTGCTTTGTTAGTTGTAGCACAAATACCATAACCTTTCCTTTCCATATTAAAAGTCCTGTATTTGATCTATTTGTCATTTAGGTGAATAATACAACTATTGTGCCTTTAAAGAATCAAGTATTGACTTAGGAAGGAGCAATCTCCCTTGGAGTAGGATTGTGGGTTTTTTTTTTTTTTTGCGATACGCGGGCCTCTCACTGCTGTGGCCTCTCCCGCCACGGAGCACAGGCTCCGGACGCACAGGCTCAGCGGCCATGGCTCACGGGCCCACCCGCTCCGCGGCACGCGGGACCCTCCCGGACCGGGTCACGAACCCACGCCTCCTACACTGGCAGGCGGACCCTCAACCACTGCGCCACCAGGGAAGCTCTGTGGGTTTTTTTTTTTAAATCATGATTCGATTTAAAACTTTGCCACTATTGCCACTAGTTCAAAACTGAAAGAAGAGAATAGCTAAATTTTAAGTCAGTTTTTGATGGTGATAATGGATATGTAATTCTGTTTAATTAAAGTACTTTTAATTTGGGGAAAAAAGCCAATTAGGAAGACATTTCATGCTTTAAAATTACATAAGCAGTTCTGGATCAGAAGTGTTAATGATGGCAAATCTTCAAAGATACTTTTTGCTGTTGTCATGTTGCAGTATGTTGGTAACCATGAGCCAAAAATCAAAGCAATATTTACTCTTTGATAAAACAATATTTTTTCTTAGATCAAAGAATAATTTACACATGGAGCAACCATTTAACACCACTATGATCTAGTACCAAAATATAAGAAACAATTGTGTTAATCCATATTTTAGACAGCATTTGATAGCTCTAGAATCATAAAATGAAAGCAATTAAGAGAATCATCTATTGCAACCCTGTCTTTTTCCAGTCTGGTGAAGAAATAGAGACCTAAGAATAAGTGAATTGTTCAAAGATGTATTAACTGGAGCTGGAGATCCAGATGTTGAGAAATTTCTAAAAAGCCCAGGCTTTTGTTTTCTGTTTTGTTTGTTTTTGTTAGAAGCAGGTGCCAGCAGAGGATTCGATCACACGAGATTTATGAGGAAAAAGTCCTGTGAGAGAAAAAGAGGGAGGGGGAGACTGGGTACACCATCAGACCCCAAAGCAATGGAATAAAAAGGGAAGGGAAGAATTGCGAGAAAAGACTTAGACTGCAGTGCTGTTCTCAGACAGTTTTCCTAAATCCAGTAATGAGTCCTGGAGCCAAGGCTGCCAATCAGAGGAGTCCTGTGTCTCCCAGTAGCCAACCTGCCTTAGAATCTCTGCCAGGCTCAGGCACTGGCCTGGAACAGCCCATGGGAAGCACAGCTCCTGCATGCAAAGGCTGTGAAGGAGTGTAGAGAGCAGCCGTTGAGGCCATTAGTCAAGTCGGCTCCCTGCAGTTGGAGATCAGAGAAGGACATTTTTATGGCCACCACATTTTCCTAACCTACTGAATGCCACTTTTCTCATATATCTGTAGTTTGTCTTCTAATATTCTTCACCAGTTGTAGTAATGTTTTCTGTCCTTTAAAGAGAAGTTTTATTCAGCAGTGGGTGACAATTCACTGTTGGAGAGAAACAAGGGCCACATTGTCAGGAGGCCTTTAGATGATGAAGAGGAAGGAGGAAAACTGTAGGTGATGGTGATGATGATAATAAATAACAACAACTGTAAGCGCCTTCTGTTCCCTAGATATTCTAACAGTCATTTCACACGAGTTAACGCTGATCCTCACAGAAGGTAACAGTAACTCCGTAAGAGGTTGTTTTGTTGTTGCTGTTGTTTTTCCTCTAGTTTGGAAGGATAGAACAGACCCAGTCTCTACGCAAGGTCACTCACTCAGCTAAGTGTCAAGCCACATAACTTCTCTAAACCTTATTTTCTAATCCACAAAATAAGATAATAACAGCTACTTTCAAGAAGGTGCCATGACGATTCAATGGTACGATAACTTGGACTAAACACCTAGTATATCTACTAGATGCTTTTACATGTATCTTCCTATTTGCTATTAGATTACTATGGGATAGCCATTTTCCCTTACTCAGTACTTTCTGTGCACCTACCTTGCAGAAGCCCCCATAAGAATCTCAGTTATTTGTGTATTAGTCTATCATTGTCTTTGACTAGAGAGCAGTACCACAGCATAGCAGTTAAGAGAATAAATTTTGAAGTTAGAGTCAAAAAGTCAACCTAATTCAACTTCCCTCTTTTTGATCTCTAATTAACCTCCCTCTAACTGACACAAGCTAGCTGTAATATTTTTTTTTTACTTCATTTTGCTTAAGTCTCAGTTTCCTCATTTCATATAAAGAGGGGCAATAATCCTAATCTTTCAAAGTTCTTTGGATAACATAAATTTATGCCTGAATGATATGAAAATAGGAGTTATTACTATAATTATTATGATTATATCATTTAAAAAAAAAAAACAGTCCTAAATGGTAACGCTCTGGTGCATGGTCTAAAACTAAACCTTGAATTCCAGCCTTTTCCTCTTTTGTCTCTCTGGTAACGATAAACATGAGTGAGAAAGTCAAGAAGGTAACTGGAGAAATGAAAGTTACTTACAGGCTAGCTAGTTCACCAAAATGACCAGAAACTGTCTTCAAAACTTGCCTTACTCATGGCAGGACTAATGTAATGTTTTCTAACATAAAATTAGAAATGGCTCAGACCCCTAATTTGGAAAAATTAAAATATTTCGTGGAAATAAATTTTCTTGAAAACACCCTAGATTTATATGCTGAAGAAAAAGCGTGGTTAAAGGAAAGTGATAATCCAGAGACCTAAAATCCATAAATGCAATCCATAACATGATTACTGCATTTCTGTAAACTTCTTTTTTTTCTTCCGGTACACGGGCCTCCCACTGTTGTGGCCTCTCCCGTTGCGGAGCACAGGCTCCGGACGCGCAGGCTCAGCGGCCATGGCTCACGCTCCGTGGCATGCGGGATCCTCCCTGACTGGGGCACGAACCCGCGTCCCCTGCATCGGCAGGCGGACTCCCAACCACTGCGCCATCAGGGAAGCCCTGTAAACTTCTTAACGTGGCATGAGGAGAACAGTATTGATTTATTTGAAACATGGGCAATTGGCTGCTCTGAAGACTTAAAAAATATTTTTGTGAAAATTCAAATAGGCATCAAATTTTGAATAGTCAAATAGGAATATAAAGGAATGAAGCCCCAAGAAGAAAATACACGATCAGAAATGCATTTGCTTTCCTTCCTATACACAACTTTAACACCATATAATGAGAATAAATACTGAAATGAGATTCGATGCCTCCAGTTCCTCCAGCTTTTGAGGGAGCTTTTCAAGGCTTCAGTTACCAATTCATATGGTTTAAGAAATATGTTCCCTAACAAAAATAACTCCAACTCCACCCCACCCCTCTTCTATACTCTTTGTATATACCTTGATTATGTTCATTATAGCATTCATCCCAAACTCTACTCATTTTATTTTTAATTTAAGTTTTATTTTATGGTCTTTACTAACGTGTAAGCTCCAGGATGTCAGAGCCATTCACCTCTTCCTTACTCCTGTATTGTCGAATACCTAGCAGACTCTCTGACACCTAGAAGAAAGTCAAACACTTTCCAAGAGGAAGGGAGGTAGTAAGAAAGAGAGGGAAGAAGGGAAGGAAGGATAAGAGGAAAAGAAGAGTGGCGAAAGCAAAGTGAGAGGCAAAGAAATAGGAAAGAACAGAGAAAGGGAAGAGAAAAATACCTCAAACCTTATCTCATATACTGGGAGACTTAACTATTCCCTTATGAGTCCCCATCACCACCTGCTTTATCGTTTTGTAACAATCCTAACTTCCTTTCTGGTCCTGCCATGCTATCTCAATTGCCTGTCAAGTCACACTGTGGAAACCATCTTTCCTCCATGTACTATTAATCCCAGGCTATTGTGGTAGTAGAATTTACTAAAGGTTTGCTGTGGCAGAGGGGAATTCTTTAAGCAGACAACTCTTACACTGAATGTAAGATTTCACTGTTCCCACAGACCGATGGACATTGCCCACACAGAGAATTTATCCCTGGTAACTGTATTTTTTTCTAGCTTTTCCATCTCCTCACATCTTTTTATTTCCCTGCTTCCCAGGAAATGCCACCTCATCCCCAGCCTAGTTTGTCATGCAGAGTCATCTAGATCTCCTTCCTCTTGGTCCTGCTTCTATATTCATTTTGCTTCCTGCTGCAAAGGTACTGCTTACTTACTCATAATTTATTTATACCTTGCCTCATTCCACAAAGGATTTGTTGTACTACAGGATCACTTGCAATAAAAAAAAGAAAAGAGAGAAAAGGTAAGAACAATATGAACAAAAAATATGATTAAACCCGTTCTGTTCAACTGGAGTCAAAAATGGGGGCAGGGCAAAAGAGCTAAAGTAAGATATTAAGGCCAGGAAAAGTATATCGTAAAAATGTGAGCTCTACACTTGGGCTGAGTGATGAATTAAAAAAAAACAGAAAACTTACTTAAAGCAAGTTTTCAGACTCTTAATTAACCTGAACTTTGGTTCTGAGCTTCCAGGCAGCCAAAATTTAAAGGGAAACATGGCTTGTTTTATCATTCTTATCCTCAAAATACCAGCTCCTTGGGGAGAAACACAGCTTTCCTTAACACTTAACTCTAAAATAACATTTCATGAGCACAGATATTGAGAAATAATAAAAGGAGGGCAGAAAAATTAGGTCAGAGGCAAGGCTTGAACTAATAAGCTTATAAGAGTGACCAAAGAGCTAATGGGAAGTACAAAGGCAGGTGGATCCTAAGATGGGAGAACCAGCAGGAAACAGGTGTCGGTGAATAGAGGTGCTCCGAGAAGAGGGAGTTTAAGTGAAGAGTCAGCGTTCTCTTTCAGCTTCTTTTGGATCATCCCAGGCCCCACTTTTCTCATGCGTCAGCTTTATGGCTAGATTCCTTGTATATACATCCTCGAGATGGTACCAACGCAGCCTCCTCACTGAGCCACGATGACATATATTGGAACCAGGAGCAGACAGAGCTCTGGGCTAGAACTTTAATATGCCACTCACTGAAACAGCTATTTCCCTTGATGGTCTCTATCCAAAGAATAGCCCAGTGAAGGTGACATTGGCTATTAACCTATTCTGGGTGTGGGAGGCCCACATAAATGATGCCTGAATTGTTCCTGAAGAACAATTTGGGTGTGAATACAAACTGCAAAACAGGCTCTGTCACCCGTGAGTAAAGGATCCTTATCATACATGCAGAAGTTATTCTTCAAGATTCCCTAGTTAAGTAAGCAGGCTTATAACCATGAGTAGATATATACAAGAATGATTTTTCAAACCAGTAAAACAAAAGTAACAGGCTTTACCACTGATTGTGTTTATTAAACTGCTCAGCAAGACATTGTTAACAGTCTCAAGAAACAATTTGTGTGTGCAAAGCGACCCAGAATAGAGCCTGTTGTGATGCCTAAACTGCTTTAAATATCCACTGAGTGTTTTTTATGAGTTGCCCTTCAAGGAAGGAGATTCTAAAGGCCTGAGAGGTAGCTTTTCTCCTGCCTGAATCACAGTCTAATTGCAGGCTAATCATTGAGACATCCATGGCTTTCCAGTGAATACAGGTCAGAAAGACACATCTCAGTCTTGCCTTTGGTCTATATCCCTGAGTGCAGAAATATGGGCATGTGTGTATGTACATATACATGTCTCTATACTATATATATAGTATATACATATGTGTGTGTATCAATATACGGACACATATATTTGTATGTATGCATACTTATGAATATACACACGTGTGTGTGTTATTTGCACCAAAACTACCTTCACCTGATTCCGCAATCATTATTAACTCAGAAAAGGGATAAAAACGATGGCAGCATTTGGAAAAACTTTTTGTTAGAGAATATTCCTAGTGAATTAGACTCAATGCACTGACATAACTGCCAGAGACACTTTAAATAACAACATGTCAGGAAGTAGAAAATTCATAGAAAAGGGAAATGGGAGATGAGGGGGGGAAAGATGAGAATATTTAGGAAAAGGGAAAAATCTCATAGAGTAAATGCTGTTTGGAAGTCCAATGCCCTGTGTGAACTTGTGCTGAAACATACAGCTTTGCTACAGGGAGACTGAGGGTTGAGGGATGGAAGCCCATCATGTCACTGGGGAAGCTAGAAATGGGCTACATATTAGGGGAAGGAAAAGGGCAAAGGTTAGGAAGGGATGAGTATTTAATATGCACCTGGAGATAGCCAGATGTTTGCTAGGCATTTAAAATATACTACTCCCTATAATATATATGATAAACTTCCATTTTAAAATCCTCAGTCTTTTAATAATACATTATTGTAACTTGGTAATGCAAAATCTGATCTGACCTACACTCGTTGTGTGGCAGGACATGATCTGAAAGGATGTAAGTCAATTGTAGGATTTTTAAAATCTGTCTTAATATACAAAAATTATTGGAATTATTCATATTTCCGTGCTATATAATATGGAATATGTACTCAATATTATCTCTCTAAACTCTAAGTTCTGAATTTTGAAATGTTTGACACCAAGAGTTTAGACTAGAGATTGTGGTACTTTTTTGGTAACGGTAAGACCTCGATGTGTGACAGCTATTTTTATGCTTTTTTGAGTATTTTCTCATTTATCCTCATTACACCCCTGTGAGGTAGATATGATGATCCCTGTCCATAAATAAGGCTTTTTGAGGATTATTTACTTGCTCAAGGTTACAGGGTTCATAAACATCAAGAATGTCTTTCTGACTTTAAATGTCATTCTAAATCCTGTGATTCTTATCAGAAAAGTGTCCAGATGAGCATAAATACAGGAGAAATATAAAAAATGATGTTTAAAATCTATTTCTCTGATATCAGTGCTCAAGGCCAATGATCCAATCAGTCCCAAATCTGTTTATTTTTTACCAAAGCAGACAAAGAATAATTAACACTATTAAAAATGAAATACATTTTAAGAAGAATTGGTTAAATCACAAATGCAGGAGTACTAGGAATCCATATTTGGGGTTTATGAATCAGCTTTGCAAAGACAGCACCTCTCTTTGCTCTTCGATTCAGCAGTTTTCACCTTTAATTAGAACCAAATCAATAATGAATAAAGATTACATGTGCCTACCTTCCCAAAGATTTTGACAAATGTAAAATTATCAACACCCTGGCTAAAACTCCCCATTCACATTGAAGGTACTCAATAAATATATATGAATGTATCATTGTTTAATTAATAAAACATTTGTTTGGCTATACTTTGTAAAAAGTGTGTCATTAAGCCTCAAAACTTTCTTAATGGTAATTAACGGCAGACTTCCTCACAAAGTGGCTGAAAACTGCCACCGCAATCTAATACTTCCAAACTTGTTTCTCCAAGGATTAAAACAGGACTTGCTTGGGCAGCAGCCTCAAAACAGCATCTCCTCAGAAGAATCAAGTTAAAAGACAAACTGAGGCATATTAAACATGGTGAGTTTATCTGAGCAAAAACAATTTGAATCGGGCAGTGCCAAACTGTAATGGCAAGCTGTGCTCCTCAGACAGGAGCCAGGGGAAAGACTTATACAGAGAAAGTCTGGAAGCAAAGACAGGGAACTATTTGTTTGGCTACAGTGTAAAACCTGGTTGGCTATTTGTGATTGGTTGTCCTTAGTGTTTTTATTTTGTAAGCTTGAGGCATTCACAGGTTTAAATTTTGGTTTATTACATAGGCCACCACAACCTGAGAGCCACCTGTGTCTATAAATTAACTACTGTGTGCACACATGCGCGCACACACACACACAAGGAAGTACAAACAATCCATTTCTATTTTTAAATAGAAATAAAATGGGACTGACTTTCAGAGGAAATCAAATGCTTAACAAGTTGATATTTAAGCAGAATGCAAAGCTTTTTGTTTTTCTGGCAGTCATCTATTGTGCTAAATACATGGCATTAAGTTATTTACAAGTTATGTAACTTTAAAAATTTTTATTCATTTAATTTATCTTTGGCTGCGTTGGGTCTTCGTTGCCGCGTGTGGGCTTTCCCTATGGAGAACAAAGCTGGCAAACTGTTTGAAGAGACCAAAGCTAGAGAAAGGACATTCCCCTAATCAAAGCGTTTAGAGTGTAACTGTTTACCGATTAATAATTAAATTTAGCATTCATTCATTCAACAATTGTTTGCAGAGTGCATACAATATGCTAAGTACTAGGACATGCTATGGACGCGTGAAAATGAACAAAACATATTCCTGTTTTCAAAGGGTCACAAGTCTCAGTTATAAATTCTACAGACGAGGGCAAATCATGCACACGAGGGAAGCTGGTCGTTCATAAGACAATAAGAAAAGTGGCAGATTAGAAGCATTCGTGATCCGAAGCTCCTAAAATACTCAATAGCAGTTCTGTTTTTTGTTTCTGTTTTGTTTTGTTACAAAAATATGTCTGGGGACCAGATTTAGTCTATATAGTCTATGGGCTCTCTGGTGTCCAATCTCTGGTCTTAATATTTAAGCAAACAACTGAATATCATGTAAAAGGTTCTATGGGAAAAAGGAAAGTGTTGAACTCTCTGAATTCACTTATAAGTGTCATCCTGGAAGAAGTGATATCTAAATGCTAAAGAATGAGTAGGCCTTGCACAAGTAAATGGAGAAGAGAATCCCAGCCAGATGAAACCATGTGTTCTAAGGCCTGGAGGTCAGGAGAAATCTTGGAGTACTAGGACTTACACAAGGGCTCTCCTCTGGCTGGAACACTGAGTCTCAGGGGAGAATGAAAAATGAGGCTGTGGAATTCAGCTTTTTAGCAAGGTTGTGTCCAGGCCTGTGTGCTTTTTGGCAAAACAGTTTAATCTCAAATCTAACACATTTAATAGTAAACAATAAAACAAAGGAAACCAAGGTGCACCTTATAACGCTGAGTTAAGACTTGAAACTTACTGCTGTCTTGAGATTTTCTTCTGCTGGCTAAGCTTCTTATGTTTAGCACAAAACAACCTTGTCAAATGTAAGCTTGATTCCAGCAGGAAAAATTAAGATACTCTAGTCCCAGTTATTTACTACAACGGTGCTGAAATCCAGATACTTGCTTAGCTGACAATACATACAGAGAATGCCCTTAGGTTTTCGTATAAAACTCACTATTTGGTTTAAGCACATTAATAAAACTGATAGGAATCAAAATGAAACAGTATAAAGAGAGACAAGAGAAAAAAAGGGTGGGCTATTCCGCTGACTAGATTTCTTCTTTCAGTAGAAAGTTCATAATAATGCAATTGACACGGAAATGTTTATGCAAAAGTCCCGATTTATACTCCATAGATCAGAAGCTCTTTGAGGGCACAGACGATTTCCAATTCTTCTTTCTACCCTCAATGTACTGAATAATAGTACTTGAAGCATACTCCTTATACATGTTCAACCAATATTTAATCAACTGAATTGAACATTGTATTATTATCCACTGCTGCATAACAAATTATGCCCAAAATTAATAGCTTGAAACAATAAACATTTATTATTGCAAAATTTCTGTAGGTTAGGGACTTGAGAATGGCTTGGCTGGTGGGTGTGGCTCAGGATCTCCCATAAGGCTGCAATCAAAGTGTTGGCTGGGGCTGTAGTCATCTCAAGGCTCAACTTGGGGGGGACTGACAACCAAGTTCATTCATGTGGTGCTGTCAGGCCTGTCAAGGGCCCCTCCCAAGTTCATGCATATGGACCTCACCATGCGGCTGCCATACAACCTGGGAGTTGGCTTCCCCAGAGCAAGCAATCCATGAGAGAATGTGGGAGAACACCCAATACAGAAGCTGTCGTTATTTATAACCTAATCTCAGAAATGACAGCTCATCACTTCTGCCATATTCTGTTAGTTACAAGTAAGTCAATAACCCCAGCCCACACTCAAGGGCAGGAGATTACATAGGGCATGAACACCAAGAAATGGGGTTCACGGTGGACCATTTTTGAGGTTGCCTGCCACAAACACCTTAAAGAGAAACTGGGAAATAGAGGACACTGCTACTCTGAATAAAACTGGGATACTCTTACTGAGGAAGAAGCAGATAGTGGACATGGGAGAGGGAATTACTGTAGACTGAGCAATTTCGCAGAACACGTGACTTTACCTCATGACTTCTAAAATCATCAGTAAAATCAAAGAGCTAAGGAAATCAATGCAACAACTATTTTTTCATAGTACAGAAGCAAGTCAGATAAGATAATATAGAAGTACAGAGGTAGAGGGAAGAATAAGGCGGCATATCCCAGGAACTCAGAAATTTGTGGGAGATACAGGGAATCCTACAACTGTGGGAATAGAGCTGAAGATTTGTGTAACCAGATCTGAGGAGTATAGAGATTCCCATTGTTTTCTTAGGTGCATATTTATTGGTGAGATTCCGTTTCAATGTCCCTTTCTCCTGCATGGCTCCATGAGGTAATGGGCCATATTTTATTAACCAACTCAATGGAATTGGAAATTATATTTTTGGAGAAGAAAGAAAAACTGAAATAAGAAGGATATCCTTGGTTTTTCTAGTCCTTCGAATACCGAATGGTGCAAAACAGATCTTCTCTTGTTTTTTTAGCGGACTGAAAGAAGGAATAAAAGAATGTGTTTACCTATCTTGTCTCTGCAATGTAGCGATCACTTGTTTTATAAATGCCTTCCCTTCTGGAGGAAGTAGCTACAGGCTATTGCATTAGACACCAGCGCCTTCCATCCACAACACACACTGCCTCTTGACAAACTGCACAGAAGCCTGTAAGGGACTTGGCATAATAGGGTTCCTCAAAAGGATGGTTTGCAGCCCAATTGTCTTCTCACAGTAAGAGTTTTGCGGAGAAGCAATTAGTTGAAGTCAGCAAAGTATAGAAGCAAAAGAGACAGTGACTAAGCTACCTTCATGGTAAAACACTAGAGTAGGTGCTGATAGGATACCAGATGACTAAACCCTTAACTGTGTGTAAATAATCAGAAGAGAAACTCTAACTCTTGGAAAGAGATTCTAATTCTTAGTGAGAACTGACTGTGGCTATCAAAGGGCTGTTTCCTCCCTTTCTTCTTTTTTTAATCCCTGTGATCCTGTTAACATTAAATTCCCATCATCTAAGCTAAAAGAGTGTGTCTCCCAAGGGGGGAAAACCGCGGTGCGGTAGGGATGGTGGTGTGCTGAATCGGGCGACTGGGATTGACATGTATACACTGATGTGTATAAAATTGATGACTAATAAGAACCTGCAGTATAAAAAAACAAACAAACAATAAAACTAATACTAAACTTTCTTTGGGTTATTCATATGGAAATATATTAATATAAATGTTTCAGACATTACATGAAATTCCTAAAAATCTTATATGTTCTGGTATAATGTTATAAGTCATAATTCTAGTTATTACTTTAAAATGTATATCTCAGAAATAACTAAATTTCCGTGTCAATTGCATTATCATGAACTTTCATCAAATCTTTAACCGTGGTCATTTTTAAGTCTTTTGTCATTTACAGACAGTTCTGGGTGTACTCTGATGCTTTTGCAAATATGTTCCTATAAAAGGGTTTCATCTTCAAGGAATTCATGGAAAAGACTCTGACAAGTACAGGTTTCTGGTAACTGACTATACTGCTGAACTGAATAAATAAGCATTTTCAGAACTCTAATGGAAAACTGATGAATTCATAAAAGTGCTAACAAAAGATCAAGATGAAAAAAAGAATTAATTACATGGGAGTGAGTGAACTGATGAGGATGATTATAATTTTTGTGACCTTCTGTTTGAATAAAAAAAAAATCCCACAAGGACTCAGAGTCAAAAGATATACAAATCAATTTTCACTGCAAAGTATAGGAGCTGTTACAGTGGAGGATTACTGGACTGAATGTCAATATTATGACATAGTATGAGTGCGTTTCGTGTTTGGTAATTGCAATCATTGTTGCTTTTGTTGTGGTCATCCATTTACAATGCTTGGTGTCAGTCTATTTATCTCTTGTAAACATAAAATACAGTGTGTGTGTGTGTGTGTGAAAAAAAAAGTGATATGAGAGAAAAAAAAAGGCTATAAGGTCTTTCTAAGGTTACCCAATTAACACTGTCTCTCAGTCTTTGTATCAATAGTCCACCTATTTCCTTGTGCATTAAACTTACAGTTATTTATAAATTCTTAACAATTGTTTTTGTGTAGTTCACAGCTTTCACAATCATTAGTTATTGTGGCATATTACTTTTGTAGTAATAAATATACATTATTTAACCTGACTGCCACAATTTGTACATATAAAACTTATAAGGAGTATTTTGTATTTGGAAGAAAATGTAAAAAATAAAATTAAGGGCTTCCCTGGTGGCACAGCTAAATAAATAAATAAAATAATAATAAACAAATAAAAGAGTGTGTCTCTGGCTCTTGGCATTTTGTATGTGAGTAAATATCATTGAAACCCTGTATTCATTAAGAGCAAAGGTCATGTTATATTCTTTAAAGAGAACTTTCTTTAACCTTCTTGTCTCCCAGCAAACTATTCACATGGTAAGTTCTGTGTACCCCACGCTAGATAGTAAACTCCAAAAGGGAAGCAAGTATATATGTCTAATTTACTAATGTTTCCAATATAGCACAATTCCTGGAATATATTAATAGTAGGTTTTTAATAAATATCAAGTGACTGTTTAATGTATTGGCATCGTTTTCAAAGCCTCATTAAAAACAGGATATGAATTTTCATTCTCCCCTGCCCTAATTTAATAGCTCAAATTCCTTTAATAAATCATACATTGCAGGGCTTTCCCAGTGGCGCAGTGGTTAAGAATCCGCCTGCCAATGCAGGGGACACGGGTTCGAGCCCTGGTCTGGGAAGATCCCACATGCCATGGAGCAACTAGCCCGTGAGCTACAACCACTGAGCGTGCGCTCGAGAGCCCGTGTGCCACAACTACTGAGTCTGCATGACACAACTAATGAAGCCCGCGTGCCTAGAGCCTGTGCTCCACAAGAGAAGCCACTGCAATGAGAAGCCCACGCACCACAATGGACAGTAGACCCCACTCACCACAACTAAAGAAAGTGCAGCAACAAAGACCCAATGCAGCCAAAAATAAATAAATTTATTTAAAAAAATCATACATTGCATAAATATACTGTCACTAAAGACAAAGACACATCATATTATGTTTGCTTCTTTTTTTTTCTTTCTTTCACACCATTGATTCCTTTCTGCCTAAACAATTATGATGTCCAGAATGATACTTATGCTCAAAATTTCAGTGAAATTGAGAATCAGATTTTTTGGAGAAGAAAAAACAATACTGAAAGAAGCAAGGGAATTCTCAGTTTTTCAATTTTGCATAGGAAGATAAAAGAGCTTATGTGATTTGCTTAACCATAACCTTAGAAACTATCTCTATATAACTTCTCTTTGTAAGTAAATTCATCAGATGCCTCTAGGGCTCCTTTTCACATCCTCTCCAGCTACCTTCTAAAATGGATACTGCTATAACAAACCAACTTCCCACAAACATAACTTGGTGGCACTTTTACGTGAGCTACGTCACTTAATTCTCCATTTCTTCCCTAGGTCTTTTCTGAAAAACAGCTGCATATATCTGCCAAGGACTCAGAAAAACCCCAGCCTAGGAGAAAGATGACACCCTGTTTTGGAGATAGACAGATAGAGAGATTTATTATAAGGAATTGGCTCACATGATTATGGAGGTTGATAAGTCCAAAAACCTGCAAAGGCTGTCCCAGTTTGAGTGTTAAGGCCAGTAGCTGCTGCAGAACCGGAAAGAACTAATGTCCCTATTCAAAGTCCTGAAGGCAGGAGATTTACCTTTTACTTAGGGGAGGGTCACTCTTTTGTTCTATTCAGGCCTTCAACTTATTGGATGAGGCCCACTCACATTATGGAGGGCAATCTGCTGTATTCATTCTACCCATTTAAATGCTCATTTCATCTAAAAACACCCTCAGGGAAATACCGTAAATAATTTTTAACCAAATATCTGGGCACCCTGGGGCCCAGTCAATTTGACACATAAAACTAACCATCACATAACCCATGGAGAAAATCTTACAGATGGTGAATGAGAGAGGAATAAATGTTCCCCTTACCCATTCTTCAGGTGAGCAATTGTGAGGCACATTTTACCTGAACTCTTAGGAGTCCCCAGCAAGAAAAAGCCCCATGACCAACTCAAGAACTCACCCTCCTGGTGGTTTTCCCTCAAGGCCTGCTTCACTCGCTTCAGTATTCCACTCTTCCCTACACACACCAACTGTCACTTTCTAAAGTAAGTTATCTCCACTTTCCTGGAGGAGGGAGACAAGCTAATACAACAAGATCATCAGAACACAATTTTTTTCCCCAGCCTTAGTGAGGTATGATTGACAATAAAAATTGTATGTTGTTAGATTATAAAAAAAAATAACTATGTGAGGTGATAGACGTGTTAATTAACTAGACCGTGGTAATCATTTCACAATGTATACATACATTAAATCATTATGTTGTGCCTCTTAAAAACAATTCGCTCATGTATGTCCTGTTGGCAATGCAAAACTGTCTTTGATATATGATGCATTTTGGTCTCCCAAATGCTCACTACCAAAGCATTTCTTTGGAACCCATTTTCAACCATCTCCAAAGGAAGATTTACATACAGAGCCTGTAATGCCCACAGTTAGGTTACACAAACAGAACTTTAAGAAATAGATTGTACAATTCTTCCCTACACTGTAAGCTTCCTGAAGGCAGAGAAAGCATCTGTTTTGTTCAGGGCTAATCCCCAAATGTCAGACATGTTGAACGAAAGACCGCAAAGCTGGTAAAATGACCTAGAGGACTGGAAATCAGAACTTTCTGACCTTAAAGCCCGAGTTAACCCCCAGGCACCTATACTGCTTTTGACATGTCCTGTAGGAAACCATTCTTTAGCTTGTTTTGATTCCACTCGTAGGTTTAGCTCCTGAACCTAAGATTTAGATTAGAGCCCAAAAGTAGAATTATTGCACCAATGAATAGCTACATGTGACCTATTAAAATTTATCATATAAAACTGACCCTTAACTGCAGAATGGAAAGCAAAAATAACACTCCATGCTCTAAAGTAGTTGTGAATTCATAATGCCATGTTATATTAAGACACACTCAGATCCACAGTCTAAGAATAACACTAATTTATCATATAAACCCTTCAGCATTATCCTCTATTTTTAGTTGCATCATGGTTATACCTCTGGTGGTAGTATATTGCCTGTTAGCACACAGACTGACCAGATTCAATTACCTCCATGAAATTTCTTTGATTTTAACAAAAGCCAATCAGAGCCTATTAGCAAGATTTGATAGTGTCCCTGCACCAAATTAATACGACTTAAACTCAAAGACTTAAGGCCTCAGAGAATTGTTAACAAATTTGGCTAGATCTTCTGAAAAAGTTTTTTAAAGTAATGAGTCTTAATTATAATTTTATGAATGCTTGAAGTTCAGAAATGTTATGTTTAGAAAGGCTTACTAAAAGACTGTAGTCAATATACTGAAACAATAAATATATTCCTGTTAACAGATAGGACATGTCAAAAGAAGATAATTCTGAGATTATAACTCCATATAAACTTTGATCCATTGTATCCGTGTCCTCCTATCCCACTTACTAATTCCCATGGCTGTGGAACATCAAAGAGGCTGCACTAAACATTTACTAAGAATAAGGATTTTGGAGTCTGACTCTGTGGGTTTGCATGTTAGTTTCCTTTATTATTAGCTGTGTGGCCATGATCAAGATATTTGGCATCTCTGTACTCAATATAAACTGAACATTTCTATCCCGCCCCGCACCAATTTACATACTGAAGCTTTAACCCATGGTGTGATGGTATTTGGAGATGGGGCCTTGGGAGGTAATTAGGGTTAGATGAAGACATGACAGTGGGACCCTAATGATGGGATCTACACCCTTAAAAGAGACCTAGAGGCTTGCTCACTTTCTCTCTGCAGGCTTACACAAAAGGATCATGGGAGCACACATTGAGAAGGCTGCTATCTGCAACCCGAGGGGAGAGCTCTCATAAGAAACCAACCTTGCTGGCACCCTGATCTCAGACTTCTAGCCTCCAGAACTGTGAGAAAATAATTTTCTGTTGTTTAAGCCACCTAGTTTATGGTATTTTGTTACGGCAGCGTGAGCTGACTAAGACAGTACCTCAGATTCCGCATCTGTAAAATCAGGATAGCAATAGTGTATTTTTACCCTGTGGTATTATTGCAAGAATTATGTAAGATAAGAGAACAGTACTTAATATGAAATAAAAGACAAAATATGGTTGTTTTGGTTGTTTTTCTTTACTAATAGATTTAAGTTAATTTCTGTCTTTGAAATATGTATCAGTTTAAAAAGGAAGACAGTCTCAGAACTGGGATATTTCAAAGGGCTCTTATTTTTCTCTTGCAGAGGAGATGTGACCGTTGGCTTTGTGTTTTTCAAATGCTCAAGGATTTGAGAACACAGAGGTCTATAAATAAAATCCCTTGAGTTAAGCCTTCATATATGTCTTCTAACTGGATTTCTCTATTTACTGTGTTCCAGCAAGTCAAACATGTAATATCAGAAAAAAATATTCTGATAATGTTGAGAAGATACAGTTAAATGGAGCAGACTGAAGATGATTTTTCTTGGCATTGTGTAGATTTTCAGACGAGAAATTAGAGATGCACCATGCTTACCCCAAGCAAAAAAAATACACAGGGAGTTTATGTGATGTGAGCCAACTTATTCTGGAACATCAAATCTGAAACTCCTGACAAAATGGCATCAGGCGCTGTTATATTCTGGAGAGGGGATGATACTGAATACACCGTGACAGCCCATCTGGTAAATGTGAATGTCATTTAGTGGTCTGTTTCCCAATGAGTGGCATACTAACATCTCAATAAAATAAGAATGCAGGCTGGGTGTCAATCATCCCATGCCTTCTCAGTTTCCAAGGGACTTGTCTCATCTGTAATAGCATAGAAAAAAGTTGCTCTTCTTCTTAATAGATAAAAATATTAGAGCATCTAGTAACACAACCCAGAATACCATCAATAAAAAAATTCTGCATAGAAAGTAGAATTGGGGAAATGTTAGATGATTTTTTTCCTAACTGATGTAATAATACTTTTCTTTTTAAACTTCTCTTGCTTAGTGTATCTGTTGCAGACAGAGATAGTCCAATTGCTATCACCCATTTCCTTCTCCCTTGCTAGTCTTTTACCATGGAAATTAGGAAATGCCATTTACTTACTTCTGTGGCCTCTCTTAAACTGTAAGGAGCCATGAACAGATTGAGCTATTAAAATATATGAAGTCTGCTGGGGTAGGGCATAAAAGGAGAGACTCATTCCAGGAAGAGGGCCTTTTTTCATCATCAGCTTTTCCAGTCCACATACCTTCCTGCCTTTAAAAGTAGACCTGATGTTGAGAGCTGCAGCAGCCATCTTGTGACCGTGAGGCAATGGCCCAGCCCTTACATGACAATGCTAGAAGCCTGACTTTATCAGTAAAGCTAGGGATGATCCAGTTCTGAAATGGAGACTCCCTGTGGTAAGGCAGAATTTTGGCATCCATGAACTTCAACTTATGTTCTTACAAATGTGAATATATATATTACTTGACATTTCAAAAGAGACTTTGCAATTAAAATTAGTTATAGATTTTAAAATAGGGAGATTCTACTGGTGGCAGCAATCTAATCACTTTAGCCCTTAAAAGCAAAGTTAAGTTCCTCTGGCTGGGGTCAGTCAGAGAGATGCAGTGGAGGAGGAAGACAGAAGAGAGATAAGGCAGACAGATTTGAAGATGAAAAAGACTTGACCTGCCAAGCTAGCTTTGAGTCAGGGAATGCAGGTGACCTCTACAAGCTGAGAACAATCCCTGGCTGACAGTCAGCAAGGAAAGGGGGACCTCAGTCCTACAGTCATAGGGATCTGAGTTCTGCCAACAACCTGAAAGAGTATTGAAGCAGATTCTTCCTGAGAGCCTCCAGGCTAGGAAGTAAACCGGCCAATCCCTTGATTTCAGTCTTGGGAGACTCAGAGCCAAGGAATCAGATGAGCCCACTGGACTTTAGACCTAAAAACCTCTATAATACTATTTTTGTGTTTTTTCAAGCCACTAAGTTTGTGTAATTTGTTATAGCCACAACAGAAAACTAATACACTCCCCCAAAACAAAGTTATTCACTAATGTGTTGTAGAAGATATACTATTCTAGGAGATCAAATAATAAAAGCAAAACTAATACCAAAAATGTAATAATAGCAACGAATAATGACTTAATATTTCTTCTTATTATGTGTCAGGCTCTGTTCTAGAACAAACAGGACAGAGTAGAATACCATTTCCTTGGAGCTTCTGTCTTAGTAAAAAGAAATAGATAATAAACAAATAAATGCACAAGATAAAACTATTAATATTATGTAGTTGATTAAAATTGGGTAATTTAAAGCAAATTACTCATCAGATAATACAGATTGTATGGTCAGGAAAACCATCTTTGAGGAAGGAATATCTAAGTGAAATCTGAATAAGCAGCAGCAAGGTAACAAAACATTGAAGAAGGGTAATACGGACAACTGCAAGACAGGGGTATGGAATTCAGAGTTATAAACTACTATGTAAGAAATGAATAAGCAGCAAGGTATATATTGTACAGCACAAGGAAATAGAGCCATTATTTTGTAATAACTTTAAGTGGAGTATAATGTATAAAAATGTTGAGTTACTATGGTATACACTTGAAACTAATACAGTACTGTAAATCAACTATATTTCAATTTAAAAAGAAAAAAACAAATGGTCTGCACATTGTTTCTTTTCCAGGACTGCTTCTGTACAAATGTGTAAGAACAGACAAGCTTGATTTTGTTTAATATAAAGATGCTGAGTCAACTTGGTTAGACGAGAGAGCTAAAATATTATAAAGCTTCTAATTGTTCCTTGCTTTCTAGACATAATTGTGCACTTGTGTGTATGCGGGGTCAGGGCAGGGGACTGGGTGCTGATAATTTCTGCTCCCTGAGTATTTCTTCGAAGGCCAGCGAGGAACAGGATAATTTGGTCCAATAGTTGGTGCTCTGCCACCCCCTGGACTCTTCCCATTTGCCTAGGTATGAGGAATTGCTAATCTGATTGGCTACATACAACTGATCAAAACAACTAATGGGAGGGATTAATGCATTATAAAAAGGGAGCAGATAAGGCTTTCCTCGTTCTTCCCTTTCTTGAGCACCTACACAGCAAAGGCTTTTTTAAGCTTCTGCCAACGATTTGGTAACCTAACCTGGCTGAGTCTGTCTTCACAAGTCCAGCAGCCACCACTCCAAATTTCTAATTCCTTCACAACGATTAGATTAATACATCAGACAGAGCCTGCACAGGCAGCTGAAAATTTAAAGGGTTGAGAGTTGGAAGTCCTGTCCCCTTCCAGACCTAAGTCTGGTCTCTAATTCATTTTTATCAGAGAAGCTCTATACCTGAAGAAGAGAGCTGAGGAAGGTGAGATGGCATATACAAGAGGTGGTGGCCCAACCATTACGAGGAATAATTTTACTTTTCGGGCTAGGCGTTTAACTCATGAAACTCACCGCTTTATGTCCTCTAGGGTTTTCTGCTGAGAAAGCTTTGTACATGAAAACAAAAGCCAAATCCCTAACACTCTTTGATGTGTTTGTAACATATGCATGTGCTTCATGTTCCCTTTCACAGTTGCTCAAAGAGTCCACCACTGTAAGTCACTGTGTATCTAATCAGGCTAAATGTTCTCTTCTGACACTCCTAATTATTTCCACATTTGTCTCCAGTACATTTTTTTATAAACCTCTATTTCTTATTCCTAGCATCTGCCCTGTCTTCTATTTTCCTGTCCAAAGTCTACAGAAATGGCATATATGCATGCTTGCACACATTTTGTTTTATACATATAGATGTATTTTTCTAGCAATCACAGTTGGTAACAAAGCTGAAAATTAACGGTGTCCCTCAGTCATCACCATCATAGCTAACTCAAAATATTCATTCAACAGCAAACAAATTCCATGTGCAAAAGGCAAGAGAAAAGTATGAAGGAGCACTTGCTTTATTTTGAAATCAGTTGGCAGAAGATCAATGACCGATGATATAAGAACCTCATCCCTACCCCTAGGGACCTCAGTGTTACTGGAGTAGATTCACAGTACTGAAGTAGATTCACAGTTCATACGCACGTACGTATTTTCTCAAACAACACGTGCTAACATTATAATGACTAACCTTTTAAATGGTTCAAAGTTTTTAGCATTTGACTACATGTGTCACAGTGTTTCTCAAAATGTGAACCCTAGATCAGCAGCATCAGCATCCCCTGGCCACTTAGATATGTAAAATCTCACATCTCACTTCAGATCTACTGGATCAGACACTCTGTGCACGGGGCCAGGCACCTGTGTTTGCACAAGGCCACCAGTACATTCTGATGCACACTAAAGTTGTTTTTTTTTAATTTATTTATTTTGAATTTTATTTTATCTATTTATTTTTTATGTAGCATGTTCTTATTAGTCATCAATTTTATCCATGTCAGCGTATACATGTCAATCCCAATCTCCCAACTCATCACACACACACCCCCCACGGCTTTCCCCCTTTGGCATCCATACGTTTGTTCTCTACATCTGTGTCTCTATTCCTGCCCTGAAAACTGGTGTATCTGTCCATTTTTCTAGATTCCACATATATGCGTTAATATATAATATTTGTTTTTCTCTTTCTGACTTACTTCACTCTGTATGACAGTCTCTAGATCCATCCACATCTCTACAGATGACCCAATTTTGTTCCTTTTTATGGCTAATATTCCATTGTATATATGTACCACAACTTCTTTATCCATTCGTCTGTCGATGGGCATTTAGGTTGCTTCCATGACCTGGCTATTGTAAATAGTGCTGCAATGAACATTGGGGTGCATGTGTCTTTTTGAATTATGGTTTTCTCTGGGTATATGCCCAGTGATGGGATTGCTGGGTCAAATAGTAATTCTAGTTTTAGTTTTTTAAGGAACCTCCAAACTGTTCTTCATAGTGGCTGTATCAATTTACATTCCCACCAACAGTGCAAGAGGGTTCCCTTTTCTCCTCACCCTCTCCAGCATTTGTTGTTTGTAGATTTTCTGATGATGCCCATTCTAACCAGTGACACTAAAGTTTAAGAACCATGGATTTATAAAAAACGTTAAAGAAGCATTCCTTTTGCATCAGTGCTAATTACAGAAATTTATTCTAATGACATAACTGTAGAATATGGAAGTGTCCAAAGATTTATCCAATAGGATGTTCATCACAGAACTGTTTATAATTGTGATAAGCTATAAATAATGAATGTTCTATAATAAAGAACAATTTCATGGGAACTATTAATGATTTGTTATTTTTTAAAAGATTTTAAGCAGCATTCCTGAGTATCCCAATTTTCTCAAAATTATTCAAATGACTACAAATATCAAAACTGCTCATCAAAATAAACAAAATATCTAGAAAGCTTATCTATCTGTGGGATCATGAATGTTCATAATTTTCATCTTTATAAGGGTTTCTGTCAATGTCTATTATGAATATTTGTGTGTGCACATACGTACATACATACATATATGCCTATACATATAGATATATACATACATATATGTATTTACATTTGCTTTCAATTGCAAAAGATTTAGCAAAACCTATTTATCATTCTCCATGGCTTTGTTGTCTGAATAGACACCATCGATAGCTCTTTTCCTGGTTCTAAAACTGTGAAAAATATTTTTACTTAATATGAGCATAAAATTAAAGTTTACTACTCACTCATGTATTACATGTGCCTTTTTAAAAACATTTGACACCATGTCTACTAGAGAATAATTCTGGTAACATAGTTACAATTGAGTACATATAGAACATGAGGATTCTATTGGAATTACTCCTTATGGAATCTAAAATTGTGCTTTTACTTTAAAAGATGTGTACCTGAGGAAGACCCTGCCATACAGAACACATACCTGAGTTTGATGATTTATTTTGTCTGGTAAACCAATGTTTTCATTAAAATAATGCTAATTTGACAACTAAAATCCCTGAAGTCCCTTCCCTGTAACTTTCTTTGGCTTTCTTTTCATTTATGCACTATGCAGAAGAAAAATAGACTTGGTAGAGTCCAATAAATGCTAATAGGTCTTGAGGTTTTCTTTTTACAGTAAGTAATTTAATCATTATCATATATTCCGATCTTTTCAGCTATCAATCTGCTTTTTGTTTAATGGAGGAATTCTTCAGGATATGGAATGCCCGTTTGAATGCCAGTTCTATTTTATGAAAAACTACAGTTCAGGATTTTCCCTTTTCCTATCCTTGAATGCGTCTTACGACTGGAAAGAGTGATCTCTGGATGTAACTTTAAATGAATGGATGTCTCAAGGTTCTTCACAAGTTACAAGTTTTGTTCCTCGGTGCCAGATAGATAGCTATGTGTTTCTTTTGCAACAAATAAAAGCAAGCTACTGTTTCTAAAACATCAAATAAAAATGGAAAAAAATAATAAACTGCTTTCAAAATAAAGAAAACAGTTAAATTTCAGAGGAATTACTTGAAGTTTTTTGTCTGTACCCCTGATCATCAGACATTCACATTCTCCAGGATATTTTTCTTTACTGGTCTTTGTTATAAGGACAGACTCTAAACATTCTTTACATATCCAAATTACTTGATAAATCACATACATAATGAATGGAAAGCCAATCATTTGCCTTTGACATTTTGGTTTAATTTGAGAGTTTTCTTATTTTTCAAATAGAAAGAACTATTAAAATAGTTTTTAAATGGAAGAAAAACACAGTTTATCATAATCATTTTATTGATCACTAACATGGTAAGAAGACTAAAACTATCATTGTGGTATAATATATAGCAGAGTAACTAAGTGTTCCTTTTTAGAAAAAATTTTGAATTGAGAGAAACCCTCCTTGCCTTACCCAATAGATATAGGATATACGAATATAGGATACTAGAAAATGCTCAGGTAACCAACTGTTCCAGTTTTTCTGGGTATGAGGGATTTCCTTGGAAGTGGGACTTTCAGTGCTAAAATCTGGACAGTCTCAGGGAGATGTGAACTGTTGGTCACCCTAATGGAGAAGGAAGTGGGAGTTGGGTTTGGGATTAGTCCATGAGTTTCTATCTCAGGAGTATGGCCACCCTTGAACTATAAGATTGTAAAAAAAAAAAAAAACCCCAACATTCTAGGGGTACTGGCCAGAAATATCGAGAAGAGTATGTAGAATTAGCAAATATGATTTTAGCAGAAGGGCAGGATCTGACGTTCTCCACTGAACAGTGTTAAGAGTTCAAGCAAACGCTGCGAGACCTTGAAACTCTACACACCTTGGTATTTTTTCCTTTATGTTCTTACTGGTGAGTGGCAGGTCTTCTCAGAAGACTGCTGGTAGTGAAGTCTTTTTTTTTTATTATTATATTTTATAATATAAAGGATATGAGTCTTCTTTCCATTCCTTAACTTTGATGTCTTCAATCTCCCTATACCCGAAAACATACTTTTCACCTTCTGTCACATGCTGATAAGTAGGATTTCAAGGGGAAAAGTATTCACACATTCCAATTATTATAATATCTAAGGGAGCACTTTAACCTATTTTCAAAGGTTTGCCTGCTGCAAATATGAGAGTGATTTTAATTCTCCTCTTTAGTATAGGCTAGTGTTCACATACTAATCCTTATTATATTGCCATGAAATTACAAAAAGAATACCATAACAGTTTTGTGTTTATTCTAAATGTGCTAGATAAGCTGTTAGCATTAGTGTGGCTGAGATTTTATTATTTTTCTTCCCAGAAAGAATGGAAATAAGTTTACTTAATATGAAATGATGGTTTCATATAACTGTTAGGATTAGGCGATGTTGAAAAGAAGAAATCTTCATAGAAAAAAAAATTGCTAAATTTTTATTCAGCTGTAGACTTCAACAGCAAGGTTGTAGCAGCTGGTCTGATCTAGTCTTTTGTGGCAATTAATTGATAGAATGCCTCATTCTGTAATCATCCTCGCCAGACCCCACTCACGTTTATAACATGCACTGTCTCTGACTATTCCTTTTGGAATCTCATACAGAGCCTTTCCGTAATTAAACTTGTTTAGCCGTTTCATCAGAGACCCTTAAAGCATATTATGTGTAATTTGACTGCAAATGTCTACTTATAGATTCACTTAAATATACAGACAAGGGGAAACAATGTATTATTAACACACCTCAAAAAATAACTCTTGGGCTTCCCTGGTGGCGCAGTGGTTGAGAGTCCGCCTGCCGATGCAGGGGACACGGGTTCGTGCCCCGGTCCGGGGAGATCCCACATGCCGCGGAGCGGCTGGGCCGGTGGGCCGTGGCTGCTGAGCCTGCGCTTCGCAGCGGGAGAGGCCACAACAGTGAGAGGCCCGTGTACCGCAAAAAAAACAAAAAACAAAAAAACAAATAAAATAACTCTTCTTTATTCCTCCAACGGTATGGCATTTGGGAAACAGCAAAACTATGGAGACAGTAAACAGATCTGTGAGTTTTAGGGAATTGGGGGAAGGGGAGAGATGAACAGGAAAGTACAGAGGATTTTTAGGATGTTAAAACTATTCTTTATGATACCATAATGGTGGCTAGGTGGCATTATACATTTGTTAAAACCCACAGAACTGTACAACACGGAGTGGACCTTAATGAAAACTATGGGATTTAGTTAATAATAATTTATCAATATTGATTCATTAATAGTGACAGATGCATCACATGAATACAAGACGTTAATAACAGAGGAAACTATGTGGGAGGGGGTACATGTGTCTGCTCAATTTTCCTGTAAATCTAAAACTGTTCTAAAGTTCAATCTTAATTAAAATTATACGCTCTTAAAAAAAAGAGTAAAAAGAGCGGCTGTATTTTAAGTGATTCCTCAGCCTTGAAATCAGAAACATTTAGGTTTGAATCCTTATTCCACCCTTTATCTGTGGACCTTAGACGGTTCTCTGATTCTTTGGAAAATAGGGATAACCATGCCTCTCTTATTGTATGGCTAGACATCTAGCAAAATCTTTTCAATTCCAAAATCCACGACCCTTTCATGATGTAACACTCCTTCAAATTAAAATGTGTAATGATGTATAATAGCATTTCCTGAAGTGACAAAAATAGTTTTGCTGCTCTACCTTTTATTCTTTTTGAGGAAGGGCTACCTACTGCTGACAGTCTTAATGCAGCTGGTAATGGTGGGACAGAGGAAGGTAGGGTATTAAGTATCTCATATTTCAATGTTGAAGCCAGAGGTGGTCTTTACTATAAAAAGTTTTAACTTGAATATAGCCCTTTGGAAAAATATTCAATAAGACAAATTCTTTGTTGCCGTTGGGTTTTTTTTTTGGAATTCAAGTCATGGTTTTCCTTCTCCATTCTAGATAGTTGCAAATGCTCTCTCCTTTCTACTCATTAGTTCTTATGTACTTGTATAAGTATTCTTGTGGACATGCATTTTCATTTCTTTTGGGTAAAATCCTAAGAGTGTAAGTGCTGGCTCATAGGGTAGATGTATGCTTAACTTAATGAGAGACTTCCAATCAGTTTGAAGAAAAGGGAGCTAACATTTTCTGTGTACTAAGGACCAGACACTAGGCTACGTGCTTTACGTTAATTACCTAATCTTTTAACATTGTGAGTTAGATTCTATCTTATTTATTTATTCGTTTGTTTATTTATTCATTTTATTCTTGGCCTCTTCAGGTCTTAGTTGCGGCACTCAGGATCTTCACTGCGGCATGCGGCATCTTTCATTGCGGCGCACAGGCTTCTCTCTAGTTGTAGCACGCTGGCTCCAGAGTGCCTGGGTTCTGTAGTTTGCGGCCTGACAGCTTAGTTGTCCCGTGGCAATGTGGGACCTTAGTTCCCCCACTAGGGATCGAACCTGCATTCCCTGCATTGGAAGGCGGATTCTTCACCACTGGACCACCAGGGAAGTCCCTAGATTCTATTTTTATCCCTGATTTACAGAAGTGTAAATTGAAGTTTAGAGCGGTTAAGAAGTGTGCCCCAAATCACACTGTTACTTAGTGTTACTGTAGTATCCTAAGTCTTGGTATGGGAAACACGCTCTCTTGCATAGACGTTAGCATGAACAGGGAGAAAAAAAAGACCTAGTCCTTGTCCCAGATATTCTCCTGAAGTTCAAGAATTTCAATTAGGACCAATGAGACAGCCCAAGTTGTTCTTAGGAAAGTAACTGTGTGGGTCAGCGGAAGGTTTATTTTTCTATATCTTGAGAAATATTTCCATTTCTTCCAAGTTTCCCTTAACTAGTGACACGCTAAAGCCAAAGGAAGTGGATGTTGCAGGATTATTTAATTCTGGAGCCAGTGGAGCCAGATTATCAGTCTCTCCTCCGCTATTGTGCACAGCCCAGCACGCATGGCCACTACCCTACAATTAACCGATCTGAATTAGGCTTCCAGTTACTATCTAAGGACGCCGGCAGTACCCTTTGGGTATTCTCGATCAGGGGCTGAGTTAAACATACATTTACACGCAAATGGTCTCCTTTTCTCCTTCTTCTCAGCCTGCTAATGAAATATTCTGCACTGCTGGGCAAACCGTGTCACATACACATTTTGAATAGGAAAATGCTTGTGGTGAAATGGAAAAATTAAAGCAATATTACACATTAAAAAGTAGCCTTGGAGATAGCCATTTAACTTTTTCATTCCATTTGTTCCACTATTCAATGCATATGTTAGTGCCTTACCAAGTGCTGGAGGCTGCGGTCCTCACTGGAGAAATACTTCTGATGATCGGGAACAGGGGACCTGCCCTCAGGGATTTACTGGATTTGAAGGAGCCAATCATTAAATTCATATGTACACCAATAATTTAAAAATTTCTGAATTATAATGAATACAGGGAAAGACAAACACAGGTGGCTGTGAGACCAATTGACAGGGAAATCTGACCTAGTCCGAGGGCAAGAGACTTCCCTGAGGAAACTACAAGGCAAGAAACTGCTTAAAGCTGTCAGAATGTGACTATTAATCAATGCTAGCTATTATCGAGTGCTCACTATGTACCAGGCACAGCTCTAAACACATTACATCTATTATCGCTACAGATTTATGAGGTTGGTACTGTTATTATCCCATTTTACAGATGGGGACGAGCAGCCAGGATTCAAAGCCAGGCTGCCTGATTCTGGAGTGTGCGTACTGGAACACTCAGTAAACACACAACTCTGTGTGCTGTTCCTTTTACTTTCTTAATATTACTTCCTACTGTAAAGTATATTTTTCTAAGTTGGCCAAATTACTATTTTATTAAAACACTTAATTTGTTCCTTGATCTAAGCCTATGCTAAATTATTTCCTACGTGCACAGATTGTTACTTTATCAGCAAGCAAAGGTGACTTTAAAAAAAAAAAATCTCTCAGTCATTAATATCCACCAGGAACTGTAGGAAATGTTTTCTCCCAGCACTTCTTTGGAAACCTTTTAGCATCCCTGTCACATACATGAGAGGGTGAGGTAAAGAGAAGTTTAGTGTCTTGTCCGCTATCAACTGGGTAGAAAGCCGGATGCAGCTGGGATCGGGGAAGCCAGATTTGCCCATGTTGCTACAAACCCTGGGCTGCCTCGCTGATTCTGTTACTAGTGCTTCACTGGTCTCAAAAATAAAGCTATGCAGATATTGGAAAACAGCTGCGTTTCCACTTCTTGGGTATAACCAATAAGCCCTACCACAGTCTCATCTTTGTATTATAAAATAAATCAATTCTGATTAAATGAATGAAATGATCCAGGAAATCATTTCGGTTTCTTTGCCTTGAGCATTGATTTACCAATCCATATTCTGAGGATTAATTTGTTTTCCTGTTATTTTGACATTGGGAATGAGCTGTTCTGAGTGTCTGAAACATACTTAGTTGTCTTGGTTAAATGCTTTGCTTTGTAAATTTATTTTACTTTCATATCCAGTTCAGTTTCCTGAGAATTTGGATGGTGTGAGATTTCCAGAGACCTGATATGAAAGTCACTAGTCTTGTTCATTTCTTTTCTTGATCTATTCCAAAACCTCTCTGTATTTTCCCTCAGTACTTAGTGTTTCTCTCTCCACAGAACTTACTCACCTTTTCCTACTCATTCCTTTCAGAGTTTACCTTTTGATCCTCAAGAATTGTAAGGTAACACTATATACATGACAGTTCCTATTTCAAACTCAGAGCTACTGTCCATACAAATACACTCACACCTGTCAGACTACATATCCTGATGTTGGATGAACAAAATAGATCTCTAGCAGCTCACACTGACATCTCTCTAAGAGCAGTCAGCTTTCACAGCCAGTCTCTAGAGAGGTTAAAAAAAAAATGCAGAGAGCACCGCTGGCGTCCTGGTAGCCCGCCTTCACCGCCCCACATGACCTGCCTGTTGTTGCACAAAGTATAATTTCAACTCCACGGACTTCTCTTAAGTGTTCTCTTTCGTTTGGCCTCACATCAGATCACCATCTAATCTAGCCTAGAGACTTTTCATTAGGTTTCATTACAGGATGTTACAGTTTCTGTTGCATTGATGTGCTCTCCACAGAGACTTTTCACTGAATTTATTCCAAGAAATTAAGTGATCTCAAGTGCAGCAGTAGTAGCACCCATTACGATGTTGGATTTTAAAGCCAAATGAAACTGAAAGATCATGTTTGGAATCCTGAGTATGCCAAAAGGTCCAAAGACAGTTTATTAAAATAATAACAATGATAATAATAATATTAAACAAGAGCAAAAACTACATGTTTTGAAAAAATCCATTTGTGCGTTCATTCCTTCTTTTGTTACGTATCTTTAATCATCAGATACATAATGGTGAAGAGAAATTTGGGGCTATTTGGCTAATCTGAATATCAGAAGTATATATATTCTTCTACATGAAGAAAGGTAAATGTTTATGTCTCAGGAGCAGCACATAACTTAAGATAGAATTTTAGTAACTGGATCCCAGCACTTTCTTGTGCGTTCCTTAGGAGAAGTCTCAGAGTATTTTCGTGTCCAAGGACCACAGATTCAATTGCAAAAGTAGGGCTGATTTACATAAAATGTAGTAAAGTTTTCCTAAGTAAATAGAGAGGTGATATTATATGTCATTCATCAAGCAAAACTACATAAATATTCCATTTTTATCCTGTCTTTTTCCTTTCATTTCCTCATCTGAATAGCTATCCTTTGGACTCTCACTCATGCTTTCTCTGTCTCCACTTCTGTCTCTCTGTCAGTCTGTGTCTTTCTGTCTGTTGATCTAAAACAAATAGACTGTCAGTTATTTCTCCAGCAAAAAAAAAGAAAAAGAAAAAAAAAGGGGGGGACAGTGGGGTTTAGTCAGGATTAGCAAAGAATTGCAATCCAGGGTATAAGTGTCCACATGGCAAGGGGAAGAGAACTCTTCTATAGAGGGGAAAAGGAAGCTAGGTTGGCTATAGAAAACAAAGTGTCCATGGTTTTTCATTGGCTGACTGTTGCCAAGGAAAGAAGGAGCCCTTATCCCCGTTGGGCAGTTATCTTTGAAGGATGTGAGCGCTCCCCTTTCTGGTATCCCAACTATATTTAATTGAGGTTTCTGTTTATTAATTTTGTATTTCTCTCTTTTTCTCTGTCTGTTCTCTCTCTCTCTTGCTTTCCACCCCCTCTACCCATACCCTCTCCATTCCCCTTTTTTCCTGCCTTCTCTTCTCCCACCTCATCCCTCCTTTCTGGAGCTCTGCCACTGGGTCATGGAAAGCCTCTTTTTCATAAAAAGCAGTGTGTTCCTCATTCTGCTCCTCTACTTAGCCTCCTTGGTCCCAGAGAGTCTCCCCACTCAGCATGACAAAGCACGTTTTGTCCAAAGCACATTCCAAGATCCTCAGAAGACAGAGAAGGAATTTTCCTGATGGTGAAAACTGTTCTTTTTTCTAATTATTTTTTTTTCTTGTCATAGTTCCTTTCATCACCTTCATTTAAAAAAAAAATTATATTGGTAAATCCACAGGATTTCAACAGAATCCCAGGAGTAACTTTTTTTTAAAGATGGCTGCATAATTTTAAAACCCTTAGTAAAATGGAATACTAAGTTGGAAACCTATGGTGCCCACTTATGCAGATTTAGTTATTATTTAATAGTGAGAATACCATTTTGGGAATATGATAGGGGGTCTACAAAAATTTCTGCATCATCAGGATTTAGTGTTTGCAGTCAAGAATGCAGATGGATTTCCCTACAATGTTTTCCTGATAAATGGCAAGTTGAAACTTTTCTTAATAAAGTATCAACCCAGGAAGGGAGCATTGATTGCAAAAAGACATTTTTGTGAACTCCAATATTTGAAAATATCTGTTTTCCATTTACTTCCAAAGTAACAGCCCAGGGGCTTCCCTGGTGGTGCAGTGGTTAAGAATCCGCCTGCGAATGTAGAGGACAGAGGCTCGAGCCCTGGTCCAGGAAGATCACACATGCCGCAGAGCAACTAAGCCCGTGTGCCACAACTACAGAGCCTGCCCTCTAGAGCCTCTGTGCCACAACTACTGAAGCCTGTGCGCCTAGAGCCCATGCTCTTCAACAAGAGAAGCCACAGCAATGAGGAACCTGCACACCGCAAGGGAGAGTAGCCCTCACCACAACTAGAGAAAGCCCACGTGCAGCAACGAAGACCCAATGCAGCCAAAAATAAATAAATTAATTAAAAAAAAAAGAGGGATGGAGGGAGGGAGCCTAGGTTGAAAAAAAAAAAAGTAACAGCCCAAATTTTCCATTTGCTCTAAAATAATCCTGTCAATTTCGGAAATAGTATAAAAACCTTAACACGTTCAGCTGCTAAGTTAACTTGTACTAAGTTGAACACTGTAATCTAATACAGCAAAGATATTTTTATTTCCCTAAAGACATGCCTTTCTCATTTCCTAAGACATGTTTTGGGATTTAACAAACTTTTGGCATGGATAGAAACAAGATGGTTTCATCGTACTGTAAAGTAAAAAACAGAAAAAGAAAACCCAAGAAACCTGTAAATAACTCTAAACCAAGCTGTGTGGATTTGTGAATTTTTTTTTTCCACAGCTGGAATATTAGTTTTTATTACAGCTCAACTGGCATGGCAAATTAAAATTCATCTCTGTTTGTTAAACTGCTACTTAAAATGGCTTCCACCAACTGTTATAGTTGAATATTATGTTGTCATTTATGCATTTAGTGGGAATGGTTCGATAGCATGAATATTTTAAAACAAGTACATAGAAGGTACTTTTCCCCCCATTGGTTTTCAATAGTTTACTAACTGAATTATGTTTTGAGCTCTTAGTCAAACGCAGCTTAATTTTCACTGGTGATAAGGCAGCTGTTGACTGAATTAATTAAATAGTCCTTATAGGTACATTATAGCTGTAATTCCTGATTATAGCCAAACAACTCTACTTTATTACTTCTCTGAAGATTTGCTACTTATGGAAACCAAGGGGTTTCAGTGACAATTCAACCTTCCACACACAATAAGTGACACGCTGTTAGCAACAACAAGGACAAAAGACCCTCCCCTTTGTCTCTGTGCATTTTACATTTATTTTTATTGAGCACAGAAGTCTGCAGACTATTCAGAAGGAATTACGTATCTGGCATCTGACTGTTTATTGAGCTAAGACTGCGTGTTTACAGCCACCTTTATTTTAGGTCTTAATAAAATAAAACAAAGAAAAGCACTCAGTGTCATGGAATACCTGCATGTGAAAATCAGCACATTACTCCTTCCTTTAAAACCCATAATGCTAATTACCTCCTTCGGGGAAACTGACACCCCAGACAGAATAAACCATATTCTCATCTGAGTTACTCTCTCTCTTCTGAATCATTGTTTTTTTCCTTACTAGAATGTTTTTTAAACTCTTTATCTGTCTGTCACAGTGGTAAGATCATGGGATGTATCCTGCACTTCATTATACATGGGGATGCCCAGCAGTTTCCTTTACTCAATAGCCCCTATCACCACTGAAATACTGAATTAGGATTTTTATGGCTTGTCTGAACCATGAGGAAAAATAGTAAAAATGCAGCTGAATTATTTTATCTAAAACTCTCTGTTCTTTTTTTTTAAAATAAATTTATTTATTTATTTTTGGCTGCACTGGGTCTTCATTTTTGGGTCTTAGTTGCTGCGTGCAGGCTTTCTCTAGTTGTGGCGAGTGGGAGCTACTCTTCGTTGTGGTGCACGGGCTTCTCATTATGGTGGCTTCTCTTGTTGCAGAGCATGGGCTCTAGGCGCTCACGGGCTTCAGTAGTTGTGCCTTAAGGGCTCTAGAGCGCAGGCTCAGTCGTTGGGGCACATGGGCTTAGTTGCTCCGCGGCATGTGGGATCTTCCCGGACCAGGGCTTGAACCCGTGTTCCCTGCATTGGCAGGCAGATTCTCAACCACTGCGCCACCAGGGAAGTCCCAAACTCTCTGTTCTTACCAAGTCTTGAAGTCATAGTTTACATTTGTTTATTTTATATTTGCCACTTAAATAGCCTCTCTTTTCCTAAAAAAAAAAGACCTTCATGGATGATAATTTATTTAAAAGTGAAAGTACCTTCACGTTTATTTTTTTCTTGTGATTTTCATGCTTTAACTTCCAATGAAAAGAGTAGCTTTTTATAAGCCTTAAATTGAGAAAAAGAGCTCAGGTTCAAAGACATAGGGTCATCATTTTGCTTAAGAAAATAAAAATGCAGTTACAATTAACCATTATTTTTTCCAGGGCCATCAAAATTACAATTCATCTACTATTTTACAGAACAAAGAGATTATGTAGATTGTTTCTTAAAGGATCATTATGTAGATTGTTTCTTAAAGGATCAGATTCTTATAAGCATCTAACACTGAGAAGGGTAAAATACACATCTAATTTATAACCAATTTGTTTTCAAGTGTTTTATCCTAAGATACACCAAAAAAAGATGACAAGAAAGGAGGAGAAACCTTTATGATGGTTTTATAGCCACCAGTAAGAAAAATGTTAACCTTTTCTTCCTTTAATATCTTGCTAGAACAACATCTTTACCTGGCATTTATCCTCTTAGCTATCTTAATCATACTGTACACTGTGAATGCCAAGAAAAATGTGCATTGGCTGGCCTTAGTAAAATGTCATCTATCTGACAACCAGCTTGTTACTTAACACTCAGGCCCTGAATAATTTGATGTATTCTGTTTGTCATACTGCTTAATGTTAGGGAAACTGAGGAACACAAAATTTATATGACAAACATAAGTTTATAAGAAAACAGCTGCAACAAATCACTTTGGATGAGCCAGGAACCATAACTGATAGATCCAAGAAGTGAGCTTTAGGCTAATTTGCTAAATAATGCTTATCTTCTTGATATATTCTTATAGAATATTGTTTATAAAGAATGCTTAATTTTGTTAAGTAGAAAAGGATGGTTAGCATAAATTGTATTTAATTAAAAAAAAGAGTAACATATTCCTTAAGCCTTGGACAAATGATTGTTTTCCACATTAATATTTTTCTACCCATAGATAAATATTTTCCCATCCATCATATTTCATCAAATAAAGAAGTGGCAGTTTTGCTGCTTACCAACTGGGAAATACTGTGTCCAACCTGAAGGGGTTTTTTTTGTTTTTTTTTTTTTCTTGCTCTCTTTCTAGGACTGAAATAAAGCATTCTTGAGGAGTTAGTTGCAACTTTGTAACTTCGTAAGTCATATAATCATGTCATAAAGGAAAGTTAAAAATAACATTCTGTAGTATTTGGGACAAAAGGAAAATTATTGCTTTACTAAGGAATACAATAAGTGTAGTTTGAATCCTAGGTGGGATTTTTATATGATTATCTTTAGGGTATATTAGATAAGCATCTTCAAGTCTGTCCTTTGAAGTATCATCTCTAATCTCACTACGAATTCCTAACAAGATTTTCACATCATTTTTTTAACACTATTGAAAGAAACTGCATGTCTACATAGAGAAGAAGGTGAGTGACACATATACACAGAAATCCTTTTCATGAAAACTGTCAAGTATGATGCCATAATGGCACGATTCTAGAATGAACACGCCACAATGGCTGAGTAAAGGGTAGAGAGCATTAAGCATCTCAGGTGGCAGAATACGCCACCCCAAAATGTGCCACTTTGGCATAAGCATTATTTTGAGCTGAAGGCAATTGGGAAGAAGGTTCAAGAAAAGCTCTCTGCCTTCCCCCTATTTGCCTAAAAGCAGGACATAAATTTTGAAAGGTATACCCCCTCTCCTCTGTACCAGGAAGGAAATAAGTTAATCATTCAAGACAATTTTAGAACTTTATCAGCTGGGAGACAGCACCAGAGCAATCCACATAATAAACTTTATGAACTAGTCTTTATCTATCATTAGTTTCCATATATTTGCCTTCTCACAATTTGCTGCCCAAGAAACTTAAAATCCTTTTCCTTTGTCTTGTCACTTCTCTAAAGAAGTACTGTGCCTCTGCTAATATACTATATAAACCCAAGTTCTAACCAGCCCTTTGTGTTACGCATCTGTGAGTGCTCCCAAGTGTAAGCGTGATACACATGCCAACAAACTTCTATTGCATTAGTACCTTGGCTATTCCTTGACCAAAATTTACTTCATACAACTGACAGCCTAATTAACCTACTGGAGTTTTTTTTTTTTTTAACATCTTTATTGGAGTATAATTGCTTTACAATGGTGTGTTAGTTTCTGCTGTATAACAAAGTGAATCAGTTATACATATACGTATGTTCCCATATAGCCAAGGTAGTAATGCAGTAATAAGTTACAAATGTGCTCACTGTGCTCTAGAATGTCACGACTGGAATACAAGAAATATGTGTAAGAAAAAAGACAAATATTCAATATTGATGGTTGAATGAGCTGAATAAGTTAGATGACTCCTTTCAATTTAAGAAGTTTGCCAGTGTTTGGATACCTCTGAACAAAGAAAAAATGGAAATAAAATTTTTATTAAGCATAAAAAAATAAATAAATAAACTTCTGTTGGTTTTTCTCTTGTGAATCGTCTTTTGTCAATCCAATTTACAAGACCTCAGCCAGAGAACCCAGAACAGTAGCAGGAAAAACAATCCCTCCCTTGCAGCACCCACTTGATTAGCAGTATAAACTGCTTCACTTAAAAATAAAATTGTGAGGTCGTATCCCTGTTTAAGTTCTTCTATAACCTCCGCATCCCTTCTGATATTTTGCTGGCGTTTCCCAAGTCATATCATTTACCATCCCATCCACTCATTTATTCAAAAGAATTTATCAAATCGATTTGCTCTGCCAGTACTTTCCCTAACAGATCCTAGCACAGTGAAGATGGGGTTACTAATACATATTAATGTCTATTTGCAAATGGTGGGACAAATTGGAAAGAAAGGAAGAGGACTCTCATAAGAGTAAAGAACAAAGAGATGTGACTCACTGGGAAAGAAGAAGGGGAGGAACAGGTCAGATTCAGTTTACCTAAGGAAGTAAAATAAAAATCGAGTTCTGGGCTTCATTGTTCTGTACAACATGGTAGCCATTAGCTACATGTGGCTACTGAGTACTTGAAATATAGCCTAGGTGATGGAAGAATTAGGTTTTTAAGTGTATTCAAATGCAATTAATTTAAACAGCCAGATGTAGACAGTACAATTCTAGATACACTAAATGTCTCCTCTGGTTCCATACATATGGTGCTCCCCTATTTCTTGGGGTTGCAAACACCATTGCTTTTTCCCCAAATATAAATTTGTGTGGTTAAAAATACAGTCCCGGAAACATCTGATGGAAAAAAAAAGGAAGACAAAAATTATGATTTAAGATCACCCACGTTTTTCTATCTTACCATTTAAATAGAGGTGTCTTGGGCTTCCCTGGTGGCGCAGTGGTTAAGAATCCGCCTGCCAATGCAGGGGTCACGGGTTCAAACCCTGATCCGGGAAGATCCCACATGCTGCGGAGCAACTAAGCCCGTGCGCTGCAACTCCTGAGCCTGCACTCTAGAGCCCGCACACCACAACTACTGAGCCCACGTGCCACAACTACTGAAGCTTGTGTGCTAGAGTCCATGCTCCACAAGAAAAGCCACCAAAATGAGAAGCCCGTGCACCGCAACCAAGAGTAGCCCCTGCTCAGTGCAACTAGAGAAAGCCTGCGCGCAGCAACAAAGACCCAGTGCAGCCAAAAATAAATAAATAGAGGTGTCTCAATTGCCATCTTAGAGTAGGATGGAGGTAAAGGAGGAAGGGAAGATAGAGAAGGAGCAGAACAGGGAGAGAGAAAAATCAAAATCCTTTAACTTATCTCTTGATGGTTTTACAGAACCTTGTTTCCCACTTTGAGTAAGAGACTTAATGATGTAGACGATCTAATTTATCTCTTGTCTGCATGTACCAATTTAACTTGGAAATGAAGAGGATACAAAGGTTATGGGGCTCTAATTTTACTGATGAATTTCAAGCATCTCTCTAGTAAAAGCTATGAAGGTAGACTTTGCTGTTACACAGTTGTTCTAATGCTACCTTGAACCGGAGCTCTCCCTGTAAACGTTTTAGATTTTAATTACTCTTGTCTAGATGCATAATGATTTTTAAGGGTCTTACCTCTTTCCTCTTTGAGGTACAACCTATTGTCCAAATCAAAGCCTGAATAATGCTTTTTCAAAAACAGCAAAGTCTTTCTACAAGTTATAAAAACATTTGAAGAAGAAAACTATAAATAAACTAAAACTTAGCTCAGAGAGACTCTAATGTAAATTAAGTTGGGTATAATACCCTGATTTTCTCTTTCAGCTTTGTAAATCAGCAAATTTCATGGGTCCAAGAACTAGTATTAAATATATTTGTTTAAACAAGTGGTATTAGGCTGTTGTATGTACAGAAGTGCCAGCTGGTGTGTGTATGTGTGAGTATGTGTGTGCAAGGAATGGTGAGGAGAAGGCAACGCTAATAAAGCCTCATTCTATCTTTGCCTGAAATGACCTATTATATTAATTAGTTTATTTATTAACATATTAAGAATTGTTACATTAACTATTATTAGTCATCAGTTACTTATTTAATCAATTCATCATTAATTAATTTATTAAGTTTTGCAGTAGATACGAAGTATGCAGGGGTCGTGAAGCTCAGAGTCTAGCATAGAAAAATAAACATCCATGTGAAGACTGAAATGGCATGCAGTCATTCAGAAGCACAGAGGATGGTTACTCGCAACAGACCAAGGAGTAAGAGGGCCATACACAGGGGTTGTACCTGAGGAAATAAAACTTGAAGTGAACCTCAGAAAGTTTTGGGAGGGTGGGTGTTTCTAAGCATAATAAACATGTTATATAAAAGCAGAGAGGAAAGAGATTTAGAGCATGGAAGCAGACCACTGTGGCTGGAGTATGGAATATGAGGGAAAAAAAGGACAAGATGAATGTGGAGATAGAGGCAGAGACTAGATAATGAAAACCCTTGTAAGTAACTCTATAGGGCTTGGTGTTTATTGAGAAAGTCCTATACTGTGTAGAAGATATCTTTATTTTTGCAACGTTAGCAGCATTTCTTTTAAAAAACCCTTCTTCATCCATCTCATGGAATGTTGGTAATACCACCAGCCATGAACCATGAGAATTTTAGACACACATTTTGTGATCCCTTGGCCACCTGCCAGTGGAAGCCTCCAAGTATTAGATACGTGAGTTTGATTCAACTATTTGACTCCTACCAAGATGTTTAGTAACTTTGGGAAGTATAACTGTCAGGTTTGCAAACAAATGGTATACACGTGGAAACAAAAGAATACAACTTTACAATGAGAGATAAAGACAACTTTTCTCAGAGCTGTATAGAAAGAAGCAAATAGTTCTGCCTGAGGGGAGTCACAGCCTTACTGATGAGATACCATTTATCTGGATCTTGATGGAGGGATCCTATCTATCTATCTATCTATCCATCATCTACTCTTTTTTCAAAGTAGGGAGAGTAAGCTATTCCAAAGAAGCATCACACACAAAGGCATCGAGTCATAAAAGAGATCAGCATCTAGGGTTGTTACCCGCTAGCAAATGAGGATCCTACATGAATTTTTGTAAAAAGGAATGACATATGTATCAATAGATTTATGTTTTCCAAAGGTAGCTCCTGTGGAAATATGGGAACTTATTGTAGTAAAGAGAAACTGCTGATAAGGGATATGTTTTTGAGAGTAAAACTGAAAGAAAAGAAGGTAGTAAACTACTTTTTTTAAAAAACATCTTTATCGGAGTATAATTGCTTTACAATGTTGTGTTAGTTCCTGTTGTACAACAAAGTGAATCAGCTATAAGTATACATATATCCCCATATCCCCTCCCTCTTGCGTCTCCCTCCCACCCTCCCTATCCCACCCCTCTAGGTGGTCACAAAGCACCGAGCTGATCTCCCTGTGCTATGCAGCAGCTTCCCACTAGCCATCCACTTCACATTTGGTAGTGTATATACGTCATTGCTACTCTCTCACTTCATCCCAGCTTCTCCTTCCCCCACTGTGCCCTCAAGTCCATTCTCTATACCTGCGTCTTTATTCCTGCCCTGCCACTAGGTTCATCAGTACCATTTTTTTAGATTCCACATGTGTGCGTTAGCATACGGTATTTGTTTTTCTCTTTCTGACTTACTTCACTCTGTATGACAGACTCTAAGTCCATCCACCTCATTACAAATGACTCAATTCCATTTCTTTCGATGGCTGGGTAATATTCCATTGAAACTACTCATTTTTTAAACGTTTTCTTTGTCTCATAAAAATAATATGGGCTTATATTCAACAACACAGATGTTTATACCTCACTCAGAAATTCTACTAAGTTTAATGTCATAGATTAAGTCTTAGTCGACTAAAGCAGTGGCAGAGTTAGTGATGGAAATGGCCAAATTATTGACACGTCTAAGTTTGTTGTCTTCAGGATCCATCCATTTTTCCAATATTTTAATCAGTTACTATGTATCAAGTATTTTCCTAAATGCTGGGGATACAAATGTAATGAGTCATGACCTCTGTCCTAAATAATTTTATGATCTAAATGTCGCTTTTCTCACAATATGGTCCACAGACAACCTACATCAGAATCACCTGAGGAGCTTGATAAAAACACACATTTCTGGATCCCAACCCAGACCATTCCCAGCCTGGAATCTACAGGTGCCTCAGGTAGGTCTAGTGTGTGCTAATTTTGAGGATAATTGGTCTAATGTGATGAAAGATAGGATTGGGATGTATCAAGGTTATTTCAAGCAGTACTTGGAGAAAATAGGTGGATGGTGATTCTATTAACTGAAATTGAGATTAGAGGAGACATGTCAGCATTGGGAGTAGATAAAACATACTGAAGCATTCTCAAGTAGATGAAATCAAATAGGTATCTGTCACTTAGGGAAGTGGAAATAAATATTTGGGAGTCATCAGTACAAAGATGGTCACTGGGTTTGGTAATATTACTCAAGAAGAATGTTCTTGAGTAGAGTAAGATTTAATTTTTTTTTAAAGAATTAAAAAAAAAAGATCCTAAAGAAAAATCCTCCAAAGCAAGCAGAGAACAGAAAGTAATCAGTAGCAACTAAAAGGAGCAACTGAAGCATTTCAAATTACATAAATTAACATTTGAAGAGGTGGTCTGTCTTTATTCCCGGTCAGATTACAAGACTCCCATGCTGGCATCAAGACAGGGTTCTCCACCTTTGCCTATTCCATCATCTTCACTGGCTTTGTTATCCACCTTGATCTCTTCTGTAGGCCCAATTAAACCTTCAGCACCTACAGATCTCATGTTCTCTCCGGTCCAAAAGCTCTAGTGCAGAGAGGAGCTACTTTCTCTCAGTGAATAAAACAAGTTCTAGCTCTATCTCTCATTGATCCAAGTGTGTCACATGCCTCCCCCCCCACCCCACATCAACAAATCACTAGGATCCGGGAAGTACTGATAAAATGTGCTGATTGTCTTAAGTCCCTCAGAACTCATCTACAGGAGCAGTGGTAGGGTTAACTCCTAACACAAACTGCAACCACCAAATCATATGACCTGAGATTCAGAAAGAAAAGAGACCTGAAAGAAAACCTGTAATCGCCTTAGGAAGTAGGAATGAAGATTAACTAGTCAAACAGAACAAAAATGTCAACTTCATTGGGTATTTAAGTCATGCTCACAGCTCATCGTTTAAGGAGTATAACTTCCTTGTCTTTTTGAAAACTAGTATATCACTTTCCTGCCTTGTCTCCCACTCACTATTCTTCTTCAAAGATCAGTAGTTTGTCAATCTAATTTCCTACTTACTTCAGTACCCTGGGAAGCCATAAATCCTAACCGGGATCCTTAAACTCATTTAAGACCTCTATTTTGGTGTCATAATGTATACACACATCTGACTGTGAGATGCATTAAATATAACTGCTCATTTCCATAATCATTCAGAGTTTTGCACTCTACTCAATAAGACTCACTGAATTTTCTTTTTTTTTAAACTCTGGGCTCTCTGGGCTTTGTCCATGGAAGAATGCTGTTTAAAGGGCAGCCTTAGATAATTCACATAGCTAAAGGTCATGAAGTTGGAAAAGGAAGAATGGTAGAGTTGCTCATAAAAGAAGGCAAGTGATATGAAGTTGAGGTTATCTGAGTGTAAAGAAATCGAACAATGAATAGGAAGAGACAGGAAGTTTGATTGAAAAAGTATATACGTATACCTTAAATATTGGGATATTATAGAGTTATTAAAAAGTCAACATTATAAAGGAGGAAAATATATGTAAGTCATGGAAAATATTGGTTAGTAAAGTACTAAAACTGCAATAAAATTGCATGCATTATATATTTTATTCTTTATACGCTCCTTTATTTTCCAGACTTTCTAAGCACATATTGCCTTGAGATTAAATCAAAAGAACATAAACATCATCTGTCTGAGTGGCACTCTTCTTCACCTCTCCCATCAAAAAAGTTTAATGTTATTGCTTACATTCAGATTTTTCTTCAAAAAATGCACGGGTCTTGAAGCCATATCTCAAGGATTCCTATCAGAGTTAACCCAGATAAAGTCATACAATGTATGACGGTCACTACATTATTTTCCAGGGTCAGTGATCCAGTAACTTCAACTACCCAGAAAATGTCTGTGAAGCTAGAAGGAAGGTATAATCAAAACATGTAGAAGTATGGGGAATGCTGTTATATGTAAGCGATACGTTCCAAAATTGTGTTGGGTGTGCAAAAGAATCACATAATTTGTCATTTTTCCCTGAAATATTTTAAATAATTTTATGGCTTAAGTGACTGATTTTTTTTAAAGACAGTAATCCAAAAAATCACATAGAAATCAATCCTAAACAAAAAGAAACAGTGTTCTCATTAACGTCCATAATATGCTTAATCTGGAGGTCGACTGAAGTAATTTCTGGATTGATACCTTTTCCTTTCCTTTCTGTTCCTTGCTCAAACCCTCCTCTTAGGCACTTCAACTCATTTGCCAGTTTTCAGCTAAACTGATATTTCTCACCCTTTTTTTTTTATTATCAATCCCCAGGAATATTTTTAGACGTATTCTTCCTGATTGTTCTCCATGAAATTTTAATACCACAGGTATTTATATATACTATATATCTGTTCTTTCACTGTTTGTGTATTTGTGCTTCATACATAACAAAAGGAAGATTGTTTTCTGCCCCAAAGAATCAATTTTCACACCCTTAGAGGTGACATCACCCCCACTGAGAATGCACCTACCACAGAGCTTCACAAAGGAAGAGCTATTGGTGTTTAGGGACATGTAATTCTTTGTTATACAGAAATGACCCCCAGATTGCAGAACCCTTAGCTTACTTGGATCCTGCCCAACAAATATCAGTGATATCTCTAGTAACTGGGGTAACAAAAACTGCTTCCTAAGAGAAGAGATAATGTCCTTCTAGAAGAATTCCCAATAGTGTATGTAGATACTCCTCATCCAGGAAGCAGAGCTTTACCGCTCCTTTGCTGACCTTGGACTAGATTTATGGTTGGCTTCCAATGAACTGAGTAGGGAAAGAAAAATAATAGCAACTTTATAGAGGAGGAACCTGGCATACACCACGTTAACATGTGATAAAGTTTACCATCCCCAGTGATGTCATGTAGATATCATGTACCCCTGATATGATGTAAGTGCACTTTGTGATATTCTTTTATAAAAGGCATAACTGTGATCTAATCATGAGGAAAATATTAGACAAATACAAATCAGTGAGCATCCTATAAAATGTCAGATTGGGCAGTACTCCTAAAACTGCCAAGATCACAAATAACAAAGAAAAGATGAATAATTTCAGAGACCAGAGGACACTAAAGAGACATGACCATTTAAGGCAAGTAATACACTAATTTAAATCCTGGAACGCACACACAAAAGGACATAAATGGAAAATTTGGTAACAGCCAAATGAAGTTGGGAATGTAGTTAATACATGTTTGTATTAACTAATGTTTGCTTTGACAAACGTACTGGGATAAGATACTGACAAAATAGGAAATTAAATGAGAGGTATATGGAACTCTCTGTATTAACCCTACAAGTATTCTGTACATCTAAAATTACTCCAAAATAAAAAGGTTTATTTTTAAAATGTCCCCTGTCCCCACACATGCTTCCAAACACTCCCTCTGATCAACAGTACCCTGAATGGAGAAAACTATTAGACAAACCTTCTAAAAATGCACATCCAATCGTGTCACTTTCTGGCAAATTCTGAAGTGAGTACCTCCCCTAATTTATCACACAAGATCCTCATTGCATCTCTTCTGATGACCTTTTCAAACTCATCTCTCTCTACTCTACCTCAGGTGCCCTTCACTTCCTTCACTACTCCTGGCTTTTCACATTTCCCTAAATGCATCTGTTGTTTCATCCTTCCACACTACCTAATATCAAGATAGTAGACATGATTTAGAAATAGATTACAATGAAGATTTGTCTGAGTTTAAGAAAGATTAAACGGGCCAAGGAGAATAGCTGTTTGTGTTCGTTTTAGTTATTCCCTGCTGCCTACAATAGTCATCCTGTCTTTTGCGGTTCACTGGCCTCTCACTGTTGTGGCCTCTCCCGTTGCGGAGCACAGGCTCCGGATACGCAGGCTCAGTGGCCATGGCCCGCAGACCCAGCCGCTCCGCGGCATGTGGGATCTTCCTGGACCGGGACATGACCCCGTGTCCCCTGCATCGGCAGGCGGACCCTCAACCACTGCGCCACCAAGGAAGCCCTGACAGAATCTTTTGATCAAAGATCTAGTCACGTAGATTATTGCCTGATTGAAAAATGGCCTGTGGTGCCCCAGGAATGAACCGGAGGCGAAGCAGCCCATAGTATGTACAATATCAGGCCTCACAATTCTATAGCTTGGATACGCTCACAGCACAACTTTGACAGATGGCTCTCAGAAATGATACACTTAATTTAGGTATTTGATTATTGTGATAAAGAGAGGATGATAATGATTAACACAGGTTTAACCTCTCAGGCAAGGGTAACAAAAGCAAAATCAAGCAAACGGGACCACGTCAATTTAAAAAGTTGTTGTGCAACAAAGGAAACCATCAACAAAACGAAAAGGCAACCCAATGAACGGGAGAAGATATTTGCAAATAATATGACTGATAAGCGGTTAATCTAGAGAATACTGAATAGAGTAAACCTGATATTTTAATACAAGTTGGTTAACTGAACATAGTATGTCTCTTTCCTTCTCTCTCCCTCTCTCTGTCTCTCTCTCTCTCCCCCTCCATAAAATACTGGATGTAAATTTGAAGAAGTTACTTGTCTTGTTCCATGGTTAACTTGTTAGTCTGTGCAGAGAACTGTTTTGAAGATTTAAGAAAAAAATCATGTCAAACAACTTAGCACAGTGCATGGAACATCTTATTATCTAAACAGAGGGTTGCTATCGTTGTTAACATTATTTCATCATCATCATCATCAATGACAGCAGCAGCAGCAGCCTCTATATACAAGAGAACATACCCAAACAGTCAATTGTAGGAACAGGAATGTCTTTATTCATTGACATTTATTAAGGGCCTACAACAAACCAGTCCCATCTTCTCTGAAAAACGTTGGGGAGGCAAGTACGGTTGGGGCAAAGAAGTTAGTCAATTATACTTGACTAATGAAAGACAATAAGAACCCAGATACAGTGGGGCTCATAACCAGAGATGCTGAAGTTCTCACAATTCTTTAAAAAACAAATACACATATCACACCATTTAGCATTTGGACTTTATCATTTTCATATAATATGATCAGATCTAGATAGAGGATTTGCCATTCTCAATGAGTCAGCAGACTACCCTTCTCTCCAAGTTCAGGTGCCTGCCTGCACTTAATTCTTCATCCAACATGAGAACCACCCAGATATGTTTTCTGAACATTCAAACAATGTTTAGAATAAAATGGGTTTGAGGAGAAGCATAGGAGTTACTTAAATTCTAGTAAATTCCAAGAACTTTTTACATGGATAGTGTTTATCATATTATTTACTCATCGTAACACTTAGAGGTAGAAATGAGTATCCTTATTTTACAGATTAAAAAATTCAGAAGTCAGAGAGGTTCAGAATCTTGCCCAAGGACACACAGCTAACAGGCAAAGGAATGAAACTACAGTTTGTGTAACTCATACTCTGATTTCCGCTCTAGCATCGCCTCCCTAACTCATAAGAGATGCCCTGATTTTGATCCACTATGCAGAATTATTGAGTCATGTAGGTGGTTACGTATTTAGACCTTTGAGCAAAGTTCACTTGATGCATCATAATTAGCAACAGAGATTAGCCAATCAAAGTGCTAATGATAATCTAATTGGTGTAGTGTTTTACTGCTTACAAAGCTCATTCATGTAATTGTATAATTTTTTGTAAAATGGATGACATGTGGCAGAGATTTCCCCCCTAACTTTACAGGTGAAGAATTTAAGGCTCATAAATTTATTGACTTTCCCCCAAATCATTAAACCTATAAAGAAGTAAAGTTGGGAAATGAATGAATTCTAACTCAATATCTTACGTTCTCTAAATACAGTATATGCCACTATCCAACAGGTCAAGATGATCAAAAGCAGAGTTCTTAGGAGTCCTTCCCCTATTCAGAAATGGTTTGTGGTACATTCTTTAGTGAGTAATTACCCTTTCACCTGCAATCTTAGATCCTGCTTTTGATTCTGGTCTCTTCTCCATGGAAAGCGTTTTTGAAAGGCTATTGCACTGCCCTGTGAACACAGATTTGGGTTTGACTGTTTTCTTACCATATACAACCTGGAAACCTGGCTAAGACTCCGTGCTCCCAACGCAGGGGGCCTGGGTTCAATCCCTGCTCAGGGAACTAGATCCCATGTGCATGCCGCAACTAAAAATCCTGCATGCCGCAATGAAGATCCCACATGCAGCAACGAAGATCCTGCATGCCACAACTAGGACCTGGTGCAGCCAAATAAATAACTAAATAACTATTAAAAAAATAAAAGATAAGTGTATATAGTCTCTCACTGGTAATCAAGGAAATGCAAATTAAAATCATAATGAAGATGTTTTTGTTTAGAGTTGGTCAACTCAACACATGCACGAAGTTTCTCTTCCTCAAAGACTTGTATAGTATAAATAAAGGGACAACGACAACCAAAGGCAAGCAACTGGTTTACTAGTTGGGAGGGAGTGATTAAGTGAAAGATTACATGTTGAATTCTAAGAGCTTCTCCCCAGCCTTTCCCTAATAGCTCTTGGGACCCTGGCAAAAAGACTTCTTCTGCCACATTGGAGACTATAAATATCTCGTCAGAGGAATCTAACCAGCTCCAGTGAAAAATCTAAAACTACTAGTGTCTGAAGTTACATAGTGAAATGGATCAACCAGATCACCCTACAGTGTGGCTCACATTAAACAAGCCCTTCCCAGAGTTTCCCATCAGCTTTTCACTGCTCTAGTCCTCATATGAGAAAAAAGTCAACAATCATCAGACTTGTGAAAATTTTCTAACATGAGTATCACAAGCCAAAACAGGTAAAACAAATAAAGATAGATAGATAGGACAGAGGGTAAAAAATGACAAGAGCTACTTGGAGGAAATAAACTATAGAAGGGGAAGAAAACTTAAAAACTATTAATGTCTTCAGGGAGAGAGAGGAAGAGATTCACAGGCTTACAGGATGGTGGTCTCCTCTGTAGTGGGCAAATAGAGGGACATCAAAGGAGCTGATAACGTTCAGTTTCTGAAGATAGAGGTCAAAACCATCATGAAGTATAGATTCTCTTTGCAATCACACTACGTGGCCAACAGAACAGCAATAATTGCTAGAGACAGAAGATAAATGAAGGGCACTTTTCATCAGTAAGATATTTTAGAGCTGGAGGGACTTCCCTAGTGGCTCAGTGGTTAAGAATCTGCCTGCCACCTCACTACAAAGATCTCAATTTCGTTCCTACGCACCTCGAGGCTGTGCTCTGCAACAAGAGAAGCCACTGCAGTGAGAAGCTCCTGCAGAGCAACAAAGAGTAGCCCCCGCCCACCTCAACTAGAGAAAAGCGCACAAGCAGCAACGAAGACCCAATGCAGCCAAAAATTAATTAATTAATTATTTTTAAAAAAGATATGTTAGAGCTGGAAAGAAACATGCACACATACATACACACAATTCTCTAGAGTTTATAAGTGCAGAGAAAATAAAAAGTGAGGTGAGATCAGAGAGCAGTGAGTAGTATGCTATATACAATTTTTTTAATGCTTATGGTAAAAGGAGTGAAGGATCTGTAATCAAATGCTTGCTCTGCCAGTTAATACTTGGGTGAAATTGGGCAAACTAAATTTTCCAAGACTTAGTTTCTTCATCTATGAAACAGAATAATAAAATACATTCTATGGGATTACTGTGAGTATTCAAGATAATGTACACACAAAGTTTGTAGCAAAGTGGTTGACCCAAAGTAGAAATTAAATCAATATCAGTTATTATTACAGTAAAATATATGGAGTTCTCATTACACAGTGATGGTTAAGCCACTCTCATCAAATATTTTTCTCATTTTTCTTACTTTGGTAATTAAATAACCTCCCCAGTTATCTACCTATATCTATTATCAGTCAATAGATATGTATGTGTACGTGTGTGTATATATACATATAGATATATCTACATATATCTATTGATTTATATCTACATGTATGTGTGTGTGTGTATACTGATCAATTGATCAATCAATAGATATATATACAAGTCTGCATGGACCCCACCTTACTGTGGAAGTCAAGCTCCTGTTTCCCAGAAAGAAAATAAACAGGCAACAGCTCCTCATGTAGAGCTCTGGCTTTATAATACTTGATTCTAATTCTAAATGTTAATATCTTACAATCAGCTTAAAGTCTTGCTTTGGTTTTGTTTTTCATCTAATATTTGCTAAATGGCCCTAATTTTGTTCTCCTGTTTTAGGATGATTAAGATGTTCTATGGATGATTTGAAGACCTAATAATTGATTGTGTGGGAAGGAAGGATATCGAAAGGAAGAGAAAGAGGAGCCAGATTATACAAACGAAAACATTCTGAGAGCAAAGATGGCTCTGCTGTGCCAGATTAAAATATGTCTTGCAAACATTCACTTCTGCTTGAAGTTGCCAGGGAAAATGTGCCTGCATGTTATATCCCTCTAACGGACCCAGATTACCCTTTGAAATCAGAATGATCTGTGGTTACATGCGTTCTGGTTTCCAGTAGGTGCCATATTTTTTTTTCTTCATTCGGCAGTCAGATACCTGAAGCTGGTGGCAAAGTCATAAACTACAAAGCTAAATGAAAAGGCATTTGGGTGATAATTTAATTCACACTTAATTGTGCCTAGAGCAATTAGGCCTGATGACAACCACTTTTTCAAAGAGTACAATTTGGATCCATTCTATGTCATCCCAGGAGCTCCAGACAAGCTCATACGTGAACTGGATCAAGAGATCACCAAACTCTCTTTAAGCATTAGACGTCGAGACTTTTTGTTTTTATTATTTTTTAATGGAAGCCTTTCAAGGCACTGAATTCCTTTGAATCTTTGTAAATGAGGACCCTATATCCACCCAGATAGCATTAACTTCTCTCAGTCAAGGCTGCTGTAGAAATAATATACATAGTGACGGCAACCACTTACATTACACAAGGAACAGCGTGAAAGCTTCACGTTGACGAGTACATCTAATGCTCACAACCCCGTGAAGAAAGTATTAAGCTGTTTACCATAAAGATAGGAAAAGTGAGGCCTAGAGAGAGAAAAGAAGTGACTTGCCCAGTTCCACATAGGCAGTGTGACTGAGTGGACTGTGAGTTCATCAAAATCCATTTTCTTCATTTATGGGGTACTAACCCACACTTTCCAACTTTTCCTTCAATTAAGCGTGGCAATGTAATTAACTTCTGGCCAATAGAATATGAGCAGAAATAGCATGCTTCCAGGTGAACATGTTTAAGAAGTGGTGGTCTGCCACATGGGGCCTTTCCGAATCCGGGGCTGAAGCGAGAACACACCAAGGCCGTTTGAAATTCCCTAATGGTGGAGCCACAAAAGAGTAAGAGCCTGGGTCTTGAACCGACTAAAGAGTGTGCAACCTACAAACTCCCTTAGCCACCCATTACACTTTATTTAAGCAAGAAATCAACCTTTAGAATGGCAGCGGCTTAATACAATAAGATTTATTGGTTACTAGCTACAATATTTATGTAAATGCTAGCTGCCTTTAGGGGCATAAACTGAGTGTTGAACTTGGATTTCGTGACTTTTAGAGAACAAGATATTAAACATTATGATGTACCACTCTAAACCTGATGAATAAATCCTCCTCACTAGAATTCTGAACACTTGCCTGGGGAAATCAATCAGTAATTTACCCTGACTGTATATCCACTAATATATATATATATATATATACTATTTGAAAAATCATAATATAATATTTTCAAAGTAAGGGAATAGGGAAGTTATCTTTGTGGAGCCCTTGTTTTGAGCCCTGGGTACTTTGGGATTAATGACTCAAACAATCTGACAAATCTGGTAAGTTCTATGAACACTTATATCCCCCAAATGCATATAAATATAATATTTTGCATAAAATTCTAGGGTCCATAGGAATGAATTTAGGACTCCTGACACATGTCTTCTCATATAATTCATGCAGAAGGTTTGCCTGGTAGCAGCTTTATTATCCTCATTTTACAGATGACAAAACATAAGATACAAGTGCTAAGTGACTTTCCTAAGCTCAGACATTTGGTAGATGGCAGAACCAGGATTTAAATTCAAGACAGTTTTACTCCACGGTTCATGTCCTTTCGACTGCTTTATGATTGCTCAGTCCCTGTGGTGCAATGAAACATCACCCAGTTTCTCACAACTACCTTAAAACCACTGTTTTAAACACAAAAATTTGGAAGATATGCCAGCCTTTACAATTCCAAATATTTATTATTCCTGCAATTGTGCAGTCATTGTGTGTGAGAGAGACTAATAGAAATATCGTGACTGAGAAATGAAGAGAGATATACAGAAAGATTGAGAAAGATACTATCTTCATAAATTTTTATGTAAGGCATTACCTTTAAATGACATTTATCTTCATCCACAAATCTTATAGAAAGCTACTGGTAAACCTCACATGAAACAGCCTCATGTGCTTATTCCCAAAGTTCACCTACCCTCCAGACATAGGAGCAGCTTGGAGTTACAGAAAAGCACACAGCTCTCTTTGGTGTTTTGTAACTTGGACTGAGAAGTTTCTCCTGTCCCCAATTATTTTTCCTCTTTGCCTTGATATATCCCACCCATCTTACTTAACACATACTCTGGCCAGTGACCAGTCTCTTCCCCTAAATCAAAACAAAATGAATGAAACAAACCTAAGGAACCTACCATTGTCTCGTTTGGGTGGGAATAAGAACAGTGTGAAGGGCTGACATTATAATATTCCTCCCTAACCTGCAGTTTCACTTTCCATGGTTTCAGTTACCTACAGTCAACCAGGACCCCAAAATATTAAGTGGAAAATTCCAGAAATAAACAATTAATATGTTTTAAATTGTGCAGTCCTTCTGAGTAACATGATGAAATTTCATGCTGTCCAACTCTATCCTGCCTGGGAGATGAATCATCCCTTTGTCCAGAGTGCTCTCACTGTATATGTTTCTTGCTCATTAGTATAGGAGTAAATATAGTACGTATATAGGAATACCTCATTTTATTGCATTTCACTTTGTTGCATCTCACAGACTTTGCATTTTCTACAAATTGAAGGTTTGTGGCAACCTTGCATTGTCAGATTACAGCTAACATTTTTTACCAATTAAGTATTTTTAAATTAAGGTATATCCACTATTTTTTTTAGAAATAAAGTTATTGTACACGTAATAGACCACAGTATAGCATAAACATAAATTTTATAGTCACAAAACCTTCATGTGACTCACCTTTTTGTGATATTTACTTTACTGTGGTGATCTGGAACTGAAACCACAATCTTCGAGGTCTGCCTGCATAAAGTTTGGTACTATCCATGGTTTCAGGTATTCACTGGGGGTCTTGAAACATATCCCTCTGGATAAGGGGTTCTGTTATATAGTCTGTACCACCAGGGTGTGGTAGATAATTGCACATCTCTTAATAGCAATTATTTCTCTGGGGGTTGTCAGGCTTATTGTCCCTTCCCCCCAACAGACTAATTCTCCAGGAAGACAGTGACTGTCATGTCTTTTATTCTCTATTTCATTCCCCAAACCAGCACAGCTCCTAATAAGAGTAGGTACGTCATATTTGTTCAAAGACTAAAATGTGATAGCTTTAGTGCAATTCAAGGATTTGGGGAAATCTCTAATGATAATAGATAGAGAAAGTTCTCTAGTTTGCATCATTGCTGAATGGCTTCAGCACACCTCACAATTGTGTTTCTAAGAATCTGACTAATGAAACGAGTCTGGTGGGGCCCAGGCTGATAGGAAACACTTGCAACAGCCTAGGCGGAAGACACCACACATACATTCTTTTTTTTTTTTTTGCAGTACGCGGGCCTCTCACTCATGTGGCCTCTCCCGTTGCGGAGCACAGGCTCGGGACGCGCAGGCTCAGCGGCCATGGCTCATGGGTCCAGCCGCTCCGCGGCATGTGGGATCCTCCCGGACCGGGGCACGAATCCGCACCCCCTGCATCGGCAGGCGGACTCTCAACCACTGTGCCACCAGGGAAGCCCCACAAAAACATTCTAAATTGCTTTTTCTTCCTCCTCAGGAGCAGCTGGGCTGGGAACTTGCAGAAGGGCAGATGGTGTCGCTCTGCCACACTCTGGAAGTGCCTGTCTCAGTTCCACACCAAGAACATCTGCTTCTCTCAACTCCTTATCACAGCACTCCCTCCCCAGCCAGGAGACCAGCACGAAAGGCTCTGGCCTCCACAGAGCAGGGACATATTTTCTGCTAATTCAGAGAGAGATCACGAAGAGCTGACAGACAATTGATTAGTTAGAACTCAGTGCTGTACACACCCCAGGGAAAAGTACCAATGGCAAACTGTTGCTGGACCAGCAATGCACCTTTATTTCCACATCTGAATTTTTTTTTTTAAAGATTGAGAAGAACAGCCTGAGTCATTGTCTCAGTGTCTTCATTATAGCTTGTATCATAGATACCTAGCAGAAAGTACAGAATCTTTGATTTGGGAAGACCTGGCTTTGATTCAAGGCTTCTTCATTTACTGACACTCTTACCTAAGATTCTCTAATATTTCATATCTCAGAGGCAGTTTCCTTGCTTATAAAATGGCAGTAAGGGGGCTTCCCTGGTGGCGCAGTGGTTGAGAGTCCGCCTGCCGATGCAGGGGATGAGGATTCGTGCCCCGGTCCGGGAAGATCCCACGTGCCGCGGAGCAGCTGGGCCCGTGGGTCATGGCCGCTGAGCCTGCGCGTCCAGAGCCTGTGCTCCGCAACGGGAGAGGCCACAGCAGTGAGAGGCCCGCGTACCGCAAAAAAAAAAAAAAAAAAAAATGGCAGTAAGTAGATGTGTATCATGCACTGCTATGAAGATTCATCTTTTTCTTTTCGCCTATCTCATTATTCCACTAAAGACATTATCTTGTTGTGCATACATCTCAAAATGTCCACAGACCACCTGCATCAGAATCACTCACTGCCCTGGTGATTCTAATGCACGCTCAAGATTGTTATAAACTATTCGATTAAACAGAAATCCAGGTTGCACTGGCTTGGTCACAGACAAAATGTGCTTCCGAATCTGGGAGTCAGGTTCCTTAAAAACCTCATGTAGCGTTCTTTATGATCAAGAAACTTAGGACCTTATCTATATAAAACAATTAGCATAGCAAAATATATGCTTGAGTAAAGCATCCCACAAAAAAGCCTTTACAGATTATTTTTGATATGATCGTAAAATCATTTCATATGGACAGCAGACACTAACTACAACATTAACAACACTATTATACTCCTCTTGAGGCATCCTGATGGTGGTTTTCTTGATATCTATTTGCCATTAGTTGTTTTATGTACACTTAGGGATATCCCTTTTCTACATTTTTCTATAAAACATGGGTAAGTTCATCTGGCTTTCTAGCAAATCATCAGGGCATGGTGTGGTGCCTCTTTGTAATGTTTAATATGCTTATCATTTTAAAATAAGATGGGAGATTGGGGAAATTTAATCAGTGCTAACTAACAATTATATATATTCAATCTCACACTCACATAGGTTCAGAAAGGATAAAGAATTTATAGTTTCACTTTCATGGCCCAGTAGCTTACAGATGAGAGAGATCACCATCCCAGCATCAGGCCAAATCCAAGATCTATACGTACAGAACTAGTTGACAAGCGGTGTGTTGCTAACCAATACCTTTATACCAGGTCAGCAGGATTGGAAACATCAGTCTAGGGACTGAAGCTTGGTCTAGAATAAGGAAGCAATGCCGGAGGAGGAGGAGAGAAAGGGAGAAAGAGAAATAGCAGAAGCAACTTATCATTTACTGACTTCTTAGCATCTTACTTACATTACTTCAAGCTTAGGGAAGAGGTACTATTAGCAATTTCCTTTTACAGGAGGGAACATGGGTCTTAAGTTACATCACGTATTAGCTAGATTAAGAAGAAGAGCCATTATTAGAATCTGATTTTTGTTTTGTTTTTGTTTTCAGTTCCAAAGTAAACCCATCTTACTGTAGAAGCCACAAACCCTTCTCAATTTTAACAGATGTAGAGAAAAAAAGCATCTCTTCAAAGAATAAGGCAAATACACTTATAAAACCAAACAAAATATTAAAGTGCAAATTTTTCAGATTAAACAGCTAACAGTGACTCTATACACTTACCCAAGGGGGAAAATGGCTGGCTAAATGTGGAAATTAAAAGATCCCTTTACATAGATATACCATAACAAAAGATGAGAAACTAGAGTTATTTAGGGAACACTGGTGTTTTAAGGAAAAATACATTATAATTTGTAGTTTTGAAATAATGAATGTTAGAAGTTGAACAAATGTAAGTGGAAACACAAATAATGTTAATTTTCAGACATGATATCTTCTGTATTTCATCAACTCAGACTGAACATTTAGTTTACATTTTAATATCTCTGAAATCAAAATGAGTAATATATTAGATGGCTCCATACAGTCACTCTCAACAGGGTGAAAACTGTCTGATTCCAAGGTTAAGAATTTTTTTCCCCATCATACCCTTAGTTTTTTGGTTGCAACTCCTGAGGGCATAATTGAATAATGGCAACCCCTATATATTTCAATAAACAAACCAAAAATATCAAACCAGTTGAGAAAAGGACATGAATCTGAGTTGTTTGACAACATTCCATTGTTATTCTTTGGTAAGATCAAGAAAGAGCCAGCAAAAAAACGCTGAGATAGATGTTACAGAAAATACTGGAGTAATAAGCTTAAAGACCTGCTCCTTTCAGCAAAGCAACTATTACATTGACAAATACTGACAGAATCAATGTTTCTGGAAACTCTGGAATCTAAGCAAAAAACTTAGAGCAACCAGGGGTGTGTTTAATGAAGAAAGAGATTGCTAAATTTTGGTTAAAAAGTGATGTGGTTATTTTGCTTCCTTGCCTCTTATCCCCCATTCCCCAACTCAACAGTGGTCACAGAAACAGTGGATTGCATTCTTGATTCAGTTTGCTGGTGCCAGAAGGTGAAATACGAACCGTGTTATCAAAATATTGTGCCTAGGTATTGTGACTTGTCTGGTGATTACCTAAGGGACCAGCATAGAAGCTTGCCTTTGCTTTGCCCTCCTTTGGTGGAAGCAGCTTCTCAGACTGATGTCTATCAAAATGTTTAAAGACACATATCACTTATAACTGCCTGGGGCAAAGAAAAACATATGGGCGGGTGGCATGGAAGGCAAGAAACAGATAGACTGAAAATCCTGGGAAGGAGAAGGCTGAGGAGGAAAATACTTGGGAAAAAGGGGGCCTTTTATGGATACTGAGTATGGGATGGTCAGAGCCAGGCATGTGCTCAGAAAAGAGGTGAGAGGACCCTAAGCTTGACTTATGGTGGATCTCTGAGGTCCGTGCAAGCAGGAGGTAAATATTAAGTCAGAGTCATAGGTATCTAGAATAAGCACTTCACAAGTGCCCCAGCTCAGAACTAATCTGCAAGGACCAAGAGACCATTTTCTTTTTTTCTTGGCTCCCAGTTTAAGGAAATCTCTGTCAAGTCACTGGGGACCGCTGACATAATAGAACAGAGACTTTGGTGGTCTCACATGACAAGGAATAAAGCATTTGCAAAAATAAAAAGTTTGGAGAAGTTACTGAACAAATGGATGGCTAAAACCACAACAACAGAAAAATATGGGGAAGACAGGAGGAGAATTCAATTTCCAGATTTACCACATAATAATATTTAAAATTTCCAGTTTTCAACCAAAATTATAAAGGACACAACGAAAAAGGAAAGGATGGCCCAGTCACAGGGGAAAAGAAAAGAATGGACAGAAACTAACTCTGAGGAAGCCCAGACATTGGATTTACTAGAGAAACAGTTAAATCAAAGGTCTTAAATATGCTCAAAGAGCTAATGAAAACCATGAGAAAAGAACTAAAGGAAACCACGAGAAAAATATATAAACACACAGAGACTAAAAAGAGATAGGTATTGTAAAAAAGAACAAAATAAAAATTCTGAAGATGAAAAGTCAAAAGCTGAAATGAAAAATTCACTAGGGTGATTCAATAGCAATTTTAGCAAAAGCAGAAGAACGAGTCAGCAAACTTGAAGACAGAACAATTAATATCCAGTCTGAGAAGCAAGAAGAAAGAAAAAATGTAGAAAAATGAACAGAGACTTGGGTAACTGTCAGGCACTATCAAGTGTAACAATGTATGCATTATGGGAGTTCCAGAAGAAGAAGAGAGAGAAAAAGGGACAGAAAGAATATTTAAAGAAATAATGGGTGAAAATTTCACAATTTGATGAAATACATGAATCTACACATTTGAGAAGCTCAATGGACAACAGGTAGGATACATTCAAAGGAGCTACACCAAGACACATTATAATCAAACTCCTGAGAGCCAAAGACAAAGAGAAAATCCTGAAAGTAACAAAAAGAGAGCCAACTCCTCACATAAAATGGATCCTAATTAAGATTAATAGCCAATTTCTAATCAAAAAACTTGGAAGCCAGAAGGCATTGGGAAGACAAATTTAAAGTCCTGAAAAAATAATCAAGCAAAAATTCTATAACTGACAAAACTGATCTTCAAAAATGGGGAAGTAAAGATATTACCAGATAAACAAAACCTGAGATAGGTCTTCAATAGTAGTCCTTCCCTACAAGTAATGTTAAAAGGTGTCCTTCAGGCTAAAGTGGAAGGCCAACAGACAGTAACTAGACTAGAAGCCACATGAAGAAATAAAAAAACTCCAGTAAAAGTGAGTATATAGGAAAATATAAAAGCCACTATTACTTTGGGAAGTGGGGAGGTTGTAACTCTTCTTTTTGTTTCTCGTATGACTTTAAAACCAAATGCACAAAACAATAACTATAAAATATTTTAATGTACACACAATGTATAAAAATATAATTTGTGACATACTAATATAAAGTGGGAGCACAGCTGTTTAGGAGAGATTTTGTATTCTATTGAAGCTAAATTGATATCAATTCAGACTAAACGGCTATAAATTCAGGATGTTATTTTAATCCCATGGTAACAAAAAGAAAATAACTAAGAGACAGAAAAAGATATGAGGAGGGAATCAAAATAATATATTATGAAAGAGTTTTAAAAAGAAAGCAATATTGAATTAAGGAATGAAAACTGATATAAGACATAGAAATCAAAGAGCAAAGTGGCAGGAGAAACTCCTTCTTCATTAGAAACCAGTATAAATGCAAATGGAGGAACTTCCCTGGTGGTCCAGTGGTAAAGAATCCATCTTCCAATGCAGGGGGCATGGGTTCGATCCCTGGTTAGGGAACTAAGATCCCACATGCCACAGGGCAACTAAGCCCACATGCCACAACTACAGAGCTCACGCGCCTCAACTAGAGAGCCCGTGTGCCACAAACTACAGAGCCCACACGCTCTAGGGCCTGTGTGCCACAAATTACAAAGCCCACGTGCTCTAGAGCCCATGTGCCACAACTAAAGAAGAGGAAACCCACACGCCACAACTAGAGAGAAGCCCATGTGCCACAACTAGACAGAAGCCCATGCACCTTGACAAAGAGCCTGCATGCTGCAACTAAGACCCAATGCAGCCAAAAACAGTTTAAAAAAATGCAAATGGGGGCTTCCCTGGTGGCACAGTGGTAGAGAGTCTTCCTGCCAATGCAGGGGATATGGGTTCGAGCCCTGGTCTGGGAAGATCCCACATGCCGCGGAGCAACTGGGCCCGTGAGCCACGACTACTGAGCCTGCGCGTCTGGAGCCTGTGCTCCGCAACAAGAGAGGCCGCGACAGCGATATGCCCGCGCACCGCGATGAAGAGTGGCCCCCGCTTGCCACAACTAGAGAAAGCCCTCGTACAGAAACAAAGACCCAACACAGCCAAAAATAAATAAGTTAATTAAGAAAATGCAAATGGCTTACGATTTACACAACACAGAATGGATAAAAAAATACTATACAACAATATGTTGTCTTCAAGAGACTCATTTAAAAAAAAAAAAAGAGAGACTCATATCCAAGGACACAAATAGGTTGATAGTGAAAGGATGAAATAGGATATTTTATACAAATAGTAACCAGAAGAGAAGTGGAATGGCTATACTAATAAACAAAATAGAATTATAGTAAAAAAAAAATGGTTAAAGAGACAAAGAGTCACTATATATTGATAAAAGGGTCTATTCATCAACAAAACAAAACAATTATAAACATATTTAAAACAAATTAAAAAGCCCAAAATATATATAAAGAAAACAGTGACAAAATTAAAGAGAGAAAGAGGTCTACAGTAATAGTTGGAGACTTCGGTAATCCACTTTCAGTAATGATTAGACTATCTACCCAGCAGGTCAATAAGGAAGTAGAGGACTTGAACCACACTATAAACCAACAAAACCTAACATACAGAGAACACTCCACCTCCCAAGAAACAGAAGACACATTCTTCTGAAGTGTCCAGGTACACATGGAATAGTCACTAAGACCATATGTCAGGCCACCAAAGAAGTCTCAATAAATTTGTAAAAATTGAAATCATGCAAAATATCTTCTTTTACCATAATGGGATAAATATAGAAATCAATAACAGAAGGAAAACTAGAAAATTCACAAATATGTGCAAATTAAACAATGTAGTCTTAAACAGTGGGTCAAAAAATAAAAATGGAAATTTGAAAATACTTGGAGATGAATGAAAATAGAAACACAAGATACCAAAATGTATGAAAAGCAATGAACTCAGTGCACAGATGGAAATCTATATAAAGCTGTAAATACTTACATTAAAAAAAAAATCTCAAATCAATAATCTAACTTTACAACTTAAGGAAGTAGGAAAAAGAAGAGTAAGTTAAAGCCAAAGCTAGAAGAAAGGAAAAATTAATGATTAGTGTATAAATAAATTAAATAAAGAACAGAGAAAATGACACAGAAAAACAGTTAACCAAAGTTTGATTCTTTAAAAATATCAACAAAATTACCAACCTTTAACCAGACTGACTAAGAAAAAAGAGAGAAGTTGAAAAGATCTGAATTAAAAGCAGATAAATTACTACTGACCTTACAGAAACAAAAAAGAACCACAAAAGAATGCTATGAATAATTCTACATGTAAAAAATGAGATAAACTAGATTAAATGAACAAATTCCTAAAAACACACAAATTACCAAAACTGACTCAAGAAGAAGTAGAGAATTTAAATAGATCTGTAACAAGTGAAGAGATTGAATCAGTAATCCAAAAACTGCCAATGAAGACAAGTCTAGGATCAGGTGACTTCACAGATAAATTCCAACAAATATTTAGCAGGAACATCAATCCATCTAAAACTAATATAAAAACAGAATAAGAGAGAGCATTACTTAATGTATTCTGTGAAGCCAACATCACCCTTACAGCAAAGCCAGATAAAATGTCACAAACTGGGAAAAGCAGACCAATACCTCTTCTACAGATGCAAAAATCCTCAAAAAATAATAGCACACTGAATCCAACAGTATATTAAAAGGACTTTATACCATGGCTAAGTGGGATTTATTCCCCACACCCAATGCAATGGTGTTTCAAACTTAAAAAGAAAATCTCAATCAGTGTAATACAGTGCATAAATTGATCAAAAGTGATCAAAAGATTTTTGTTTGTTTGTTTGTTTTTGCAGAAATATTAAAGCCAATCCTCAAATCCATACGGAATTATAGGGGAGTACTTGATAGCCAAAGCAGTATTGAAAAAGAAGGCCAAAGTGGAGACTCATATTCTCAATTTCAAAACTTACAACAAAACTACAGTAATCATAATAGCATTGTACTAGCATAAGGATGGACATATAAACCAATGGAAAAGAACTGAGAGTCCAGCCATATACCAATATATCTATGGAAAACTGATTTCAACAAGGATGCCAAGACCATTTAATGGGAGAAGAATAGTATTTTCAACAAGTGGTGCTGGAGTAACTGGATATTCACATCCAAAAGAATAAAGTTGGATCTCTACCTCACGTTATATACAAAAATTAACTCAATAAAGATGTTAAAAAAACTTAACTCAAAATGGATCAATATTATAAATATAAAACCATAAATTCTTAGAAGAAAACATAGCAGTAAACTTTGGATTTTGGCAATGAATTCTTCTTAGATATGACACCAAAAGAATGAGCAATACAATTTAAAAAGAGGGATAAATTGTATTTCATTAAATTAAAAATATTTGAGTGTCAAAGAAAATTATCAAGAAATTAAAAGGACTATCTATGAATGGGAGAAATAGTTGCAAATCATATATCTGATAAGAGTGCATGATCCAGAATATATATACAGCACAACTCAATAACAAAAAAGCAAACAATAGAATCTTAAAATGGGCACAAGACATGAATAGAGATTACTCCAAAGAAGATATAAAAATGCTCAATGAGTACATGAAAAGATGTTTAATATCATTAGTTATTAGGGAAATGCAAATCAAAACCACAATGAGATATCACTTCATATTCACTAGGATGGCTATAATTGAAATAAAGAAAAATAACAAGTATTGGCAAGGATGTGGAGAAATTTGAACACCTGTACATTGCTGGTGGAATCTAAAATGGTGCAGTCACACATGAAAATAGTACCATAGTTCCTCCAAAAATTAAACATAAAATTACCATATGACCCAGAAATTCCATTTCTACTTAAAAGAAATAGAAACAATTATTCAGATATTTAGATACTTCTCCACAAATGTTTATAGCAGCACTATTCATGATAGGTGAAATAGCCAAAAGGTAAAAATGATGCAAATATTCATTAACCAATGAATAGATAAATTATATGTACATTAAATGGAATATCATTCAGCCATACAAAGGAATGGAGTACTAATACATGCCATGATACAGATGAACTTTTTTTTTTTTTTTTTTTTTTTGGCGGTACGCGGGCCTCTCACTGTTGTGGCCTACTCCCGTTGCGGAGCACAGGCTCCGGACGCGCAGGACAGATGAACTTTGAAAACACTTTTCTAATTGAAAGAAGGCAGACACAAAGTTACACATTTTATGGTTCCTTGTATATGAAATACCCAGAATAGATAAATCCATAGAAACAGAAAGTAAGATGGAACTATGAGGAGTTACTGCTTAATGGATATGAGTTTTCTTTTGGGTGATAAAAATGTTTTAGCACTAGACAGAGGTGGTGGTACAGCACCTGTGAATATTAAATGCCCCTGAATATACATTTTAAAATGGTTAATTTTATGTTATGTGAATTTCACCTCAATTTTTAAAAATACAAAGTTAATGTCAGCAGCTTGGAAGCAAATCTCAGAGTTACCAGAGGTGCCCTCTTTTAGAAAATACAACATCATCAGCACTTTCGACTGCACAAAAGATGACACCAAATGGTAAAAAATGAACATTAACAACTCTAAATAACTTCTCAAAAAAACTTCAAAGGGGGCTTCCCTGGTGGCGCAGTGGTTTAGAGTCCGCCTGCCGATGCAGGGGACACGGGTTCGTGCCCCGGTCCGGGAAGATCCCACATGCCGCGGAGCGGCTGGGCCCATGAGCCACGGCCGCTGAGCCTGCGCGTCCGGAGCCTGTGCTCCGCAACGGGAGAGGCCACAACAGTGAGAGGCCCGCGTACCGCAAAAAAAACCAAAACCAAACAAACAAAAAAACTTCAAAGGGTCTGCCTCTGAATATTAGCATGCTTTATAAATACCTTAATTCTGCCTCCCCCACACCCAAAAAGATGATAGGTATAAAAAAATTGACAAAGTCAACAGGAGATTTCAATAGTAAGTTATTAACATTATTCTAAGTGATAAGAAAGCATGGTTAGAGTATAATTGGCAATGTATTTATCTATATTGGCATATAAAATAATGGTGCTTCCTACAATTAATAGCATTTTGAGTTTAGTGAAAAATAGTAGCTATAATGATATCACTACACTTTCAACAGATGCTTTTCTTACAATGGTGACCACTCATTCACTTACATTCATTAATCAAGATTTTGAATTTGCGGTGCTGAATTCAGAACATAAATGTTTAAAAGTTTTGCTGTGACAAATCTGAAACACATTTGATTAAAAAGGATTGAATCAACTTCAAGAAACGTTCACTACCTTGCAAAAGTTCACCATTAAGCAGAAAACGCAAGAAACTAGGAGATTATAAACCATACACTAGCGCAGGGGCACTTAAAGGGACATTTTGGGCACAAAACAGTGATTGTCTCTTCTTAGAGATTTACAGGAGGTTTTGTAGAAGCAATAATGTTTGAACAGCATCTTACAGGACAAATAGGAGTTTTGTGTTTATCTCAATGAATAAAATAGAAAGGTCATTCCACCCAGAGGAAATTATAAGGACCAAGGGGAAAAGGTGTGAAGCAATTTATGAAGAGAGCGCAACTGGACAGGCAGAAGGGGTAGAGCACAAGACAAGGCCAGAACCAAGTCAAGAATCCTTTAAAACATTGGATTTCTGGATATCAAATTAATAATCATTTCCTTACCTAGCCCTTTTAACAGAAAGTTAAATGCTTTAGACCACGACATTAATCTTTAGTGATTTCTTTGATAAACCAAACTTGATATAGCACTAGGACCAAAGGAAGGTTTAGACTTTGGCCTGTGTCCATGTCACACTATCTTTGGAATCTCTAAATTCTCTATTAAAAAAAAAAAAAGTAAAAATGCTAACCTTATACAACAGCTCCCAATTATTGAGGATATATTTTGTCCCAGGAATCATATCCAGTACATGTCCAGTACACAAGCACACACACAAACACACACAAGGATCTTTCAAGCAATATCTTTACATGCTCACTTTAAAAATCATGAAACGTAGCCTCACAGAGGTTTGATAAAATTTGTGTCATTACAGAGCAGCGAGCCACTTAAGTCAAATGTCTAAGATTTCATCATTCATTCATTCATTTAAATATGTATTAAGTAAACACTCTGTACTACCAATTTTGATGAATTATTTAAAGACTCTTTCATGTGCCATGTAAAATGTGTTTTTCTAATTTCCATAGGCTGACGACTGATTAAAGCCAAATGTGCCACAACCCATGATCTCAACCTTGAACCTCCTTGGTTAATTGTGCTTGTGTGTGTGTGTGTGTGTGTGTGTGTGTGTGTGTGTGTGTGCTGTGTATAAGTGGTCAATTCAGAGAAAGGGGGATGAAACATCTATAATTTTTGCTACAATCTGCCTTTTGTTATGACTTAAAATATACTCCAGGGGATACTGATTCATATCAGCATCAGAAATAATGCCATCTTTGACATAACCATGTGATATTCATTTTTGAGTATTCAGAAAACAATAAACAATTATACTGTTTACTTCTTTGGAAATAAAATATTGAGCCTTGCCAGTATGTCCCTTTACTGGAAAACAGAAACTCATTGAAAGCTATAGTTAAATTACAAAAGAAAAAGAAATTAACCGTGACACATGTGTTCTTGTTCTTGATATTGGTATTGACTTTTGTCCAAATATATTTAATTTATCTTGGAATCAATGCTGTTCTTTCTTTTATCATCTGTTCTGCAGATTTGTTGCACTGCACCTTTCAATTTACTTCTCCACTCATCTACCTTCCCTTTATACCATGAATTGCTTGAAAGCAAGAACTATTTTGGATTAACCTTTTTATCCCTAGACCCTAAGATTCTCCCAAGCAGCCTTCTGATAATTATTTGAATTGCTGGAAAGAGAATGAGAGAGTGAGATTATCAGTGAGTGACCGAGTGAACATGCTAGTCGGTATATATTATAATTGAATGGGCAACTGTCCTTGAAGCTGTTGCCTGATTCTAAAAGGTCAGTAGCATTATTACCCCCATCTAACAAATGAAGAGTTTGAACCTCAGAGAATTTGAGTGATAAAATATCACATGCAATGATTATTGTCAAGAAAATTATTATGTACCAGGCATTCTGCTTAATATTTTCTACATGAGATTTTTAAGGGGGTCCCTCTCAGCCCCTTGAAATCTAATAAGATTGGCTTAAATCTAGGTGTCCATATTGTTTATTTTACAAACTGCAACAAATGCCAAAGTGAAGAGGGACATTGTTATTAAGTTTCTAGGACTACAGAATCAAACCAGAATTGTCCCAGGAAAACTAGGACATGATATCACCCTAGCTTAAATCTTATTTCATGGATAAGGATTGCCAAAAACCTCTTTGTGGTACGTTAGAATCACCATGTCCCCATCTGCTTCTGTGTTCTCAATTTCTTCTATGTGAGGAAGGAACTAAGTATAAATTTGGGGCAAATATAAAGAGAAATGACATCTCCACAAAGCATTTGTTAGCAAAGCAGACTAAGTTATGATTTGGGGTAAAACTGAAAGAAATTTTATCAAAGCACAATCAAGAAGACTGAGCTAAATATTAACCAGTGAGGATATAAATTAACCCACCAGCAAATTTCTACCGGCCACTTTCCCAGATGGACCCAACCTCAAAGAACCTCTTAGTCATTCTTGCTTTTTTTTTCTCCCCCTTCAACTCTAGGAACAAAAACAAAGCCCCTCTATTTTTTGTCCATGCATGCAGTTTTACCATCACTTGGATAACTGTATGTGTGAAACCCCTTCATGATCTTACCTTTCATTCCAAAGGCAGTATCCAAGTATTCCCTGCCTCTAAAACCCAATACTTCCCCTCTTCTGGAAGCAATACAGAGTCAATATTATACTTCACAGTGTCATCAGGTTTGAAAATATGTGTAACAATAACTTGTAAATCCCTGGACTTCTAACTTACTACACAGAGCATTCAGTGTATGTCCCAATTAGGTCCTTGCTTAAGATCTCAGCGGAGTACCGGAGGGTCTATTTCTTTCCTGTTCCTTACAGATTCATGTCTTAAGGCTGACCTTTCATCCCCAGAATGTTTTCTGGAGGGAGGTTCCCTCTCTGACCCGCTGGATTTGTATTCTAATCATTGTTCTCCCTGTATACATTACTAATCTGTTAGTTACAAGTGACAGAAAATCAACCTAAACGAAAATAAACAAAAACAAATTAAAACAAAAAACTTACTGGCCACTGGGGTTAAAAAGTTCAGGATTAGGACTAGATTCAGGAACTCAGATGACGGTATTAGGAACTGCTCTGTACCCATATATGCTTCACTATCCCTCTTTTCTGTATGTTGACTTTATTCTCTGGATGCAAACTGTGTTTAGATGACTGCAGAAGCATGATCTTCAAATCCTCCCAGGTAAAAGAACATCTCATAAAGGAAACCCTCTCTCTGTTAGTTTCTCCAAACGTTATGAGTTTCATTCTAGTTTTGTTACAGTCAGTCAATCACTGAATCAATTTCTGTGGCCAGCCGTATTTGGGTCTCTGTTATGCCTGGCCTGGTCACGTGCTCCAGGCCTGAAGCTCCACCCAACCAGCATGGGATGGACATAGAAGAGCGTGGGGCTTTATATGAAGGAAACAGATGGTAGAAGGCACACAGCGAATGTCTTCTAAAACCTCATTTTGAGAAAATTACTTTAATCTTCTCCCTTTTTTTTTACATTGCTTCTACTGTCTTTTCTCTATGAACTGCTTCTCTTCTGTCCTTCCACCAAGCTACAGGGCCACACTCTTAAAGTCACTGATACTGAGCTCTGTATCCACTGAATGCAGTAGTTAGAATAAAAAGTAAATTTCTCAGTTTAATCTCTTCCCATCTGTAATACATACAAATAATATATGTATTCGTATGTATTATAGATGGGAAGAGATTAAATTGAAAGAATTTAACAAAGGAAGAATTGTGCAAGATGTGCACAAGGCAGCATGTTATAAAGTAGGCACTCAATAAATATTCACGGATAGGCTTTAGGTCCCACTAAACCATTTCCTCAGAGCCCCTCTGGCCCAATTAATACCTCTACTAGAAAAGACAAATCCACAGAGTAATGCTGAAAAAAATAGATTGATTTTGTGTATAGTTTAGTCTATAATCTTCAAGATGTATGTTGCTTGGAGAGGTACCTGAAGTGGTTTGTCATTCCCATCTTGTCTCTTTAGCATCGATAAGGGATGTAATAAGGAAAAGAACAGAATTTGCTACTAAATATTATAGCAACAGACATGAAGATTTACTAGAAAAACTAAGAATATCAATGTGTTTTCTAATTTTAAGAACCTCAGTCAAACCAAGTTGGCTTTAAAGAATGAGAGAAGGTTTTTATTCTTTTTATTTTTGTTTGATGGAGGAAGGCAAACATAAAAGAAAACACTTTTTTTTTTTTTTTTGATGGAGGAAGGCAAACATAAAAGAAAACCCTTTTTTTTTTTTTTGATGGAGGAAGGCAAACATAAAAAAAAACCCTTTTTTTTTTTTTTTTGGCAATCAGGAGTGGAATGTCACACAATGCAGTTGCATTTGAGTTTACATAGCAGTGTGTCTATATTCCAGGTCTACCGTGTATTGAGAGTATGACCTGCGGAGTTTATTTCCCCCTGTGAATCTCAAGTTCCTCATCCATAAAAGGGAGGAGGTGATTATTGCTACTTCAACACAGTTATTCTAAGGGTCACACACAATATGCTATTTCCTTCTATTTTTATTTATAATAGTTTAACATAGCAGCTAAAAACACAGACTTGAGTGTTACGTTTTCCTGGTTGCAAGCCTCAGCTGTGTGACTTTTGGGAAATCATTTAAGAAACATGTACAGTATATTTCCATTTGTGTAAAAAATGTTACTGACATATATGCATGTACATGCTTAGGACACTTTTGAAAGGATACACACAAATCTGTCAAATATTGTAGCCTTTGGGAGGGGTACAGAGTGAAAGGGGGAGGGAAATATGTCAAAAATAAAGAAATCAATTTAAAACTATAGCTAAACCAAATAACACCACCAACAAAGAGACAAATAGAGTAGAAACTTGTTAATGATTTCACATGAGACTTAAAAGGCTATTTTCTTACGTTCTTTAGCTTACAGAAAAAGAGTCGGACAGAATCGGGTTTTGTTGCCTCTTCACCATTACTTGCTATAACCTTGCATAAATTACATACCTTCTCCTTTTCTCATTTCTTTTCTATAAAAATGAGAATCAAAATATCTACATCCTGAGATAATTTTAAAAAGTAAGGAAAAAGATCTGTATAAAATTTTAGTATAATGACTAATAAACATCAGTATTACTCTGCTGTTAACATCGACCATTAATCAAGGGGCCAAGACCATAAAGTGATGGTACATCTAAGGAGAAACATCTTTGCCCTTGCTTCCCTGTGAGGGAAGTCCTGAGCTTCCCTGTAATTTACTCGATGAAGTGTAAGTAGACTGTTCCTAAGGAATATCGGCTGCCAATGCGCTCCGTGGAGTCTGACTGCTGTTTATCTCTCAGGCTAGAGTTTTCTGATTCATCAGCATTTGGACCTATCTAGCACTCAGTGACTGGTTAACAGAGAAGCGGTAAATGGGTTCATTTTGAAGAGCTCCTTTCAGAAGGGCTCCTGCAGGAAAGCAATTTTTCTCTGGCCACCAAAACTGTCAAAATCTTCCAGAAAGTCTTGTGGCAGGAACTCTGCAAAGCACTCAAATCTGCTGAGTGGATGTTAACATGAAACATCATAGAGCATGTACTGTTTTTCCTCCAGAATAGCGTCCCATGGCTTTCTTACAGCCATTCCTCCTCTCTTCTCCTTTCCCATCCTGACATGTTGGAGAAAGAGTAGTAAAACAGTGTCGTTTTTAGCTTTTCCTCTTGTTAAACACGACCTGCCTTCTCCACAGGCCAGAATAAGTGGCAGCACAGGTAGCACGTGTGGTTATCAAAACCACAAAGCGGACGCAGACTTAGAGGATGGCTTAAGGACACAGGGAGGGGGAGGGGGAAGCTGTGATGAAGTGAGAGAGTGGCATGGACATATATACACTACCAAACGTAAAATAGGTAGCTAGTGGGAAGCAGCCGCGTAGCACAGGGAGATCAGCTCAGTGCTTTGTGACCACCTAGAGGGGTGGGATAGGGAGGGTGGGAGGGAGACGCAAGAGGGAGGAGATATGGGGATATATGTATATGTATAGCTGATTCACTTTGTTTTACAGCAGAAACTAACACACCATTGTAAAGCAATTATACTCCAATAAAGATGTTTTAAAAAACAAAACCCACAAAGCAAACGTTTCTCTATTTTTAAAACATGCGGCCACAAGAGTAGTTATTATCCTCACTCCCCTTGGGGAAAATTTGCCCTGGAAGCAAATTTTGAAAAGGCCTAAAGAACAAACGTAGAAAATACTCCTTTGAGTAGGAAAAAAATGGCAACGTGAGAAAAAAATTACTGATGACAGAAGCTATTGCTCACGGTAAAGTTTACAATATGGAATTGGAATTGGACTTTAAACTCTGCTCTTGTGACCTTGTTATGATTAATAACTGTAAGAGGTCCTTTTTTTTTTTTTTGCAACCATTTAAAATCAGTGAGTCTCTTCCCCAGAGAGAGACTTTATTTTCCATAAAAGAATATCCCTGAATCTGCTCAGTTTTATACATCCTTGTGTGTATTTCATAGCAACCTTTGCTTTGATGGCTTGGGAATCAGAAAACTGTGTGTTTGCCTCTTAACACTGATGATCGTGGAGCTAGAGCATCTCTGGTGAACTCCCTGAGTCTCAAAAGGTTTTTATATTCAGGTAAGCACATTATTAAATTAAAAGAGAGAAGAATATATATCATATATATATAATATTATGAGGAATTAGCTGACATAATTATGAAGGTTGGGCAATTCCACAATCGGAAGAGCCAGGGAAACCAGTGGTATAATTCAGTCTGAGTTAAAGGGCTCAGAAAAAGAGGAACCGATCTCAGTCCAAGGGAAGAAGAAGATGAGATGTTCCTGGTTATGCAGTAAAACAGGGAAAATGGGGTGAATTCCTGCCTCCTTGTCCTTTTGTTCTATTCATGCCCTCCGTAGATTGGACAATGTGCCTACACATACTGGGGAGGCCATCTACCTCACTGAGTCCACTGATTCAAACGCAAATACCATCTGAAAACACTCTCACAGACACACCCAGAAATAACATTTAATTTGGACACCCCATGGCCAGGCAAGTTGACATATAAAAAACTAACTATCACAAATGGGCTATTGAAGCAGTGGCAATGGACGGATGATCCCCCACTTGTTTCTAGCAACTTCCAAAGCAATCCTTGGAAGGTCTCTGAGGAAAACAGTCTGAAAATCTCTGATCCCTTTAAATTTAATCGTTTTTGTGAAAGGCTGAAAAATACTCACTCCTCAAAAAAGTCTGAATCCCTGGAACCTATAATTGTCACCATACGGTTGAAAAGAGTTTTTGCAGATGTGATTAAGCTAAGGATCTTGAAATGAAAAAATTAACCTGAATTATCAGGTGGGCCCTAAATGTTATCAAACATTTCCTTATAGAATAGAGGCAGAGGGAGACCACACACACAGAAGAGGAGAGGACACATACAGAGAGGAAAGTCAGTGTGAACTTAGTGGCAGAGGTAAGAGTGAGGTAGCCACAAGCCAAGTCAGCTGGGGCCAGGGACTGATCCTACCCTAAAGCTTTTGGAAAAAGTGCAGCCCTACTGATGCCTCTTTTCTGGCTCAGCGATACTGATTTTACACTTCAACATGCAAAAAATGTGATAGAATAAACTTAGGTTGTTTTAAGCACAAAGTTTATGGTAATTTGTTAGAGCAGCCACAGGATTTTGCATTTTGGAAATGAAGGCCTATAGAAGAATAGAAAACCTCCTGAGGTCACTTAGCTAAGTAGTGATGGATTTGTGAAAGGATTCCAAGTCCAGGGCACTTTCCACTTCTCTGCATGGAGGTACCTTTCCTTTTTTATCACATTCCCATCAGCCCAACTCCAATTACTATAACTTCCCCTTAGACTCGCTCCCTAGTGCTTTTTTTTTTCCGTCTGATTGGCCATTCCCAGTTACCTCCTTAAAAACTACCTATTTTTTTTCAACATTTTAAGTAACAGATGCCACTTTTCATTTGCTAAAAGACCATGTCTGGAAAATGCACATACTTAGAGGGAGTTGGTAAGTAATGTAAATGAGGCAAGTGAAAAATAAAGAACTGGAGAAATCATTTTCCATCTAAAACAGTAGATTCTTAGCCCTGAGTGTGTATTAGAATCACCTGGGAGCCTTTCAAACAGCCAGGTCCCAGACTAATTAACTGAAGTCTTTGGGGGTGAGAACTAGGGATTTGTATTTTTCAGACCTCTGCAGCTGATTACAATGCACAGCCTAGAATCACCTACCTAAAGAGAAAAGACTGCTACTTAGTCCCAACAGACTATCATTGTGGAGAAACGCACATCAAACCTAATTTTACCAGATGTTCTAAAATTTTCAGAGAAACAGAAATCTCCATATTTTACATGAAATCTCCAGATTTTTAAAATGTCAACAAAATTCATTTTTTAAAAAAACATTTCCTGGTTGCCATGGACTGAATATTTCTGTCTTCCTTAAATATACATGTTGAAATCCTAAGCCCTAATGTAATGACATTAAGAGGTGGGGCCTCTGGAAAGTGATTCGGCCATGAGGATGGAGCCTTCACAAAGGAGATTAGTGACCTTATAAAAGCAAGTCCAGAGAAGTATTTATCTCTTTCTCCAACACATGAGGATACAAAGAGAAGTCAGCAGTCTAGAAACTAGAAGAGGATTCTCACCATAATGGACCATGTGTCACCCTGATCTTGGACTTCCAGTCTCCAGAATTTTGAGAAATAAATTTTTGTTTATAAGCCACCCAGTCTGTGTCTATGGTACTTCGTCACAGCAGCCCTGAGAAACTGGTGAAACGAATATGCCTGTATGTCAGATTCAGCCTGTGGGCATCGTTTTGCAACCACTGAAGTACATTAACTTGTTTTGTCTTTTAAATATCTTCTTTCTACTAATAAGGTTTTATGCATATTTTTTTTTCCAAGATGAAATTGGACAAAACAATCAACATTTGATTGAGTGAGTTTCTATAGCATAGAAAGAAATGCCTTCTCTTTCCAAAAAGACATCCATATGAGAAAAGGTATTAAGCCATTTGGTAATTACATTCTAAATAAATCTTACAATAAATGAAAAATTTAAATAGTTATAATATTTTGGGAAATACATTTTAAAATCCTTAGTCTAAATGAGACATAGAACTGATATGATTACAACTCTTCTTTCTGTACCAGTTATTGAAAATGAATTCCATTTCTGCAAGATGAAGGAAGTAGCTACACCCATGCCAGAAAACTGATTAAATATATCTGAGGTAAGCAATCCTTTTGCCATTAATTCATCTTTAGAATATTCCTGACTGAATTGTCTACCCTGTGTTGTTGCAAGATGCTAAGTCATGAAAGACAAGAACACTAAGAGTTGAGGTGTATCACACTTAAAATCTAGAAGTATTGACACATTCATGGGTGGACTTTGGGTGTTTATGACATTTGGCCGAAAATTTTGCTCACTTTTATATTATTTTCTTCCATATTATTTTAGAAAATGAAATGAATCAAAGAGAAATCCTCTAAACAAATTTAATTTCAAAGATCAAACTCCAATATTTAATTCAACATAAGTGACATATAGAGTTTAAGAATTTTTATTATTTATATTTATTATTACATGAGTATCTTGTTTAACTAGATTCACTGATATGTAACCCTAAATGTCACCAGAGAGAAAGATTCAAATCATACTATTGCTAAATATATTAAAATAAACGGTGGAGGTTCATACAACCCCCTCCTTGGGTTTAATTAATTTGCTAGAATAGCTCACAGAGCTCAGAGAAACATTTTACTTACTAGATTACAGGTTTATTACAAAGGATATAACTCAGGAACGCCAAATGGAAGAGACACATAAGGCGAGGTACAGGGAAAGAGTGATGAGCTTGCATGCTCTCTCCAAGTCTACCACTCTCCCCAAATTTCCATGTGTCCACAACCCAAAAGTTCTCCAAGTCCCATTTTTGGGGAGTTCTGAAGGAGGTACCGTTACAGAGAAATGACTGATTAAATCACTGGCAACTGATGCAACCTCCAGCTTCTATCTCCTCCTTGGAGGTCAGGGAGAGGAACTAAAAATTCCAACCCTTCAACCACATGGTTGGCTCCACTGACAACCAGCCCTCAATCTTAGTTGCTTTCCAGAAGTTCCCTCACTAACAAAAAAAGACACCTTTGTCACTCTCCACACCACTTAGGAAATTCCAAGGGTTTGGGGAGCTGTGAGCCAGGAATCGTGGACACAAAGACCAAACTTCTATGAGAAATATATTTTGGTCACCTGAATGACCACATGTATATTTTTCATATAAATCACAATCCTGCATGCTACAAAAGGAGCTGCTACCCCTAGACAAAATCAGGAAGCTTCAAATGAGAAAGTTATCTGTTAAGTTGCTAACTTGGTCACTGGCTCCAGAAACACACCTTCACCTGGTCTGTGACAGAAAAGAATGAATACACCATGTCCTGCCTCTACCCACCTGACGTGTTCTAAACCCAAGTCAGGTTTATTTGATTGGCAGAACCTAAACACAGTTGCACCTTTGTCTGCCAGGGAATCTGGGAAATGTAGGTTTTAACTTTTCCACCTCTACATGCTTGGAGAGGGATAAAATGTAATTTAAGCTAGTTGATTTTTAGTATCCACCTTTCTCAAGTAAAAGATATTAAATATGTGTGTATAACCTTTTCTGTAATTAAGCCTGGGAAGAAAACACAGGAACCTTAAACATATTCAGAGGTTATATTCACATTATAGAAATTCTTTGGTATAAACAGAAAATGGATTTTAATCAGACTGACAAATATAATGGAAAAAAGAGAGAGAATGAATGAGTATTGAGCCCCTATAATATGTACACTTTACATTAAGTCACTTTACTTAATGCTTGTGACATCCACATGAGATGGTAAGGACTACCCCCATTGGAGAAATGAAAAAAACTGAGGGTTGGGCAAGTGTCACAACCTCTCAAAGTTCAAAACACTGTCTAATTTCAAAATCACTACTTATTCCATTTTATGACATCTCAGACCACTTGATACTCTGGGACCTTAGCCCACTTATTCTGGTGAAGTTATGGAAACACTGTCTGTGATACCCTGACATGTATTTCACTCTTGCTGGCTCAATAGCATGAAGCTAAGTTTACATCTGGTACATAATCTGCCCTTTTGCAAAATCACTGAACAAAACCAATGAAATGTATGCATACTTCCAAATTCCCACAAGAGAATCTTCAGAAAGGTAAATTTCCCATAAAATCGTTTCACTTGTTTTGGAAATATTAATAGTTGAAAAACAAAGCTGAAAATAACAAGAGCTAAAATGGAGACACCTGAACGTCCATGTGAGAGGAGGAGATTTGCCCGAGGGACTTGGAGAGTAGGAAGTATACTAGAGAAGAGTGCAAATTTATCACAAAGTATCCTTCAGCTGAGCAACAACTACATGCCAATACCTGTGTGTGCCTGGACTTATAAGTGTAGATTAGGGGACACAAACAGAGGCTGGACTCAGAGAAGGCCATTTTGGAACCTGAACATCACCAAGGTGGAAAGACCTTTGAGTATAAGGAAGAATATGGTTTCCAACATATTAGAGCTAAAATCTGAGCGAGATTTCCATGGTAAAATTAGTTAAGGAAATGCTACTTCATCCACCCTGTTTTTTCAAGAGTTGCACTCACATTCCCACAGGACTCCGTAGACCCTTTAAAATGGAAATGCTTATATTTAACAAAGTTGTCCTCAAAACGATGCGCCAGAGAGCTCCTTGTGTGTGTATGTGTGTTATGCATCTGCATCTATATCCATATCTACATAATACTTGCTCACAACCTACAGGTGTTCTGAAGAACCTACAGTAAACAATGCTGACCTGATCCTACCACTTACCCGTCAAGTAACAGATAAAATCAGATATGGTAGATGGAAGTGCTTTATAAAGGAAATATTGCAGAAAGCACATGGAGGCAAAAATTTCAGCACAGCTAAAGCCAGGTAGAAAGAAATCATATATACCTAATTGGAGAATAGAATTTTCAATATTCTATGAGAGAGAGACAATTGTTAGATTCTTCTAACTCTAGACTTAAACCTTCAATGAAAGCACTTAATTAGACTCAGACCTACTGAAATTTCAAAACACATAGCAATCAGCAAGTTGTAAAATTTATGTTCTACTTTCTGAGTAAGATTGGCACGATAATTGATGGAAAATCAATATTAATACCGAAAGGAAACTGTCTATAGGACTTGGTGATTGCACAATATGTTTGAACTTATGAAGCAGACATCATGGGTTTATTGAGGTTTCATTTAATTGTGGTAAATATATCTGTCAAATAATAACTTTATTAGACAAAGCAACGCACAAGTAGAACCAAATGAAATTGTAGTGTCCGAAATGCACTTAAAGTTCACTATATTTTACTAGGGAAAAGCCCTCAACTTTTTAGGATATCAGAGGATGAAATTACAACTAGCAAGTCTTTACAAACTTTTAATTTAGGAATTTCTTTGCTTTTTCTCTTTCAGTGTACAGTTTAGATTTTCTTATTTTCGTTTACTGATTTTTTGTTAACAACTGTTCATTTCCTTTCACATGTTCTCTTACTACTTTCCCCTCTCTGCACAAAATAGCCGGCTTTATCTCTCTGCCTCCGTCCTCAGTTCATCTCTGCATTCTGGGAGATAAGATTAGAGGCCTTGATCCCCCTGCTGTTAGAACAAGACCTCAATCTCTCGCTGTCTCTATTTAATCAGGTCCCTAGTTTAGCTGCCACAAAACTGTCAACAAAAGAAAATAAGCTATCTCCCATCAAGGGGTTAAATTGGATTTCACAGTATGCAAAGGCTCTTCTGAGCAAATTTCACCTGCACCCTCCGTCAGGCAAATTACTTCTGACTTTTAATTTATTTCTCTAGGAAATGGAAAGGTATGGCATAAGCAAAGTCAACAGGGAATAAAGTACAAGGTGTAATCAGGTGCTCACCAATCGCAGGCTCCCTTCCCTGTCAGCTTTAATAGGGTCTCAGAACATACAATTTACAGAATGCATGATATGTCCTCTCTGTTCTGAGTTTTATTTTGGACTTGTCTAGTTAATGGCCCCAACAAGTGACGACTGACGTTTGCTTGATGCAATGGTGCCCGGAAGGTGTGTATATTGTACATTAAGGTTCAGTCTGAGAGTTTGTAAATTAAGATTAAGTAATTGCACTGGATTCTTGACTTCCTAATGTATAACGCCTAAACTGGGGAAGAAATCTGATTCAAGTGACGGCATTACTTGTTCTTCAGGATTATGGTTATCAAGAAGAGGGGTGCACATTGAAAACCAGGGAAATGTATTTTTTAGATGAGGTCATTGCTTTGAGACCAGATCAGTTTAGCAGTGAATCACTAAATAATTTAAATAACGTGGTTTAATATAGTACCTTTTCTAAAATTTAACTGAATGTGAAGTTATTTCTATGATTTAATTTTACAAAATCAATATTAAGGGATGGAGGAGATTTATATAAATTCATAACTTCAAGTACACACTGCTATGGGGGAAAATGGCAAACACTTCTGTCTCCAAGATCAAAGTCAAAAATGTTTTTAAGATACAAATTTAGTAAGTGTGTAGGGAATGCCTCTTCAGTGAAGGAAAAAGGGGATAATGATGGACATGTTCATTTTCATTATAAATTAAGAATCGGTGATTTTTCTGGCAGATTTTTTTCTGGTATTATTTAACATTTAATTCAAGCTAGCTTTGAAATAAAAGTTTATATACCCCTGTAGAGTTTATCTCTTTTTCCACTATAAAAGACTGTTGATTACTTTCATATTCTTATGCAGCAAATTCTGAATAATGAACTCAAGATTATTCATTGGGTGGAGAATTAGGGGAAGGTTATTGAGCAGGAATAATTTTTTCAAGCGATATATAAATAAAACACTTTGAGCTGACCTATTATAATTGACTTTCAAATCTTGTTTTCCTCCTTGTAATGGTTTCACTGGTCATTTAAATCAACGTTGTCAAACGAACTCTAAATTATGGATTTCGGGAGAACATGGGGTTAGAGAGAGTGTCTGGGAGTATCATAGGAAAAACAACATTCATAATACTTACTATAAATAGAGACGTGCTAGGATCATTGAAACTTCAAAGCATTGTGTTGGACCAGTACTGTTAATATGTATTTTAAGTAGTGGGGCTCTTTCAACAATGGAAATCTACAATTATCACTCCTATATGGACTTCTAAGGAGGGTGCAAGAATAATAATTCCTGGTCTAGTAAGTTACTACAGCCAACAAATCTCCATGTGGCTTAGTCTATTTTGGATTGGATTTTATTTCGCTGGCAAAAAAAAAAAAAAAAAAACCCAACAATTTCATCTCCTGATCTCATACGTGGAATAGAAGATACATTTCCTATTGCCTATCCTTTTCTTCTTGGTCTGCTTCCTGGTCACAAAAATTGCCACCAGTTCTTAGATTCCTCATCAAGATGCTCCACCTTATGTACCAGTTTCTTTTCACTTGTCCTCACAAAGCAGAATGCTTTAATCCTGAGGCTAATGTTAAATTCAACATTGATGAAATGTCTCCACTTATGCTACATCTCTATTCTTTTAAATCTGGGTAGGATAATAAAATTAGGACACCTTACAAATAACATGTGATAGAGAAGTTTTGACCATAAAGTTTATAACCAGCCCAATGAATGTATTTTTCCTGTGTTACATTAAGAAATTACTAAACCACAATGTCCCAAACAACGTTGGAGTATATGCCTATAATATTCTTTCTGCACTGCTCTCCTGGATTATGTATAAAAGTGAGCAAACAACTATGAACAATTTAAAAATTAGTCATCTGTAGAAACAGAGTTAAATATTGATAGTATCAGGATGGAAAGGATACCAAGTATCTGAATAAGCCTCCCTCCATCTTCCCCTTGCCCAACTATGGAATAAATGTTTGCTTTTCTCTTTGAGTTTCTTCAGCTCTCTGTACAGTGATCAAACTCTATTTTCCACCAGGTTTATAGTTAAACCTTTTCCCTTTAAATCTGTTCATCTTGTTTGTGATCCAGATGGCAGAAAGCAATTGCACTAAGTCCTTAACTTAAGTCTGTTTGCATACAAATGGCACCTTCTAGGCCTGATTTACATTACCCAAGCAGGTTTGGTATGGGAAACTCACTTTCCCTGAGACTTGCATGTGGGTCTCAACTTTCATCAAGGGGGAATCCATTAGTCTCCTTCATTTCCTGATTACTCAAGGGTTTATCAAGTAGAAGAGATTTAACTTGCCTGAAAGATGAGCAATCCATCCATTTCTCCAGATGTGGTAAATAATTGGATCTTTGGATCTAACCATAAAGCCAGGTACCTGGGCCATAATATGTTACCCTCTGATGGAATTGCTTTTACAGAATTGGTCTTTGCTGTTCCGGTCTTGCATTAAAGCGCATTTATAAAAGTAGACTCAGGAAAACTTAGCACTTACTTGTATTGAAGCCTGAGAAAATTTGTCAACAACATGTCTTCCATAATAGAGTTTTCAACCAGTGTCTGTGGCATGCTGGTGAACTGGGAGGTGTGCCAAATTATTAGTTCACTCAGTCTTCAGGGACATATGGCAAGCCCCCAGGGCCGGTCCCTTCTGGCTGAGAGCAACCTCATCTATTTATCACTGTGTACCTTAAAAATATGACATTTTCCTTTTGCTCCACGATATAAAAAAGGTTGGGAACACTGCTGCTAGAGACTTATAACAAGAACATCAGTGAATTGATTTTCTAAGTAACTTGTTTTCTTTTGTGTCATGTAGAATTTAAATTTTGTAACTGGTCTTGTTGGTTCCTACTGGATCCTCGGAATTTCATATTTAATATTGGCAGCCCAGTTCTGGCTGCTGTAGAGGGCCTTAAGGCACAGGGTTTGAATTTTGACCTTGAATCTACGTTTGTTTCATGCCTTTATATTTAATTTGTCTTCACTACAGTGTTATCCTTTTGGTGTACGAGTGTATGAATGTGTGTATACCTTTGTGGGTATATCTTCGAGCATTTCCTTTTTCATTTCTTTCTGCTTTATGGTGTGTCACCATAAATCCAGTGTGGAACAAGGTGAGACATGGGAATAATATGATATACAAAAATATAATATACAAATATAATAGGACACATACATACTGTACATAATAATTACCGATTTATGAAACAGAACAGTCTCAATTTCATCTCAGGTCAATTTAACATATGCTAAAATTCTGAATATCTTTTGAAATATAGGTGGTGGAAGGAATATTTCTAATCATGAAATGGAAGAAACGTGTGCAAAAAGTAAACTTTGGATTTTTTTTAATACAAAAACAAGGGGAACTTCTGCTGTTATTTTCAGGTAATCTCAGCTAATGAAAATTTAACATCACTGCTGAGAAAGGACAGAAAAGCAAATGAAAACAGAGCAAACAGAAAAAACAAAGCAAACAGAAAAAGCAAGTTATAAATAACAACAATAGAAAAAATGTTATTATTGGACCAGACATGCAGTGTTCTTTTAGGAACAGAGTTACTGATTTTACAACATGAAAGGGGAGGGAGATACAATTGTTGAGGAAAAATAATGAATCAGGAACTTTATTTGCCTGCTATTCACTTTATTTCTAACTGCCTTATGAAGTATTATTACCCATATTTTCAAATGAAGTAATTGAGGATCATGGCATCTTGGTATCTTGTTCAAGAAAAGAGCATGCATGTGGCAGAGCCAGAATCCAAACCACAGTAAGTATCTGTCACCAGGGCAGTGTAATTTCCACTCTGGGAGTTGCCTCTAATAAATCTACGGCCAGTCTTAAAAGTCTTGATAAGTCTTTGTGGATGCCAGTAATGAACACAACTGGCCACTTCTGTCTAGAGAGAATCATTGTGCCAACTGCCCAGCATGGGACAGGTCCCTCACCACAGAGAGCTCAGTTTGATCCAGAGTCCTAATCCAGATAGAATACAGCAGCAGTAGAAATCCAAGGATGATTGCAAACATAAAACACAAATAGAGAAGAAAGTCACACACCCTGCTTTCCAACCATTCCCAGACATAATTTTGAAGCCCTGGTAGGAATGCTCTGAAATACTTACTGGCCTCTGTACATGGTTTTCTACCTGTATATATTGGTTTGACCTTAACTCCATTTCGCTGGTTAAGTAATTATCCCTCCTTCTACTTTCCTATACTTTTTTCATTCATCCATTGTTTATTGAGAACCTCCTATATACAGGCTGGTCCATTAAGCACTAGAGATTCAGAAACTTGTACGATGTGGTTTCCACCATCATAGTGTTTACAATTTTGTGGAGAAATACACTGATTTGGGCTTATTTGTTTGCCACCAGTGTTTCTCATATACATTTCTGTCACAGCACTTAACCAATTATCGCAGTTATGGGTTTTTTGTTTTGCTTGTTTGTTTATGATAGCTTTTTACTTGGATAATATTAATTCCTGGGAACTCAGTAATGTGCAAGGCACTTAAGGGAAGCAGAATTTGCCACCCCAAACATGCCTCTTTGGCATAAAGATTATTTCGAGCTATCTGTTAAAAGAAACAAACAAATAGTGCACGTGGGAGAAGCTCTGAAAGCCAACTAGAAGTTACCCTTTTGTAAGAGCAATTTACACTTATAATGGAAATCTTTATTTGTAAGGGTATCTCCCCTCTGTACCGGGAAGAGGAGAATGACTAAATCTTTAGAAACTCGTATCTATGGATTTAGTTCTTCCTAACAACCTTACTCTTGTTTACTGTGCTTTGTTTGAAAACCTGCCCCCCTCCATGCCCTACCCCACATCGTGTCTTCAGCTGGAGACAGTATTTAAGGTGATGGCCTGGGCCATTTCTGGGAGTTACTCAGTTTTCCTGGGCATCTCCCATGAATACAGGAGACATGAATGTTATTAAACTTCTGTTTGTTTTTCTCCTGTTAATCTATCTTTTATTATGGGGGGGGGGTCTCAGCCAAGAACCTAGAAGGTTAGAAGGAAAATTATTACTATTAATATAGGGTAACGGTATGAATGAATGCACGAATGAATGAAAAGTTAGATTGACTAACTTGATATTTCTGGAATTTAAAGAAGAAAAAGTTCAGACAGTGATGTGGTGACCTATTATACCAAGTCTCCGATATGAATGGGAGAGAGGCTTTTAAATATTCATATGTGCCTTTATCCAAAATTTAAAGCTAAATATAGGTGCCGTGGACAGGGTGGAAAGTCTATCTGGAAGGTGGAACAGAATCTCTAATGTGAATAGGGCATGTTGGTAGAGGGATGGCAGAAGGAACAATTCCTTTACCACTTTAATGTACGTTGTGATTGGAAGCCATTTAAATTTTCTGAGAAACTGTAAGACAGATTGTAACTATTCTGTGCAGATGTAAAAACTGGCTTTTGCATGAGCTACCACATCTAGAGAAGGCTGAAAAGTGGACCAACTTCCAGGTGTCCTTCTAAAGCATGCGAATAACTGTGAGAGTGTGTGCTGAAATGCAGGTTGCAGGCCTATTCCAGGGATTCAGCTTTATGAGATCGGTTGCATGCACTTAGATTCTATGTATTCCATGAGTATTTTCCCAGATTCCTACCTAAGTGCTCTGTGACCCCAATTTTGGGAAGCATTTCGTCATGCAGGCAGGGTCCATGCAATGTGATTAGACTGACAGATGTCCAGGGAACTCTTGAAGCAAACCAGTAAGAAAAGGGTAGATTTCCCAAGAATATTTTCCCTTTTCAATCTTGAGAAAAAGCTGTGAGGCTTATTCCCTGCATCGCCAATGAAGTCAGTGTTTTGTATTAAAGGTTCCCTGTTGCGGAGCTAGCTCCTCTTTCCCCTGAGGGATGAGGCAAGCTCCTCTGGCCTCTTTAGGGGCTCAAGGCACCAGAGACTCTGGTGTGGGTCTGACACTCTAGGAGCTGTCAGATGGGAGAAATTCTGCTAGAATTTGGATTTGACTTTTTTTCAAAATCACTCTCTCACCTTGCCTGTTTGCTGCATGTAGTCCAGAGCTCAGTGTTTCAACCTTTCTCAATAGGTAAGTCTTTTTGAGGATCAATGAGTACATTTGGGGTATAAAAGTGTGACAGGAAGACTTGAGGTCAGGGACCTGAGTTCAAAGCTTGACCAATTACCAGATGTTTAACATTTGCTGCTTAATACCTCCAAGTTTCCTCATCTGTGAAATGGGGATAACAAATCCACCACGGCAGGGTCAATGCATTCAATCTACAAATATGTATCGAACCGCAATTAGGGGCCAAGTACCCCAGTAGGCGGTGGGTATAGGTTGATAAATACAGAGGGTTTCTGCCTTTCAGAATTTGTGGGGAAGGCAATCAGTGTAGCTGTCAACATCCAGAAGCCCACTTACAAATTGTGATAACTTCTTGTGAAGCAAATAAAAGGTTTGGTGAAAGATACTTTATAACAAAGATTAAAGGGTAAGGTGGGGATACTTACGTAGAATAACAGAGTCTTCCTGGGGAAGTAACTTAGAGGAGCATATCAAGCAAGCAAAGGGCTGGAATGGAGCATATGAAAATAGAGAAAAACGTGAGGAAGGACTTGAATTGGGGAGAACTTCGCCAGTAAGAGGCCAATGGCACTGGGGAAAAGCAGCGGGAGCTAAGGTCTGGAGAGCTGAGCAGGGGCCAAATCACGCCTGGCCTAAGTGGCCAGAGATAGGAACTTACATTTTATTCTAATATAATGGCAGATTATTGAAGAGGAAATGTATGTTTCAATTATGAGAACTATACATGATATGAGAGCGCGCAAGACAGGTATTCTATAAATAGGTATTGTGCGTAATACATATTCTATAAATAGCAGCTCTTCCGAAGTCATGACAACTAAGCTTTCAGTCCCAGAACATGACAGAATAACAGACCCTCACTGTTTATAGAGTTCATCACATTATTGTTTCCCATAAATTGAATGCCCCAATCTGTACAACAGCCAAGTTCTTGAACCTATACATTGAGAATAATATTCCCTCCAAGTGGTGAAAAAAGAGTTAAAGGGAAGAATTTCCTAAAATAGGACTAGGGATGTAAGTGCTTAATATGCGTCGAGTGGAATGAAATATTTTGAACAAAGAATGTTTACATACACCGTCAGTCTGTACCCCATAACGAACAGAAATTTCCTCAACACATACTCTGCTGACTGGTGGTAACCTAACATTTGCTGATGAAGGAGGTACGGTTCACAGTGGTTAAGTAACTTTTTCAGTGACATCCAGCTAGTGAGGAAGGGAGCTAGGAGGACAGTGAAAACCACATAACGATTTCATGTACTTATCACTGTAAATTTCTAGACTTCAGAGTTCCTGAAGTCCTCTTTTGAAACAGAAAACAACGTAAGTAGTGGACAGAACAGGCTGACTAGGTAACTCAGTGCAAAGTTACCAATTATTGACAGCAAGTAAAAAGATTACAAAAATGAACTATTTAATACAGAAGGCAAGAAAAAACCTGAACTTTCATGGGGCTAAGAGCCAAATCACATGCATTTTAATAGAAACAAATTCAAACATGTTAAAAAGTAGTAAGGCCATCCCCGTTAGGTATTCAGTCTAATGTTAAACAACCTTTGAAACAGAACAGAATGACACTACGAAGGTCTCCTCCAAAGAATACCTAAGCCATCTCTCTAGTTCAGTTCATCTTTCTGGATTTAGCAAGGCAATCTTAATTTTTCATCATAATAAGTCACAAAAACAGTGTTAGTAACCATACTCTACTAATTACATAGTGAAATGCAATTAAGAAATATAGTGCAAAGGAAAATAATGCTTGAGATAGCTGAGTGAGATTAAACAAAACAAAACAAACAAAACTGTTCTTTTGTCGGAAATCCTAGTTCTGCCATATATATAGCTTGGGTCCCTGTTCACCTGAACACCAGCCAGCCTTAGTTTCTTTCTGCCTTCCCTCCACTATAAAATCCAAATAATACTCACTTTTATAAGGTGATAAAGGTGAATAACACTTTTGAAACACCACGGTAGTGCTTATTTCCACACCGTATGGATCTAATTCACTTTTTAAAAACAATCCATTTAAGGGAGTATGAAAAGTCATGTAAAATATAAATGTCAGCACTAAATTAAATGGATAGAATCATATAGTCTTCTGTCAATCAACTCTTTTCAAATGATTTGCTTACTGGTGTTATCGCTGGTTTCTCCCCCCTTTGCTTTTTCCTTCCACAGATAAGAGAGATGCGTTTCTCCACCCTTTGCTTTTTCATTCCACAGATATCAGAGACGCGTTTCTTTCTGAAAGCCAGCAGGTGGCTCTCTGGTGTACAGATGCAAAAAAAAAAAAAAAAAGTCACAGGTCCCAACTCCCTCTTAAATTAGTTTCAAAGTTTATGATAATCTCGAAAAGGGACATCTTGAAAACTCACATAAAACCATTGTAAACATCTCCTCAGCCCCACCTTAGGGCATCAATTTCAATGCTGAAAATGTTAGTAATTTAATTTTTGTTCAAAATTACAAGTCAACAAGTTAGAATGGATTTTTCATCATCCTGATAGCATCACAGAGGGAATTAGTTTGTTTCCCTCCTCCTTATAGTAAGCAGTATCCATTAGAACATGCAAATAACAACATGGAAGCTAGTATAAAAAGACAAATGTGAATAATTTTAAAGTGGCCTAAAGTGGCAGAGTTTGTGTTACTGGAGGACCAGTCTCAATGTGTTAAATGACACGTTAGTTTAATATAGATTTATTTCTACTCAGTATTATTTATATTACATTTATTTCGTAAATCACCCCCCCAAATCTTTAAGCTAAACTCCACTGAGGTCATTCTAATATACCGTAAGGTAAACTTCCAGTCCTGTATCATGGACATTATCCTCAGGTTTCATAGGTATTTCAGGCCACGTATGCTACTCAGTTGAATACATTCTACTAAGAATTAAGTTTGTAGTTTACAAGATATTAATCTAGGAGAATCGATTATGATATGGTACCATGGATGTCTGAATTTGAAGCACAAACTGCTGTTTAGGTAAAAGTTATTAAGACGACCTTAATTATTTAGCTTTTCAAACATAACTAGGAACTCTGAGTTTACTGTAAATGTGGTTTATTAGGAATGAAATATTACAATTTGGAGAGTTACTCTAGGCTGGTAACTGAATGAATGAATGAATTACTTATGGCTTTAGAGTCAATTCTTACTTGAGGCTCCACAATCATACATGTTTTAGTATCAAAAGCTAGATGGTGAATATTAAAAGTAATTTTTTTAAAGCCTCACAGTAACCCGAATTTGAAATGGAGCAGGTTGCCTGCGTGTTACTCTCTGTAAACGAGAAAATCAACTAGCCTGGATTTTAAGATAGGACCCCTTTAAGAAAAGAAAAAGGAAAATACCCAAAGATTTGGCATTCCCATTTGTAAAAACTGAAATGTTACAGTTACAGATAACCTGTTTTTTCAAGATCCATAACCATGTTATTAAAATAGAATGCCAGCTTCCTTCCCCACCCACCAGCCCCTTTGCTTAGAACTGCTGAACGACCTTTATATACCCAACTACTGCCCATTAATTTCCTCCTCATCAAGGCAACTAAGAATTACATAATGCATGTCTGTAAACTCAACTTTAATTGCAGGCAAAAGCCTTATTTCCACTTCTATTGTCTACAAACAAACAAAACACCAAAAAAATACAAAAGCAAAAAAGTCTCAAGGGCCTCAGTTAAAATGGTAAAGGTTGTTAAATTGATTGAAGCAAGGCTGAATTGAAACCTATATAGGTCAAATTTGTGTGAACCAAGGAAGAGAAGATTGGGGTATAGGTATAACCAGACTTCTCTCCACCCTCCTCCACCACACCCCCCCCCCCAACACACACACACCTGCCTCTTTTCTGAAATTTTATTTTATTTTTTTACTTGTCTTGAGGGAATTCTGTGGCTCGACTCAACTGTAGTCATCACATGCTAATCTCCCCAAAATCTAAACCGCAAACAACATCCAAATTGACCGTGAATAAGGGGAAGCTTGTCTGTGCCTGGCGGGTTACACAAATTTCCTTGCACTATTCCATTCCTCCTCAGTACGCACCATTTTTCACGTGTAGGGGCTATAAAAGCCACTGTCAGTCTGTCCCCTGCCTCCTGCTGTTGGCTGTCGATCTGCTGCTGCCTTCCCACTGTGCTAAATCATTCAGCTCCTGTCCAAGCAACACCTCTCATTGATCACTCCAGAGGGGCTGCTTCTGAAAATGCTGATTCAACTCAGTGGGGAAGATGGGCCGGGTGCAGCTGAAGGAGGAGGAATGGCAGAGACTCTTGAAAACAACACACCTCCTAATTTTCATGGGCACAAAAGGCAATCGCAACCCCTCCCTTGCCTTTTAAGCAAACTTCTGCCGAACTGGCCAAGTGATTCCAACTTGAAGTGAAACAGGGCAGGTGGATAACCAGTTGAATGGCATCACACACACCAACTGTTTGTTTCTACCCTGGTGCTACTTGCATATTCCCAAGAGAATCCCAAATCCAGCTGCCTTTGGAGTCATCAAGCTCTCCTTGATTCTAAACCTGGGGAATTGAGATTAATGAAAAGTGCTTTTGCCACTAAAAATACCTTTCCCAAAGCAGTGATTTCCTAACCCACAACTGTTTAGGATGGCATTGTTTAACGATGTTTATACGTCATAAAACATGCATTGGGCTGATGTATGAGTGTGTATCTTTAGAGGAAACTAGAACTGCAAACAAACCAAAAGAAACCCCCAAAAACAAAAAAAACAAAACTGCAGGGAGAGAGAAAAGAAAAACGTTCTAACAGATGTGTTCACTACTAAATAGAACACACAACATGTGCTGAAAAATAAAAGAACCATTTGGCAACATAAAATATCTTGGCATAAAATATCTTGGTGTTAGATTTGTAACCACAGTAAAATATTGATATGGACCATAAAATTCAAGTTCTATATCCCCATGCTTCTGGGTGACTCTGCTTTGAAAGACTTTTTGCACTGTAGAATTATTCTTGCTTATCAAAGACATTTTATGGCAAACCTGCTTTATGACATTGCATGAATGGCTCATTTTCCAAAAGTAGAGGCACAGAAATAGGAACACCTATTAATTCCGAGCAAGGCATAAATTTGACATCTTAAGTGAATACAGAAGAAACTACATAGCTTGGACCCACTGATAGGAAGATGTACTTAGGGAAATGTGTCCAGATAAAAGCTCAATGAAGCCTGAAGCTGAGTTTTAATATTAACCTTACATTTGGTTAACATATCATGGAATTGGCTATTTTCAGAAGAATGAACATGGTAAAAGGTAGTGTCTAAAAAATTATACAATATACAATATTTAATAAATTAAATGTTTTATATAAATATATACTCTAAATGGTATGACACATATTTTAATAAAATATTAAATATAATCACATATTTTACCTATTTCATAATAATTACATTATAAAATATAACCTATACATAAAAAAGTTCATGTAGACAAAATAGTATACTAACTATAGTTTTTTAGACAAAGCGTCCATTCTGCTTATAAATACAACTACTACTTTAAACTTTCTTTTATCTTATAGTTATCTCTATATTTAAAAATATATGTATTTATGGTGCCATTTTCTGTCTTATCAATGTTAGACATTATTAACTTCCTAATATAAAATATGAACATTCTGTCCTTACGTGAACCCCTAATTATAATATTACAATTATGAGTTAAATAATAAGCAGTTAAGCCACGTTTCACAGAGCAATATTCACAGTGTAGTAATAAAGTAACCATAGTATACTGCTTTGCTCAGAATGAACAAATGATCACCTCTTTTTAAAACTTGTACTTTGATTTCCATCTATCATTAATTCATCCCAAACTCCAACAGATATGTAATTTACCACATTACCAATTTCTTCCCTCCCTTCCCATCTGACCCCCAGCCTTGACTCCCTTCTCTAAGCCCCCTGTTTTTCTATGCCTGTATTGTGAGGCTTCTCTCTTGGTCTCATTATGACTGTCATCCTGGAATTTGCCTTCCCCTTTTCCAGGTTCCTCCCTTTACTTCTCTCATATGTTGCAGCTTCTACTTCTAAATCCATTGTCTTCCCCCTTGTTGGTTTACTCTCTTTGTTTTGCTGCAACACATATTCTAGTATTTTCCTGATAAATGGTACATGAGAGAATTTCATTCTGAGAACTTGCACACCTAAAATTATCTCCATTTCTCCTTTTCATTGGATTAACAGTTTGACTAAGCTTAGTAGTATAATTTGAATATCAGTAGCTCCATGTTCAGTATTTTTGTTCCATGACTGCCTGACTTTGAGATGTTCTCTGAAAAACCCAATGTTCTTCTGTGTCACAGTGCTTTCTGAATTTGTAAATATCTTTTCTATCTCAGGTGTCTACAATTTCATGATGGTACACCTTGCTGCAGGACTTTTTTTTAATCATTCATTGGGCTGGGACATGGTAAATCCTTTTAATACAGAAACGTGTGTCCTACAATTAGGGGTATTTTCTTGTATTCAGTCCTTTTATAGAAATTCTGGAAAGATAAAAGAGAGAAAATGGAATATGGAATTTTTTCAGGTGGATATTAAATGTCCTGGACTAGTCTTCTGATTTGCTCATTGCTTTCTTCTGGATTTTGATCTCTCTTGTGGTTTTACTTGCTGGGATATTACCTCAATTCTGTCTTCCAACACTCGTTTTTTCCCTTAATATTTCTGTGGTTTTATTTTTAATTTCCAAGAGTTTTATTTTAAAAAATTGTTTCTAATTCTTCCTTAGAGAGAATTTTCTTAAGTGACGCCTGTAACAACTTTTCTTAACTCTCTGATGATATTAATTGCTAGGTTTCCTAACATTTTCTTCTATTCTATTGTTATCTCTGTTCCATTTCTCGTTATTTGTTTGGTCTTTTTCATTAGGCAAGTGTCTTTATACACATGACAGTCAGAGGCCATGTGTTCATATTTAAGAAGGAGACTCTAGGTGCTTCGGTCAGACTTGGACATTTGGTGGGCTTAATCACCTGGAAGGGAAGGAATTTTTTTTTTCCATCCATGGAGATTTATTTTCTATGCGTCTTTTCACTAGAAGAGCCATATTTAACCAAAATAATATTAGCTTTGCTTTTCTTTGCTATAAAAAAGGAATTTTTAAAAAAGTTTTATTTGGACATTTAAAAATCAATAACACGCCGGTCAGAATGGCCATCATCAAAAACCTACAAACAATAAATGCTGGAGAGGGTGTGAAGAAAAGGGAACTCTCTTGCACTGTGGGTGGGAATGTAAATTGATACAGCCACTATGGAGCACAGTGTGGAGGTTCCTTAAAAAACTAAAAATAGAACTACCATATGACCCAGCAATCCCACTACTGGGCATATACCCTGAGAAAACTATAATTCAAAAAGAGTCATGTACCACAATGTTCACTTCAGCTCTATTTACAATAGCCAGGACATGGAAACAACCTAAGTGTCCATCGACAGATGAATGGATAAAGAAGATGTGGCAATATATACAATGGAATATTACTCAGCCATAAAAAAAATGAAATTGAGTTATTTGTAGTGAGGTGGATGGACCTAGAGTCTGTCATACAGAGTGAAGGAAGTCAGAAAGAGAGAAACAAATACCATATGCTAACACATATATGTGGAATCTAAAAAAAAAAAGTTTCTGAAGAACCTAGGGGCAAGACAGGAATAAAGATGCAGACATAGAGAATGGACTTGAGGACACGGGGAGGGGGAAGGGTAAGCTGAAACAAAGTGAAACAGTGGAATGGACATATATATATACACTACCAAACGTAAAATAGATAGCTAGTGGGAAGCAGCCGCATAGCACAGGGAGATCAGCTCGGTGCTTTGTGACCACCTAGAGGAGTGGGATAGGGAGGGTGGGCTGGAGACACAAGAGGGAGGAGATGTGGGGATATATGTATACGTATAGCTGAATCACTTTGTTATACAGCAGGAACTAACACACCATTGTAAAGCAGTTATACTCCAATAAAGATGTTTAAAAAAATCAATAACAATAGAAAACCTGTATTTTTTTTTCATATGGAGCACTGATTGTTGCAATGTTTACATTTTAATCTCAAACCAATTTGTCCTATCTCCTTTACATTTCTTTTAAAGGGTATGTTTATTCTAAAAATACCTGGGGCCTTTAAGAGTGATAACACAAAACAAATATATCCCCAGAATGATTTTCTTACATTAAATATAATTAGAAGTGGTGAGGAATGTCCCTATAAATATGACCAGTACATATACATAGCACCTAGAAAGACTGCCTTGCCCAAAGAGAGAACGCTGTCATCAACTGTATGAATCAAAGGAAGGAATTATATTGAGAATTTAACAAACAAAATGTACACAAAATAGATGCTAGAAGCCATCAGTAGAAATAAACTGAAGTCTGCCTATAAAGGTATGAGTGAGTGATTTTGAAATAGCCACAGTTCCAATCAAAGTGACCTACGTGTAATCTCAGGAAGGCAGAACCAAAATGCAGCTGAAATTTCGCAAGGGTGTGTCTCAACAATTGCGTTAAATGCTGTCTAGAGAAAGACAACGTGAACGAAAGAGGAGCATCTCTTGATGAAACACAAATAAGGAAAATCCCAAGAGCAGAATGTTGGTAGGAGTTGTCCACCCTAGACTGCTGAAGTGCTGAATTGCTAAGATGGATAGATCAGGGTATGAAGAAAACTCTGCCATCAAGCTTAAGAAACTCCTGTCCAGACCTTAACGTTTTGAAGTATTACAGCAGAAAATTATCTCCCCAATTCACCTCCCATTTGGAGATGTTTCTATAATTATTCTGCCATAACTATGATGGCCCCAGGGAGACTGCACCACATTTGATCATCTGCCCAGCCCAGCAGCCTTTCTCTTCATTTTCCATTGCACAGATAAGGACAGAACTTTAAGTAAAACCTTACTAAATATTCTAATAAGTGAAAGAAAAGGATGTTAGTGGAATAAGCAAAGAAATATTCCACTGGATTTTCTGGTTTATTAGATTCAATGTACTTAGGCTTTGCTTGGTGTTATTTATGTCTCTATTGCCATAAAGCAGAGGCCAAGTTTCCAAGTGTCAAGAAAGGAATAACAAATGCACCTACGTTCACACTTAGCAAGGAGTTTCTCCCTGCCTCTCAGATTCTTTGTGCCTGAGTATTACCCTCCCCTGGGTAATTGGCAGTGGGAATATATACCCTCATGAGGGGATTGCTCTGATATTTATACACAAGGGGTTGATCTTTTTCTGTGATATGAAAAGACTTATTAGAAGACAGTGATTCAAATTGGAAAAATGCACGTACACTTAGCACAGAACTGCCTTCTTTATAGAGATCGGCAATACAATTCAACTATTTAAAAAGACATCTGTCATCAATCAGGACTATGTGTCATGTTCTCACTGAGTGATCATTATAAACAGCCTTTGAATTAGAGGCAGGATGTTTCATTTGCAACACAGAAGATACTCTGCTTTTCCACATACTTTTTACCATAGGGAAGAGCAATGTTGAAAATACCAGGGAGCTCAGAATTCAAATCAAAAAGATAATTTTAATGGAATATTTACAAGCTTTTATGGATTTTTTTTTTTCTGGATTGTGCTGAAATCTTTTATGAAGTAGTTGGGTAAAATTTGCCTCTTGAATCCTAGCCATCTGGGGACAGTGACAATATTGACTTCTACTTCTTGCCAAGCTGATGGCTAAATCTTGGGGCAGAGTGACCAAAATAAAATAATGTCACCCTAGAAATCTTCTTGATATACAGTCAGTCTGCCTTCCCTAGTGATCGTGGTAAACAGCTGATTGCATCCATTACACTGTGTCGAAAGGAGAGATGATGTAAAAGACACCACCACTGGACCATGTATAAAAAAATACCAATGCCCATTTAGAAGTAAGTGAGGGGAAATGTCAGCTTCAGGAAATCAAAGAAAAAATAAATAGCAGGTAATCTAACAGAGAAAATTGGGCCTGAAAAATGGTCAGTGAAGACTAGTTTTTTTTTTTCCCTTGGACAGCCCAAAGTCAGGCTGGTGGCGTGGGGAGGGTGAGGGGACATGGACAGGGGAACCTAGCAGTCTGAGGGCAGAGGCTTCTGGCTGGAAGTCCCGGATCTCCAGGATAGAGGGAGGAAGAGAAACATGTAAGGTTGTGTAGAGCAGGCAGGGCCCCAGGAGCCACCAAAAGGCACCAGGGAGGCACACATTCCAAAAAGAGGGTAAAACCAGCCCTTTAAAGATGTAGCTTCTATCCTGGGTCTTGGGGCACGCACACACACACACACACACACACACACACACAAGGCTCCAGGGGTCATTATTATGGTCATTAAACAAGGGAAGTCATCCCAAAATTGTTATCTCTGTGTTTTCTGTATAACAGGTGTTGGCTCAGCGGTCCTGAGGTCCATTTACCGGCAGAATAGGAGGCGTGCAGGAAAAAGCATTAATGTCTCCTCGACCTCGCCAAAATGGCAAAGTGATGCGCTAGTGACACAAGGTCTGTGGACAACCAAGAAGGGCTGGCAGACCAAGTCTTTTAAATTGCTGTTAAATTCAAGACTGACTTTTAGAGTCTTTTAGCCTCTGAGGCACATTCTCTCTCAGGGATCCACTAAATGTGACAGCAGGGTGACAACTGGCACAATCTGCGATACGTGGATGCCCGTCCATTAGGAACTGGACTGGAACCATCCACTCACTTTACTGAATCTACAGAAAAGAAAGTTACTGTTATAAAGTGATGGCTTCCAGCCGCTTCTGCTCAGGGCCAGCTTTGGATTAGTGGTGAGGAACTAAAAAGGCCTTAAGTAGTTTTACAAATCCCAGGAAAATGTTCTCCTTAGTTAAGTACATAATGATACATGAAGGCAGAAATGGTTTGCTTACACCAAGCTCTCATCTTAGATGTCTATGGCTCTTACTGACATCTTTGCAAGTTACAGACATTCACCTAAGAAAGATGTGAGGCCATTTTCTCATGAAGAATAACCACTTCACAGTAAACACTATTGCTTTTAGCTGTACAAAGAATTATTCAATTCATACATTTAATTTGGTCGCTTCCTTATTGCCCCCACGTTGTTGTTGCTGTTATAACTTTTAAATTAATATGCAGTTCTAAGAGTTTTAACATTTGCTTAGATTCATATAACCACTGCCACAATCAGGATACAGAACAACTGGAACACTCCAAAGAATTCCATTGTGCTGAATCTTTTTTTTTTTTTTTTTTTAAATGCGGTACGCAGGCCTCTGACTGCTGTGGCCTCTCCTGTTGCGGAGCACACGCTCCGGACGCGCAGGCTCAGCGGCCGTGGCTCATGGGCCCAGCCGCTCTGCGGCATGTGGGATCTTCCCGGACCGGGGCACCAACCCGCGGTCCCCTGCATCGGCAGGCGGACTCTCAACCACTGCGCCACCAGGGAAGCCCTGTGCTAGATCTTTGTATTCAAACGTTCTCCTCATCCCAAATGCTAGCCACATCTGTTCTCTGTTACTATAGTTTTGCCTTTTCTGGAACGTTGCATAAATGAATTCATACAGTTGTCAACTTATAAAACTTCTGCGTAGTAACGAAATGAGGACTGCAGCTCTGGAGACACAGACCCAATCATAAAACTAAGCTGTGTTCCACGAGATGAAAGCTACAGTGATGCTTATAAAGGTAAAAACCACATCTGGGAAACTTGAATGGGGCTTGGGTGACCTTTATGACTTGAGTGCAAGTTCCTGGTGGTTGGTCATTGCCTGGGTTGTCCATGGGGGGCATTCTAGGCAGGAACTTTGTCAAAAGTTCATACAGTTCTAGTCTGTGGCTTTTCTGAGAACACAGAGTACATGACTGAACCCCAGGCCTGTCACGGTTGCCTGGCTCTATTTCGTTTAGGGTCCCCTTTAGTCATACTGAGTCCATTTCCTGTGTATTATTTTTTCCCCCAGAGAACTTTATTTTTATTTTCATGTAGTGTATAACTTTATGAGTCTGGCTTCTTTCACTCAGCAGAAGGCACCTGAGATTCATCTATGTTGTTTGTGTATCAACAGTTCATTCCTCTTTATTGCTGGGTAATATACCACACTTCATAAATTCACACGTTAGAGGACATTTTGCTTGATTCCAGTTTTTTGCTATTATGAACAGTGCTGCTATAAACACATGTATATATAAATTTACCTTTGTCTTGGATAAAGACCTAGGAGTGAGATTTTGGGGTCATGTTATAAGCGCAAATTTAACTTTTGGCTGTTAACTACTTGTTTTTATCTGCAGGTAAGCAGATGGGTAGATTCCGACTGTGTTTACACATAATTACTCTATTAGCATTTTGTCACTAAATACATATTCTGTTCCAGGCAGTGCCAGGCTGAGGACCCAGAGATGAATAATGCATTATGCGTTAAATAAATGCGTGAGTGCATGAATATAAGCAGCGTATTCATTTTCTAGGGCTGCCATAACAAAGTACCACAAAATGAGTGGCTTAAAACAGCAGACGGTGTTCTGTCGTCGTTCTAGAGTCTGGAAGTCCAAAAGCAAGGTGTCAGCAAGGTCCTGCTCCCTGTGAGACCCTGAGTAAAAGCCTTCCTGTTCTCTTCCTAGCTTCTGAGGGCGGCCAGCAGTCTTTAGCTTTCCTTGGCTTGCAGCTGTAGCATTTCAATCTCTGCCTCTCTTCTATTTTCCTTTGTCTTCTTTTAAGGACACTAGGCACATTGGATTAAGGGCCTACCCCACTCCGATATGACCTTATCTTAACTAGTTACATCTGCAAAGACCCTATTTCTGAATAAGGTCACATTCTGAGGTACTGGAGGTTAGAACTTCAATATATGTTTAGAAGGGACACAATTCAACCCTAAAGACAGGGACAAAAAATGTATTATGTGCTGATCATCGGCCAGGCATTGTGCTGGGTGGGGAATGGTCAGCAGATTAGGCAAAGCTCTGGGTCTCACAGACGCTACAGTCTAGCGGGCAAGGTAGATTTTAATACAATTATTATAAGGGATCTGTTTATAGAAGTATAGCCCTTCTTAGGCAAAGCACAGAATACTCTAGGAAGTAAAATAAGGCGTTCTTTCTAGGTCCAGGGTTTAGAGATAGCTTCTCTGAAGAAGTAACATTTAAGACGCCCCCAGAAGACCAAATGACATGATATTAGACACACAAAGAGGGGGAAAAGAACATTCCATGCAGAGTGAAAAGCATATAAAAAAGACTGGAAGCTGGAGAGCGTATCATATTGCAGGAATTCAGCATGAGGGTGTGAAGGAAGAGTGTCAGGGGATGCAGACCAGCTGAGAAGGATCTGATTGTGTAGAACTTTGTAGATTCTGGCTTCGATTTTAGACCATGTTTTAAGGGCAACATGAAGTCATCGTAAGGTTTTATTCAGAGGTTGACATGATCAGAGATGTATTTAGAAAGATCCCCTGCCCTGTGGAGAATAGATCAAGTGGAGACAAAAGAGATTGCAAAGGAGATAATTAGTATATTCAACTGTTTAAAATAAGATATGATAGTAACTTGGGTTAGAGTGATGTTGATGGAATACAGAGATGAGGCTGAGGTTGAGAAATATGTTGGACACTCCCTCTCTAAGAATTAGATTTAGTACAAGGGTGAGGAAAAAGGGATATCAAAGAAAACTTTCACATTTCCAGGATGAGCTACTAGTTAAGTGAAAGTGTCTTTTGCTGACTTAAGGACCACAGGTGGACATTCATTCAGATCTGGGGTGTGAGATGCACCAGGAGTCACAATTTTGAGTTTTACGGGTCTGGAAGACATACTCAGATGATTGTATTAAGTCAGTAGTTGGATATAAAGCTCTATAAATGTCTGATCTGGACACATACATTTTTGAGTCATCAGCATACTGATGGTAATTTAGCTGAGAGAATGAATGAAATCATCTAGGCAAGGAGTATAAAATTTGAAGAGCTAAAACTGGGCCCTGAGGAACTCATCATCAAAGAGTCAGGCAAAGAGGAGGTTCTGGGAAAGGAGATTGAAGGAAGCTGGCATTCTTTCTGATAGATACAACTCTAGAATAGGTTAGGGGTGAATGGCAGACACTGGATGCAGAGGGAACAGCAAAAACACAGGGCAAACAAGTTCCTTTGTACCATTTGTTTTTACAAAACAGAAAGAGAGTCACAGATGTAGAAAACAAACTTATGGTTACGGGGGGGAGTTCAATATTCTCTGATAACCTAAATGGGCAAAGAATTTGAAAAAATAATAGATACATGTATATGTATACTGATTCACTTTGCTGTACGCCTGAAACTAACACGACATTGTAAATTGACTATACTCCGATAAAAATTAAAAAAAAAAACCCACCGGGCAAAGCTGCAAGAAAGTTAAGTTCAGAACATATTGGCAAGTTGGTTAGTTTGGTGGAAGAATAGGATGCATACGTTGATTTAGTGAGAGGGAAGCTTGGATTGTTAGGTTGGGATCAAATCAAGGAAAGCCTTAGCTTGAACATTTGGCTTTTTTATCTAACTGGTGTCTTTTCAAGAAAATCTCTTTAGAACAGAGTGTTGAACTGCCCTGCAATCAATCCATGAGTGGGGGAGAGGGGGTGGCAAGGCACAGGGAATTAATTCAGATTTTATTTCATTAATGTACTTTATTTCAATAGAATAGAACTTGGACCTACTGCAGATACTCTTTTTAGGGATGCATACCCCAAACCTTCTTCCTATTGTAAGTGGGTGGTTTCTATTTAACCCACAATGAAATGAGAGTATAAATGCATAGTGTAAATACAAATGCATATTGTAAAAAAAAAAAAAAAATCCAACATTTTCTTGAAAGGCAGTCTTGAATAAAACCCAGTGAAAAATCTTTAAAAAGGGTTGCAATCAACTGGCAGTTTAATTTCTAGCAGCAGAAATTAAACACATTTTCTAATTCCCTAAGGTATGGTTTTCCTATTCCACTGAACCAGCGTAGGCCACCTCGGAAATCAGTCAAGAGCTGGAATTGACTCAGTACCCAGCACAGTGACCGGAGTCATTAGCTATAGTAGCAACCTAATTGTAATGTAATTCCAGTAATATATGCAGTTAGCACTGAGCACAATTTAGGGTTCCCTGCCTAGAGTTTCAGGAAAGCCATGCTGTTATTGTAATGAACCCACTGTTTTGCTGCGCCAGTTTTAGTCCTTAGTTTCATTATTCAGGATGAGTTCTTTGATTGTTTCTAGAACTCCTCCAAGAGAAAGAAATGATAATGACTCTGTATACAACTATCATACGATTTAGGAAGACTTCATAAATGTTAGTTCTTGCCAGCCATTTCATACCTCATTACTATGCTTTTTGCATGGATTATGTAATTTAATCTGCTCACCAACTCTGACTAGGAGTATTGTCAACTTTCAACTTTAAATAATTTGAGCAAAGTCACACCACTCGTACACATTAGTGAGAGGAGGTAGCAGGATTCAGACCTAAATCAATCCGATCCCAGAGCCTACTATTATTATTAATATATTGTATTATTACAATCACTAGAAGTTACAAGTTAGTTTGCCTTGTTAATTAGAGTGTAAGTTCCTTTAGGAGTTCTATATTCGTCAGGGGCTTTGCAGACTCACCAAATAATGTTTGTGTAGGGAAGGGCAAAAAAAAAAAAAAAAGAAAGAAAAAAGAATAAAAAAGAGAAAAGAAGAGAAAGAAAGAAAGAACCATTGCAACAAAAATGGAAATGGCTGAGTGTATGGTGATAGATCTTTATCAAAAGATTATTTTTTTAAGGGTAAAAAAATAAACAAATCAAAATAGATTCTGAGGTAGAGACATTTTCATTCACTTGACCATGAGTTTGTATGGTTACTAGAAAAATAATTGTAATATTTATTTTAAATTCCTGAGGTCTTGAAATACCGATTTAGACTAATCCTGGCATAGTCATCTAATGTGAGAGGCTATGTAGTCTGAAATACACAGCACAGATTGGAATCTTGGTTCTAGTATTTCCTAGCTGTGTGACCTTCCATAAGTTGCTTAAACTGATCCTCACGTTCAACTTCTATAAAACAGGTATAACATGATATACTTTATTAAGTTTTGGTGAGGATTCTACCTTACATCGTTTTTGTGAGACTTCTCAAAGAAGATAGATGACTTGAGCTTTTCACTCTAGATTAGATCCAGATAACCCCCTGTCCCTCTTTGCTCATCTAGGGTCGCATGGAATAGCCTTCCTCAGCATGGCAAAGATTGGAGATCACCACTTCCTCACCACTATGCATTTGGAAATCAAACCCCATGACAACAGAGAGTGGTAGGTGTTATGCTTACATATTTTATATGTAGAAATGACCCATATTCACACTGAAGACTCAGAATATAAAACAAAAGTGATGGTGAATCTTTATCAGGCATTATTTTGCAAAGTATTATTTCATCATCTCATAGAATCTAACTCATAGGGTGACTGTGAGGATTTGATTATTTTTCTCATTTTACAAAAGTGAAGATCAAGTATTAGAGAGGTTAATAAACGTATTCAGTGGCAAAGCTAGCAAGAGAAAAAGCAGGGATTGAATCCAAGCCTTTTTATTCTAACTCCATACTCTTACCAAGGATGGAATGTCCTCTCAGAGCCAAATGTGGCCTGGTGACAAGAAATTTGGTGACAGGGACACATTTGAAATTCTACTTCATGTTTTCCCCAGATGTTTGTCTACATCTCTGGCCATGTTTTTAGGGCATTAATTAGTAAGTTTATTCGTAACCTATGCTACGTAACAAATTATCCCAAAACAGAGAAGCCGAAAACCAAATAATCATCTATCGTCTCATAGTTTCTGTGGGCTGGGAATTTGGAAGTGGCTTAAAGAGTACTTCCAGGGACCTCCCTGGTGGTGCAGTGGTGGAGAATCCGCCTGCCAATGCAGGGGACACGGGTTTGATCCCTGGCTCAGGAGGTTCCCACATTGCTCCTAGTTGCCAAGGAGCAACTAGGCCCATGTGCCACAACTACTGAAGCCCACGCGCCTGGAGCCCGTGCTCTACAACAAGAGAAGACACCACAATGAGAAGCCCGTGCACCGCAACAAAGAGTGGCCCCCTGCTCGCTACAGCTGGAGAAGGCCCGTGTGCAGCAACAAAGACCGAACGCAACCAAGAATAAATAAAATAAAATAAATAAATTTATTAAAAAAGGAGAGTACTTCTGGCTTAGAGTCACACATGAGGTTAGAGTCAGGATGCGGGCTGGAGCTTCAGTGCTCTGAATGCTTGACTGGGCTTCCAAGATAGCTCACTAGCATGGATGACAAATTGGTGCTGGTTGTGGGCAGGTAGTGTCAGTTTCTCCCCACATGGGCTGCTCCACAGGTTCTTGACTGTCCATATGATACGGCAACTGTCTTTCTCCAGAGTGAGCATCTTTCTACCCACCATCCCCCATACACACACTCCACGACGACTCAGATAAGAAAACCAAGACAAGGTAAAGTAACTGTGTTCTCTAATACCTATCTTATAGAATGTCTGGGTCAATTAAGAGAGATTAAAAACAGGAGTACGCCAAAATGGTAACAGCTCCTCAGCATTCTACACTTGACGTACATGTGCTTGTATGTATAAGATCTCAGCTGACCCTCCTAAGACTCCTGTGAACATGTGTCCTTATGCCCATTTTAGAGATAGGACTAATATAGTTGAAAGGAAGAGAGCACCTTAGATCTGGCACCAGCTCTATTAGCGACTGAGCATATTTTGACAGAAGTTCTCAGTCTACAAGGCCAGTGTTTCTCTTCACAATCTGGTAGATTTTAAGTCTATTATTTGAAGAGATCATTCCTCATATAAAAGCCTATGTGGTATTACAAACCTAAAATCTGAGACTCCTCTGGAGCCCTGCCCCCAGTCGCTCAGCTCCTTCTCTAGGATGGACCCCAGGGCTCCATCAAATTCCTAAAGGGTCCTGGGCCCAGCTGGAAACCACCTCACTCCATCATACTCAAGAAACTGCTTTGGCAAGAGTCCCGTCATCTCACAGCACACTCTAAAGGAACCAGGCAGCTCAGAATGAAACACACCATCACTTCCATCCATCACAAGTGAAAGGCAGGAAAATGACCGGATGGGTGTCCTGAGCACTTCAGTCTCCACCAACTCAATAATATTTGAGATTATTACTAATGGAAGAAGGGGAGAGTAAATGTCCTATTGTGTATAATATCAACAGCATGAGTCTTGATAGATAAGTGTAACTTTTATGAAGTTTATAGATGAGCCATCAGGAAAAGCCTTCACTGTATTTGCAGAAAGGTTTTCAAAGCCACCCCGAATAGCTGGGCATTAAGATAAGTAAAGCAAACACCTGTGCTCAAGGTAACAGCTGCGGTTGATCTGTAATGTTCTAGTCAGAGGAGACCTTTAGCTCAAAGATGAAGAATGGGGTTCTATAGCATTTACGGCTTCCCCTTGCCAGGTACCTTCTATCTGTTATTGCAGGCAAGGCCTTCATTGATCTTTTCTCCCAGCTGTTATTTATTCTCTCCCTTTTAGCTTCAGTGAAGGAGGAAGATGAAGGGCCCAGGTACTTTGTCATTTTCCAACACATCTGAACAGTGTAGCACTTTCTAAACAAGAAAACCAATAGTTATTTTCTTCAGTGCTGCCCACTACATTTTGCTCCCCCTGGGAATGTAAGGGCTGCCCCTTGAACAGAGGGACTGAGCAAGCTTGGAATTGTATCTGAGGCTTTTTTTTTTTTTCCTTTCACCTCCTATGGTGTCTGCACTCCCCAGCAACACTGAGCTACTTACAGCTCCCCAAAATAGAGCATGGCCCTTCACTTCCATGATGATTCTTTCACTTTTGGTGTATGTTTCTTTCTCTTCTTTCTCCGATCAGTTTTTTCAATAGTGGGGCGGGGGGTGGTCCACTTTGTAACAGACCAATTAGAGCAGAAGTGCCTTTGGCATTTGAAAGGACCATATTCTGTTTCCAGATATATCACTTTTCTGATGTGTAACCTGGGAACAGATTCATAACCTCTCTATGCCTCAGTGTCCCCTCCCCCCCTTAAAATAGCAATAATAGTGTTCATTCCCTAAGATTTCTGTGAGACATAAGAGAATGCATCGAATGAGTGTAGTACATAGTAAGCACTCAGTAAGCCAGTCCAGTGTAGCAATTATTGAATGTTATTTAAGTGTAATTAATAATAATAACAGTAGCAATTCCAAGCTTATACGTTTTTGCCCAGGGCACCTTCCCTGATTCCACAGTTACCTTCACCATAGAATTATGATGGCCAATTTTCCCATCTCTCTTTTCCTTTAGATTTTAAATAGCTAGAGGCAAGGCTTATGCTTATGCTAAGAACTCTGAGTTTCTTAGCACCTAACAAAGTGCCTGCAACAGGGTGAATAAATGTTTGACTGTTTTCCTCGCTTCCCTTCTTTGCTTTCTTTAAATGCATCAGTCATTTCAATAAGCATGTACTAACTTGCCTGTGCTCCAAGCATAGAAGTGCTAGATATGCAGGTATGGATTAGACATGGACTCAAGAATTTATTGTTCAGGTGTAGAAATAGATCTAGAAATGGAGAGCTTCAATACAGCGTAGTGATTCTATGATACAGGGATGCCCAGGGAACTTTGGGAATATAAAGAGAATTCCACTGCCACTGAGAGTGAAGAGGTAGAAAGTAGGATGAAGGCCACCCAGTGGAGGCGATACCCAAAGGAATCTTGGAAGCAGAGCAGGTGCTTAGGCAAGAAAAGAGAATTGGGAGAGGGCTGAGTATTACAGGCAGAGAGAATGACCTCTGCTGAGGGAACAGAAGTACAAAATGGCATAGTGAACTTAGGGTATATGACACAGTTCAATATCCCCCATCATGAATATCAAGGAGTGACAGAAGATGAGCCTTAAGAGGTGGGCAGAGGCCAGATCACGGAGGAACTAGAGTATCATGATGGTAAACTGCCAAAAGCCCGGGAAGTACAATGAGATACAATTTTAAAACAACTGAGCCCACAGTCTTGACCAACTATTTAATCTAAGAGGATGACCTATCTATTAACATCCTCCCCCTAAGGTGGCACAGATAGTATTCAGCCAGGAGAGCAATTAAAGTGTTAGTATTCGAAGTGCAGTTCCCATCAAAAAACACCTTACAGGTTGGAGCCACAAAGCGGAGGAAATAAAGTGCAGGGATAGCAAATTGCCTCAGTAGGCAGAGAAAGTGGAGCATGAAGTTGGAATTGTTCCTAACCTGTCTAGGTTAGCAACATGACTAGGAAGAAAAGTACACGAGTAGGAAGAAAACTTACCTATGGTGAGGTTACAGGAGAATGTCAGCACACAGTAATGAAAATGAATCTAGCATAGTCAAATCTAGCAACCCCATGAAACCATAATTAAGAAAGTGTGAACTCCACAGTCTTCTTTGTTTAATGTGTGGTATTCATTTATAAACAGAGACATAAATTGAATCCTCGAATCTAACTGTTAGGATGGATATACCTAGAGTAAGATTTTCTTCCACACTTCCTCTCCCTTAAATATCTATGATGAGCCTATTAACGAGGATTAAATGGACACTTAGAACTTCACTGTTTCTCTGGTTGAAACTGCATACTTCGTTTTAAAATTCTGTTCTGTACCATTAATAAATATTTATTCATCTTCAAGAACTTTTCTAAGTGGTACTCTGATGTCAAAAGATCTTGGGAAGAATACAGGCAAAGTTAGAGTCATGTAGTATACCTGATTTGCTAGCTATTTTTCTCATTTCGAAATTCAACCAACATAGGATAACTGACTATGAGATAATAGACACTGTGTTGTACACATTTTTACTTTATCTCAATTTATTATCACAGTAAAGTTATGACTTAGATCTTATTATCCCCAAGAACTCTGACGTGCAGAAAAGTAACTGACTCGTGTCAAAAAGCTAGTAAGAGGTGGAGACGTAATTTGAATTTAGGTTTGTCTGATTCCAAAAGCTGTGCTTTCCCAATATGTAGCATTTGATGTTACTGTGGCAGCTCCAGGAGGCAAAATGGGGACAAGATAAGACTTGGAAGAAGTCCCCCTCTGAGATTTGCTACGCCAAGAACACATCTCCCATTAGAGTAACTCTGAGAGAGCATTCAGCTACCATGCAAGTCTTAATATAAACCAGACTTCACGGTTGAGAACCACTGGTCCACCTAAGCCATCACCATCTCTCACCTGGACCACTGCAACTGCATTCGAATAAATTCCCTGCGTTCACTCTCACTTTCCCGCCTCAATGCATTTTCTCCACAGAAGCCGCAGTGAATACCTTAAAATAGAAAATGGATCATGCCAAGCATTCCTCATCGTCTTTGTTTTCAAACAGTCTTTAATTTATAGTTTTCAGTATAAAACCAAAGTTCTTGGTTGGCAGGACCATGATGCCCTGTGATAACCTGTCAGCTACCCTCCTCTTTACACTTGTGTGGCAACCCCAGTGGCTTTCTTTCTATTTCTCTGTTTCCTCCAGCCAGAAGGTCCTTGCACGTGCAGTTCCCTCTGTCTGGAAGGTTACGCTCTACTCAATATTCAGATCTAAGTTAACTTGTCTCACTCTCCAGCAATTTCTTTCTCACCACTCAGTCTAGGTCACTTCCTTCGCTATTTACTTTCATTGACTCTGGTCCCATTTCCTCCCTGCACTCATTTCAGTCTGTACTATATTCTTTATGGCATATACGTGATGGATATGGCTCTGCAATCAGACTGCAAGTCCATATAGCAGGGATTTATCTTTTTCACCATTACATCTCAGACCTACCCGAGAATCTGGCAGATACTTTTGAATAAATGAATGAGTTTTAAAAATCAGAAATCTATGCCTACAAAAAGAGTTGTAACAGAAGACCAAGTTCTTTAGAACCAGAGCCTAGTTGAATCATCTTTGGTACCAACTAGCTATGTACACTTGGACACCAGTATTTATGTATTTAATTCTGCAAATATTGCTTGAGTTACAACTTTTCCTAGGTGCTGGGCCAACCAGTAAAGATGTAACAATGAGCAAGAGACATGCAGTCCCTGACTCATGGTGTTTACACAGTGAGGGTTTCAGGTTTTTTTCTTCTTTAAACTGAAATTTTTATTGAGAACACTGTAGATAAACATACAGTTGTAAGAAATAATACAGAGATTCTGTGTACACTTTACCCAGTTTCTCCCAACAGTAACAGTTTGCAAAACTGTAATGTGATATCACATCCAGACTATTGGCATGGATACCAGGTTGCAGTTTTTAAACTAGTAATTCCAAGTGCAGAAAGGGAGAGTTCAGAAATTGAAAGAGTTCCTAATAGTGTGAGCAGAAAGAATAAAGTGGAGAGAGACAAACTAATGATTCCGGAGACTTAGACCACATGGAGTGTCCTGTAAACCATATAAAGGATTTGGGACTATATCTAATATGCAATGGAGAGTCATTATGGGTTTTAAACAAAGATGAGAATTAAATGCAGAGGGAGGAACATGGTGGGACTTCAAGAGCAGCACAGTATAACTTCCTGCTTCTAACGTCATAGAATAAAAATCTCTTTATGTGTAGAGGAAGACCTGCCCAACATAAGATACGAAGCCCTGGGCTTCCCTGGTGGCACAGTGGTTGAGAGTCCGCTTGCCGATGCAGGGGACACGGGTTCGTGCCCTGGTCCGGGAAGATCCCACATGCCGTGGAGCGGCTGGGCCCGTGAGCCACGGTCGCTGAGCCTGCGCGTCCGGAGCCTGTGCTCCGCAACGGGGAGAGGCCACAACGGTGAGAGGCCCTCGTACCACAAAAAAAAAAAAAAAAGATACGAAGCCCTAATAAACAAGCTTCAACCTCCTCTTACTTAAACCCTTCAGGACCATATTGAGTACATTTTCAGTCATTTTCTATCACTCACTAACTTTTGGGCTGAATCCCTTATCCATACAAAGATACCCCGTTGCCTCCTGTAGTGCAGAATATAGGAATGCCATTTTAGGACATTCTCTTGAAAAAGATGGCATGGAGTTTGGGTGAAATGCTTACCCCTATCCTCCCTCACCTCTTGTTTTTGGTAATAAAATCTGAGAAATAGTAATCTAGAAATTAAGCTCTTTGGAAGAAGGAAATATTACTATTACAATATTTTATTTCAAATAACCATTGGCAATATCAAACAGAAATAAAAACGAATGAAGTACTGATACATGCTGCAAGGTGGATGAACATGAAAAACACGCTATGTGAAAGAAACCAGACATGAAAGAACATATACTGTACATTTAATTTGTATTAAATTTAGTTCAGGAAAGGCAAATCTATAGAGTCAGAAAGTAAATTAGTAGTTGCTTAGAGACTAGTGATGATAAACTGACATGATTGAAATCTAGAACTGGATTATGGTGAATGCTGAATGACTCAGTAAACATGCTAAAAATCATTGATATATACTTATAATTAGTGAATTTTGTGGTAAGTAAAGTGTATCTCAAAAAATTTGTTAAAAATGGAAAATTTATCCAATATAAAAATAATATAGAATAGAAAGTCGAGAGGTACCTTTTGGATGAGATATAAAGAATCATTTGTTTTGCATTCCTTACCTAAGAAAGAGCAAGGCTGTTTCTGTTCCCCTTAAGATAAATAACCAACTCTGTTTTTCCTCCTACGGGAAATAATTTGTTTATTCCCATTATTCTATAGGGCATGGCTACCTTGTTTGAATGGCTTTTCTTGGGCAATTTCTGGAACATAGATTTCCCACTGTTTGTCCATTGACTTTTTAATTCTTAAGTCCTTGACAGTGGGAAGTCAATATGTGCTAAAGGTTTAAAAATACCAGATGAGACAAACAGAAATTCTTTGCTTGCTGAGTTTGAGTCTGACAGAGGTGGGTGTGTGGTTAACATTGTTGCCAAAGGGACAGAGCTGAACTATTTTCACTGAACTTCTTCTCAGAAGTGGTTAAGGCAGATGCTGCATGTCTCTGAGAAGTGCTTCCATGTCTCGGGCACAGGTGAGAAAGTGGGCACAAGGCATCATGATAATACTCTCATGTCCCCTAAAGAGCCATTATAGCAGCTCTCATCCGCAGACAACAAGCCCTTTACAAGTATACTAAGGATTAAAATTAAGAGGAACAGCAGCATCTTGTAAACCAGTGGTTCTCAAAGTGGGAACCCCCAGAGAAGCAGCGGCAGCACCACCTAGGAACGTATTAAAAATGCAAATCCTTTGGCCACACTTGAGACTTAACAGAATCAGAAACTCTGGAGATGGGAGTCAGAAATACGCATATTAAAAAGGCTTCTAGGTGATTCTGACCCATGGTTAAGTTTGAGAACTACTGCTATGAACATAAGAACACAAGTATGGGAATCAGCAGACTTGGGTATGATTCACGGTACTGAACTAGCCTACTACAGAACCCATCACACAGGTCCCAAAAGAATATCATAAAGGTACAGAGATACTTTGAAAAGGCTGGAGTATGGAAAGCTGAATAAGCATCAACTCTAGCGATTCCCTGAGAAAAGTGGTGAGAGACAGAGAGTTGTCTTTTCTCAAAGTGCTGCAAATAAAACCTCTTCAGGTCACTACTATGATTCAGCTACTTCCTGGAGCTCAAGAATCATTTCTCTCTAAGTGTAAGCCAATGTATGGATATGGATGGAACCAACTTCACATGAAAAAAATATCATAGGATAACCAGGCTATGGGTGAGTCTAAGAAGTCCAGAACTAGCTCTCTCAGGTTTTAGAGTTCCATTTTCACTGGTCACTAATGAGAGGTGATTCTGCCTTTAGATCTATGCTATACACTACTCAATTTCACAAAATACTAAGTTAAACTAAAAGAACCATTTATTGACAGTGGAAATAATTACTTACTCTGTAGTCTTCTTTTAAACACTTTATAAATATATTTAATCACTGCAATATACACACATGATTTAAAATACTAAAAATAAAAGCTAGAATGAAGAACATATTATAGAATATGAAATTTTCTGCCCTTTCCCAATCAATCATCTAGATATATCTATTCCCCATAAGGAATCAATTTTAAGTTTTTCTAAACAATTTCTTCTGGTTATTATTTGGAAGTTTCTTCTTAAACCCCCAGGTCATATAGTTTCATCAGGTGAAGGCTAATTTCTTTTCTGGGGATCATGGTAGAGCCATACATCCCAAGTCCTTCTAAATTTCCTGTCACACTATCTTCTTTGGTCTCTGTCATTACCCTCCAACTGCTTATAAGCGTATATATAAAACATGGTACCAATGAAAGAAACAGGTCTTTTTATTTTTTTTCTCCCAAATACAAACCTGTAAAATTGTAAATTGCCTCTATGTTCCATTACAGGATGGATTCCTTTTGAAAGCTGCAGATATTACAATATTTTCATAGTTAGTGTGTTTTATGAAATGTATGCAAAAATGTACAAATACGTATCCAGAAAATATGCATTCAACTTTAAGGCAAATATTAAAAAAGAACATATTCTTGGGGTTACATTAGCTTCCTAACATTTTGCTTCGATACGTTCTTATTTGTGATCTGAGCATTTGCATTCCTCTTTCGACTGACACTGTGAAACTGTTCCAGTTTTAACAAATATTTATTGAGCACTCACATATGCTACAGTCTTTTCTAGTCCTAAGAATACAGCCAAAAAGGAATCAGAAGAAATGGTTTACTTTCAGCACCTAGAGATGTCACGGTAAGTTAGGAAGCCCACAGACTTTCTGGAATATCCTGACTCCTGACATTTTATCCAATTCCAAACCTGCCATCCATCACTGTGTTCCTACAGGCAAAGTAATTAATCTCTCTGGGTTTTTAATCCTCTGACCGAAAGGATCTTGGAACTATCTCCTTCTTTCAGGTAAACATCCCACAAATAGTAAATAAAATATATTTAAAGTAGGTCCTAGGTTGTTTTAGAATGAATGAGAAGTTTTTTAAAAAGTAATCTAAGAAAAACAGGAGTATGTCAAAAAGCTAAATATATATATATATGTATATATATATACACACACACATATGTGTGTGTGTGTGTGTATATATATATATATATATAGAGAGAGAGAGAGAGAGAGAGAGAGGGGAAAACTAGAATGATTTTAAAACCAATTGGTAACAACTGACCTTAAGGATACTAAAAGTTGCAACTGAAGAAAGCCTATAGTTACAAAGTTGCTTACAGACCATCTCCTACTTTGGTATGACATGGTTAGTACAAAAGGGTGTAACTACAAGTCTGGTTTTGGCACAGTTGTTGGTGGTACCCAAGGCAGATTGCATTTGGCAAGAAGGACTTTCTTCCCTCTACTCTATTCAGAGTAAGAACCTTTAGAGGAGGTTGTGTAATTTAGAAATCCAAGCCTACATATTTGTCAACTCCTTGAGCAGTGCCGCTGGCTCTGTGCCAGTCATTACAGCTAATGAATCGCGCAGTTGTACCCACACCGCTGCGCCTGTTTCAACTGATGGGTATCTTGATGTGGAAGAAAACATGCACTGGGAAACCCTTGATCTCACGTGGTGCCCTGGATAAGGGCACCTGGGATCAGAGCAGTCCAGACAGCCTGTTTTCTAGATTGCACCCCTCTTCCTTACTGAACGAATGCCTTATTTTATAAAAGTCCAGAGAGTGGAAGTCATATTCCCAAGGCTCAACAGGAAGGCAGCAACCTGGGACTTGATGCTAGGCCACCACAGCTTTCTCAGCTCTTCTGTAAGATGCCACCAAAACACGACTAGAGAAAGATCTATTTGCCAATGAGCAACTTCTACTACTGATGAGCCTTATTTCTCCTATGCATTAAAGTTATTACAATTGCAATGTTCACTACCAGGGCCTATTTCTTATTTCCACACTGATGTTTTTCACCAAAATACCTAGATGTGCCAAGACAGCAAATATGGAGAACTGACCCAGTGAAATGAAAAACGTGCACTATTGGTTTTTCAGAAATGGTGAAGCGCAAATCCTTCATTTACTCTCCGCCTTCTTTTCAGCTTTCACTTAATATCAGAGAAGCGTCCCATCAGAGCATGAGATCCATGCTGATGATTGCATAGTTACACTGCCTGCTCTGCTGTGTCTTGATTATAATTGAGTCACTTACACAAATCTGAGTAAAGGCAGGAAATCAACCATTTGTGATGAATAATTCCTGCAAATGGGATGCAAGACTACATTTTATAAATGTAGATTAGGTAATAGTTCAAGAAGAACCCTACAAGTAGGTGTATTATATTATCTTACTCAGTAACACGCTCATTACATACAGTTAGGGTGACTGCACATCCCAATTTGTCTGGAACGGTCTTAGTTCACATCTGTTGTCCTCCTATTTAGTATTTGTCCCGGACAAAAATAGATAGAAATACAAATTATATGGTCATTTTGTACAAAGCACAAATAATGTATACAGCATTCAAAAGGCAGTACAGCCTTTTAGAATTTGCTTAGGTCTTAGAGTCATGCAGTCCTGAGTTTAATTTTAGCTACCACTTACTGGTGGCATAATCTTGACAAAGTTTTAAACTTCTCTGGGGTTCTGCTTCTTCATAAGTAAATGTAAAAAAGACAGCTCTGACTTCCACATTAAGATTGCTGTGAAGATTAACTGAATCCTGTATGCACAATGCCTGAATCTGGCATATACGGTTTTCAGTAAAAGGAAGGTATACACACATAGGTACATAAAGAAACGAGTAAACCCAATATCGTCTCTTTTGAGATTTGCCCTTGAAAAAAAATTCCACTTACATTGCAAATAAACAGAGATACAGCCAACCCCCCTCCCGCACCAACCCATCAAATAAAATTTGTAATAACTAGTTTTATAAGTAGAAAAGAACATATATCTAATTAAATACTGGATAATGGTCAGGGCATTTTGGCCAATCAGCACAAAGTTCCCTCTAAAACTCTGCCTGCTAACTCTATTTCTTCATAATCCAAGCTGTGCTATTCATTTCTTTCCCCTTCTCTTCTTCTCTCTCCCCTTTCCATGTGCCTTGAAGGAGGCGAAGCATGACCGTTTCTCCACACTCCTGTATCAACCATGTTAGAAATGTTCCCCCACCCTCTGGGATAGCTTGAGCCAACCCCCAGAGAGCAGGATGCATTCTCATGGCTTCAGTTTTCCCCCAAAATTATAAACAATACTCAGCTTCACTGAAGGGAGACTTGCAGAGACTTACTGGTCTTCAGAACCCAAGCCCATCAACCCTTAGATACTCCCTCTTCCTCAGGAACTTCTTTCTCCTTTTCTCCTGAGAAGTCAATAGCTTATCACTGTTTTTCACCTGAATTCATCCTTTGAATGACTGCCAGTGGTACTAATAATTGTATTTAAACCTATTTCCAATCTGAAGATCCATGTATGTTGTTAATTATCAAATACCCATGCTGTTTTCTTTTAACTTAAACATAAAATGCCACTTGGAAGATACTTCAATGATAGGTATTTTATAATCATCCATAAGTACTTCAGATAAATATGTATTTCTATAATGAGTCTATTGTATTTTTTATATGTATACTTCAAAGAGTCTTCTAAACAACTCCAGCTACTACTTACACAAAACAATCGCATTTAAACAAACATATTACTTACAATAATTTTAAGGGTTAATATAAGTGAAATAAAAATATTTAGCTAAGACTTTTATATTCATTTTTAGATAAAATCAACCATCCTCCTGAAGATATGAAAAACACTTTTGAAAGAAAGTGAGACAGAATTATAACTATATCTATATATAGATAGATATTTATATATGCATATGTACATATATATACACAGAGAGAGTATCCACAGAATCAACCATTAACCCTTTCCAGGCCACTAATCATCTTGTAATAGCTGGGCCAATTTCGCCCTACTTTTGCAACCTATACAGGAAGATACCAAGATTCACACCATAAAACTTTGAGAAGGAAATTGAGAGAAAGAAGAACGGTCTTCCAGCCTGGTAGCAAAAGGTCTAGCACGACATATAAAGCTGCAGAGTGTTTAGTGGTTAGGTGAGGAAAACTGTGTGACACAATTGTTCAAACAAAATAATTGACACTGTCCTTGACACCTTATTTTCCCACAACTTCACAGCCAAACCATCATCAAATCTTGTCCCATCCCCTTGCAAAATATATGACAAGACCTTGATCAAACTTGCCGTCATTCCATGTTTCCTAATATGCTTTCCTGCTTCTGTTGTTAACCACCTATAGACTACTTTCAACAGGACACAGAGTGATCTTTTCAAAACAGGATGCTAAAAATACTTTCATAGCTCCCTATCTCACTCAGAGTAGAGGTCAAGGCCCTTACTGCATGGTAAGCCTCCAAGTAAGGTTGCCAGATTAAGCAATTAAAAACACAGAAAGCTTGTACTGAGCTTCAGCAAAACTTACCTTCTTGCTGTTCCTTTACATCCATGGTACTCGATGAGCGTCCATTGCCTGAGATGGAGGAGGCTGTCAGCCACCAGACGGGCTGAGGGACGTGTTCACATGTCTCCTTATCAGAAAGGTCTTTCTTGACTAGGCTTATTGTAGCCTTTATCACCACCTGACAGATGAAAATTAAAAATATCAAAATATCTCCCTCCATTAAAATGTGTAGCTCCCATAAGTCAGAGAACTTGATTTCTCACTGCCACGCCACTAATACTTATCGTTTGCTTCAAAGAAGGCGCCCAGTAACTACTTGAAGATCAAATGTTTTCAAGAGACTCAACTATAAACAACGGCAGTATTGACAATTTCAGTGCAACGTCCAGGGTTTTATCACTAGGAAATGGCAAAGCCATTAAAACCAGACTCTTAACCACTATCCTATTTTTGTTATTATGTTTTTAGTGGGAAATACAGGGTTTTTTCCCTCTCGTGTCTAGATCTTTGTTCTTTGTCTATTATTTATGAAAAAAAAAACAATAAGTCTCTGGGATAAACAACTCGTGAACTGAACTTTCTGTCCTTACTCCTTGTACATGATGCATTTACTTTGTAGTCCTCAATTTTCTGATAATTCCAATGGATTAGAAAACAAGGAAACAGTGATGATGGATATTGTGTTTAGGGTAACACTGACAACTCTCTAAAATCCAAACATAACGATTTTCACCATCTAACTCAGTAACCATTCTCATACATATCCCACCACCACCAGTCTGCCAGAAAGTTTTCTTACAGAAGAAGAGGGAGGAAAGAATTAGTATAATTCCATAATCACAATTCCAGAAGGTACGTTGTTAAACCTCTAAAGTAAATATTACTTCAAAATATTGTAATACAAAAGTAAAGCTAAATTTTTCATTTACCAAATGAGGAAAGTTAACTCACTTTAATATCTCTGTGCTTTATCTGTAAAATAGAATATTTTAATCAGTTAACTAGTTCTCTATACATTCACCTTATAAACGAGTTTAACTGATCTTAAGGAAACTTTTTCTACCTGAACATCTCCCTGAGACAAAGAGTACTGAATTGCCCTTAAAAATTTAAATGTGGCTAACACATTATATTACATTCTATTAATCATTTTTGAATAACAATGACATAAGAAAAAGAAAATAATGCATATTTTTTTTACAGGAAAATTTGCTGAGGACTGGAGGGTCTTCTTAATCACTCAAGGACCGTGTAAGATAAAGATTCTAGTCTTCATGGCTATATTCACTGGAGACTATGGTTCAAAGATGCTATATGAAGAATGCTCCCAAAAAACTAAAAACAAATATATAAAAATTCAACTTGATTACATCTTGTAGAAGGAAAATTTATTTTTTGTTACAAACGTGGATTGATTGATTGATTTGCAAGAAGCTGTGCCTGGATGGAATAAGCATAATGTGAGAAGCAAGTGAACGTAGCCAAGTGAGAATGGTCCCTCATAGACGCTGCTGGTGTCCTTCTAGGATTCCTTTGACTGCGTGACGGTCCCTATAACATAGGATTGTTTTAAGTAGTATAAGAGGTAATGTACATAAAGCTTTTTCCACAGTGCTTGACATAAATCTCACACAATAATACTGTAGTTATTTTTTATGTCCTATTATAACATTACGTTTCTGCAGTACAGGGTGTTCTGATACCTGCTCCAATTCTTGTGAGGGCTCAGGGTCTTATTATATAAGTCCTCACTGGGATCTCATTCCCACTCATCCTCAGCTTCTGGCCTAAACCATTTATGGTTTGTACAAAAGCCACATTTTATTATGGGCAGCAGTATGCCTGGGACCCCAGGGTTTCATAGCAGGGCAGCACCACCTCTAATTTACTAGCACAGGTAACTATGGGATGCGTTTTGTGCTTTCAAAGGCTCTCATTTAGTAAATTCAGTCTTTGAGAAACAGATTAGTCTTGAACTCAAACAGTGGGAAATGCCACCATATTACCAGCCTTTCAATTTCACTTGATAAAATTATGTAAGATTTTTAATCTAACATAATAGGCTTCAGACAAAGCAGGAAATCCAGGACATCAGAAACCACATAGTAATGAGGGACTCACTACCGAAAGGTAAGGGAAAAATCTGCTATGATTCTGATAGTAAAGGTGAACAGAAAAATATATATGAGAATCCTAGCCAGGCCAGCTAGTTCTGACAGAACAATTTTTAGTATCTTTACTTAGAACCAAAGGATTATGTAAAATGTCTTCAAGATGAATAGTCTGTTGGACAGTACATTAGAATAGTATCAACTTTGTTCACAATTTCAATATTAAGACTGACTGTAATAGGGCTTCGCTGGTGGCACAGTAGTTAAGAATCTGCCTGCCCATGCAGGGGACACAGGTTCGAGCCCTGGTCCGGGAAGATCCCACATGCCGTGGAGCAACTAAGCCCTTGCACCACAACTACTGATCCTGTGCTCTAGAACCTGTGAGCCACACTACTGAGCCCACGTGCCACAACTACTGAAGCCCGCACACCTAGAGCCCATGCTTCACAACAAGAGAAGCCACCGCAATGAGAAACCCACGCACCACAACGAAGAGTAGCCCCCGCTCACCGCAACTAGAGAAAGCCCGCGTGCAGCAACAAAGACCTAACGCAGCCAATAAATAAATTAATTAATTAATTTTTTTTAAAAAAGAGTGATTGTAATGTAAAAAGTGATTTTGCAAAAATTGTGTCGGGGTACTTGAGGTCAGGGGACCACATCATCCATCTTTATATCTGTGGGGCTTAGCCTAGCTGTGCCAGACCTCTTCCAACTCCCACTCCAAGTCCATTTGCTTCTTCACCTCCTTCAATCCTCTGCCCTGGGTAGTTGATCTTCATAAATCACAACAACAGTTCTCCTTGCTCTTTGTTTCCTATTAAATTTGGCCAGTGAGGACCCCCATCAGGGATCAAAGGACTTCAGTGGGACAGTGAGGTCAGATATTTATTCCCCAGTATTTTCCCTATGAGATCACCTTGAGTTGGTTGTGTCCCAGGTCACCTGGGATTACTACTTCCAAAGGGGCATCCTATACACCAGTAGTTTTCAAACATTAACATGCCTACAAATTACCTTGGGAGTTTATGAAAATGCAGTTCTAATTCTTAGGTTTAGGGTTGGACCTGAGAATTTTCCTTTCCATTTAGCTTCAAGGTGATACCAATATTGCAACTGTATAAACCGTATTTTGACTCGCAAGATATGATATGACTGTCTCTTTCTGATTTCCGATTTTGCCACATCCCTTTTGGCCCAGGGGTAGAAATATCATAGTTTCTATAAATTTGAAGGTTTTGCACTATCCCCTGTGGTCTCCTACAACCACACTCAGACATTTAAATATTCCTTTGGCTATAAACCCAAGCTTCCTCAATTACCTAGTAGAGACCTAATGCTACACTTGTGCTTTAACACATAGTAGGAATTCAATAAATGTTCATGACATTAATCTCTGAATAATTCTATTAGATTGTGAAGGTAGAGGTATTTTTCATGTATTCCACCATATAATGTATGTGTCAAATAACCCATAATATATCATTTGAAGGCATGAAAGAATGAAGATTTTTAATTAAGGAATTTCTTTAGTTAAAAAATCAGTGGAGACTTCAAAACTAAGTAACACGTTTCATTTTCTAATGATTTCAACATAATGGCACAGAAAATTGATATCAAGGTAAAGGAGGCAGTTACAGAATTGAAACTTCATAATTTAGAGAGAATCTGACATTTTCCCTAGGCTTGTGAACCAAATGGCAGCAAGTCATACTAGCTGGCATCAGACCAGCAATTTGGGAAATAATATGACATTTTAGCAAGCAGTCTTTATAAAGCTTCTATATAATATTCAGAAATAGCTGACTGTAACATTTGCTATCTAAGGGAACTCATTTTCCTTCAGAGTATTATTTAATTAAAATTAGCATTTATGAAATTTGGAAATGCTAAACAACTTAATAGGCATATGTATGTATTAACATAGTTTAGGTGTCCAAATTATGTTCATCTACCAGCAAACGTCCACCTGTGGCTCATATATAGAAAGTCAAAACAGACAGACAGTTGAATGTATTCAGCAAGTACAGTGAAATTTTATTGCATACCTATTATCTGCCAGAGTCTGAGACAGATTCTGTGTCTGAACTGAATTTCACATGGTTCCTCATGAGAAATGGGTCAGTTAACCCGAGTTTGAGCCTCACCTTTATCATATAAGAACTAAGTGACACTGGGAAACCACAATTAATTTGTTGAAAATATTTTAAAAGCTAGTGTATGTGAAAACACCTTTACCATGAAGTGTGCACTGAAAATGAGAGTTTGTATAAATATGTAATATACATGAGATGTTTTATAACTATGTCAAGGAAGATTATAATTAAAATAGCAGTATAAAGATATTTTTATACTGACATATAAATCTTGATTTTTACTGACTCCTGCTTCTTACTTTCTTTCATAGAAAAGAGACAAGGAGAAATATTTAAGGAATGTATGGCTTTTTAATGCCATCTTTTGAAACTGTTTCATTCAATTTAATAGACTTTATTTTTCAGAGTACTTTTAGTTTCACAGCAAAATTGAGCTGAAAACAGAAGAGTTTCTATATATCCCCTCCCCACACATATGGCTTCTCCCACTATCAGCATCCCGTACCCAAATGGTACATTTGTTACAATCGATGAACCTACGCTGATATGTCATTATCACTCCAGGTCTATGGTTTACATTATGGTTCACTCTTGGTATTGCACATTCTATGGGTTTTGACAAATGTATAATGACATGTATCCATATTTACAGTATCATACAGAATAGTTTCACTGCCCTAAAAACTCACTGTGCTCTGCCTATTCATCCCTTCCTTTCCCCTAACCCATGACAATCGTTAATCTTTTTACTGACTCAATCGTTTTGCCTTTTCCGGAATGTCATACGGTTGGAGTCATATACTATAATGCATTTTCAGATTGGCTTCTCTCGCTTAGTAATATGCATTTAAGTCTCCATCATGTCTTTTCTTGGCTTGATAGCTTATTTCTTTTTAGCTCTATATAACATTCCTTTGTCTGGATGTACCACAGTTTATTTATCCATTCGGCTACTGAAAGACCTCTTGTTTGCATCCAACTTTTGGCAATTATGATAAAGTGGCTATAAAACCACTTTATTCCATGTGAAGGTTTCGTGTGGATATAAGTTTTCAAATCCTTTGGGTAAATACCAAGGAGTGTGATTGCTGGATCACATACTAAGAATTTGTTTCGTTTTGTAAGAAGCCGCCAAATTGTCTCCTAAAGTGACTGCACCATTTTGCATTCCTACCAGAAGCAAATGAGAGTTCCTGTTTCTCCACATCCTCATCAGCATTTGGTGTTGTCAGTAGTCTGGATTTTGGCCATTCTAATAGGTGTGTAGTAATATCTCATTGTTTCAGTGTGCAGTTCCCCAATGACATATGATGTGGAACATCTTTTCATTTGCTTATTTGTCAGCTGTAAATCTTCTTTGGTGAAGTGTCCATTCAGATCTTTTGCCCATTTTTTAATCGGGTTATTTGCTTTCTTACTGTTGAGCTTTAAAGAGTTCTTTGGATAAAAATCTTTGATCAGATATGTCTTTTGCAAATAAATTCTCTTGATCTGTAGCCTGCCTTCTTATTCTCTTGATAGTGTATTTTTCAGAGCAGAAGTTTTAAATGTTAACGAAGTCCAGCTTGTCAGCTTTTCTTTCATGAATCGTGCCTTTGGTCTTCACCATACCCAAGATCATCTAGATTTTCTCCTATGTTTTCTTCCAGGAGTTTTATAGTTTTAGATTTTACATTTAGGTTTATAATCCATTTTGAGCTAATTTTTGCAAAGGAGGAAAAGTCTGTGTCTAGATTCATTTCTTTGCATGTAGTTGTCTAGTTGTTCCAGAACTACTTGCTGTATTTTCAACCACTTTTAGAGTTATTAAACGATATCTGAATAAAAACCTAGGCAGTAACTTGGATCCATGCACAATTTCCTGGTGCACCATGGAGGTAACCTCACTCTACCCCCAAGGAAAATAAAATGATATTTAGAAAACTAATTTTATTCATCTGATTGAAGAAAAATTGAATATAAAGGGGGAGCATCCAACATAAAAGGAGGGGAATCCCAGAAAGATCCTTCTGAGCCACAGGATCTGATTATATCCATCCCACTCTGACTGTGGCTGCTGTACTTGTAGTCAAATATTTGTGAAATGGGGTTGTGCACTGCATCTTCACTAAGGCAGACTGCTGTGGGAAATGCCGTGGAGACTCATTTCTTCACTGGTGGCTTGGTCAGCTTGTTCCTCTGGGGACTAGAATCTATACCTTGTGGGTTGAGAGCCAAAGACAGTCAGAATTCCCTTCAGGGGCCATGTAAGATTGGGCTTCGATATTAAGTACTCAAAATGTAGACTACTAAGGAGCAAGGAAAATTTAGTGAGGTGACTTAAGCAACAAAGTATGATTATGAGTTAAAATACTCAGTATTGTAAAGATGAGGTGTCTTAGACCAATTTCCTTGAAAGTAGAGCCTAAGGCAGGAATTCATATGAAAATCATTTATTGAGGGATTATTCTATGGAGAAATCTATAAGAAAGTGAGAAAAGCAGTGTAGACCAGAAGAAGAAGCTAAAGGAAATATGTTGGATCATCTGGAGTCTAGTGTCAGCCTGATTCCACGGCAAGCTCTTAAGTCTAAATGGTTCCATAGTTTTGAACTACCTGGAGTTTTGTACAGTATCACTCAATTATTGGATGCAAGCTACTCCAGGGAAGGACATAGACTCTCAGACATTTCCTAGTGATTTCCCAAGAGGAATTCTTGAAAGAAGGTGCGGGGGGCTTCCTTGGTGGCGCAGTGGTTAAGGATTCACCTGCCAATGCAGGGGACACGGGTTCGAGCCCTGGTCCGGGAAGATCCCACATGCCACTGAGCAACTAAACCCATGCGCCACAACTACTGAGCCTGTGCTCTAGAGCCCACAAGCCACGACTACCGAGCTGACGTGCCACAACTACTGAAGCCTGCATGCCTAGAGCCCATGCTCTGCAACAAGAGAAACCACCACAGTGAGAAGCCTGCACACCACAATGAAGAGTGGCCCCCACTCGCCACAACTAGAGAGAGCCCGCATGCAGCAATGAAGACCCAATGCTGACAAAAATAAATAAATAAATTTATTTATTTATTTATTTTTAAAAAAGGTGCAGTTGGAGATGTCAACAATGAACAGTGACTACACAGAGCAGTTGGGGCAAGGGTACACTCGCCCATATTGATTCTAGACAGGCACAAAGAGTCTCTATGAGAGCATCCTTGCACTACTAGATCCCGTTGCTTCTCCATCAAGTGTATTTCATCCAGGCATGGTTCTGGTTGTTCACAGTTTTGGGAGAAATATACAAAAGACTGATGGTGGAAATACTCTTCTGTTCCTGCAGTGCTCCCAAAGCTATAAACTGATACATCATCCCTTTTTCCTATGACCTTTCTACTTTCTCTTCCCCCTCCTTGGTTAGCACTTCTACTGGTCTAGATGGCTTTCAAGGTGGAATAGCAGATGCTCATCCCTGAGGGGCCTGAGATCCAGGTTACTATGCCCTTATCAGGCTACAGTTGCTATGCTTGCCCATTTAAAGTGAATTTGGGTTAAGAACACCAAGAGATTCATTAGTGTATCACCTGAGTGCAAACAGATCCCTCCCTGACAGCATTATATAATAGCATAATTACTTGAAGTATTGTAATTCCTTATTTTGTTGCCCTTCTGTACCACAGTGACCAGGTGGTGAATATGGCATTGAACTCAGTGGGACTCTGACTCTGTGTTTTGGTAGGAACCGTCTCCCTCGGGGAACATGAATATCCAAGACCCACTGAGCCCACATTTGGGGAAGGAGCAGGAAGTCCTAATACCTCAAGTCATCAGTGGGAGTGATGGTAAGAATGGCCACACATACTCTCAAATCTTGTTTCCCACAGCAATTTTTTTACCTATCATATTATCTCTCCCAATACAAGGTATACACTGTATCCTGAAAGATGCAGTATAGTCAGTGAGTGACAGCACCAGGCTGGTGGTTCAACTGCACCTTTAAGAGGCAATTCCATTACTCACTTCTCCAGGGCAGCAAGTGCTATATGGCATGGTTTGCAGTAGTAACGATGGATCTCAAAGTTGTGTGCCCAGGGATGTTCCTCTTCGGACTTAAATTGGGTTCCTTGGTCCGAAGCAAAGTTATCCATTATCTCATGTCAGCAGGTCAGAGACTCTTAAGGCCTCAAACAGTGCTTAGGCATTGAGGGCAGGAGAGGGGCACACATATGAAAAATGTGTCAATACCTGTCAGGATGTCAGTGCTCTTCCTAGGATAGAAGATGTCCAATGTCATCAACTTTCCCCCAAGTGCCTGGCTGTTCTCCTTGAAGGACAGCACAGTGTGGGTCTCTTGCTGACAGGTTGAATACTTCGAAGTAGCAGGAGATAAGTCAGATTTGATAAGAGGAAACCCATGCCGTGAGGCCTATCTCAGGCATTCGCTGGCCAAGGGTAGTTCTTTGCCACTGTGACTACTCCATTCATAAGCCCATTGCACAAGCGCCAGGGCAGCCAAGGACAGAGTCTTGCTAACATCAACTATCTGAGTTCTCCTATTCTCTTTATTTATTATCTTTTTTGTGTGTGTAGTAGATCCTCTCTGGTAGGCATTAACATGTGATATAAGATCCCTACACTTTGCATCATGTCCTTTAGGCCTATCCATATGCCTCATCCCATGACCTCCTAAATCCAATCTTCCAAACTTGCCCCACAGTAGTACTTAATACATTTGAGACATATAGTGACTAGGTTACTTTAAATGGACAAAGGAGACATATCAGAGAGTAGCTGAACCTCCCACTAGAAACAGGAGCAGCAAAAAGACAGTGAAATCAGCCTGTGAAATTCGGGACACTGGCATTTTTGTTTATTAATGACAAGAATTTATACAGATGGATGAACCTGCTGGAGGAATAGCACAGAACCAACATAGCTCTGATTATACTGCAATTGGCATTGCATTGGAAGATGGGGAGACCTGTTTTGGGGGTGGGGGTGAGCACGGCGGCAAATGGCCCAGTTTTGACATAGGCTGGATGTCTGTGAAAATGAGAAGATGATGCATTTGAGAGCTATTCAGAAAGCTGAATCTAGATAAAGTTTGATGGAGATTTACTTTTGAAAAGTTCAGGGAGTTTGGGCATTATCTGGTCTCTCAGGATAAGAGTATAATTCTTTATTCAGCATGTTAAAACACCTAACAGAAAAATATAGATGGTTCTCACACCTGGTATTTACAAGATCTTACTTTCTATAATTATTATACCATATGTGTGTGTGTGTGTTTATATATATATATTCCCTAATATTATTCTTGATAACTGGTACAGAATTGTTGCATTGGTTTTTGAAAAGTGTTTTTTAGCTTCAAATATACAACCACAGCTTCAGCTACTTTAATTTTTTCTCCACTTCTGAAAGTTAATAATGCTCCTGAAAAAGCAATTAAACTAAAAAACAAAGCTTCATTTTGAAGAATAAGCAGCTTGCAGCCTGGTTTAACGCTGAGACAGCACTAATAACACAGCACTTACGATCTAAGGGAGAAGAGGAAAAGTCTTTATTATTTCCCCAAACACTGGAACAACCAGGGCCTAAAGACACACTATCACCATTTATTGCATTGGATAACATGCATTTTGCATTTTTGTAAATGAAATGCTTACTTCTGAGCATTATATCCTCCACTTTAATGACCTGGCTAAATAGTTAATTTGATCTCCAAACATAAAGAGCTCTAATGTCATTTCAAGACTCAGAAGCCGAGTAGAAAGGTGAGAGGGAAATAGAATTAAACAGAGCCAATGAGGCAGCCTCTACTTGGAGATACATGATGGGGCATAAATGCTCATTCGATTTAACTCAGAGAAAATAATAATCTTTGCATTTTAAGATAGGGCTATTTTAAGAAAGCCTTCTTCCTAATCCCAGCTCTGCTTTCCACAAGGCTGAGGATAAAGCAGACAGGTTAGTTCAGTAAAATAAAAGTGAAACTTGGCTTTCAACTGAAGAATTTTTTTTTTTTCAACTGAAGAATTTAAGTCTTGCTTCTCTATTAGCCTCAAGAAGTCAGACCCACTCTTGAAGTTGGTATACTCTTGGTGGTTTTCGCATAGAGAAAAGGCTTTCACAGCCCTTATGTCCCGCAAATAAGCATCTTTGTTTAATTTGACCCCTGAAATTGGAAACTGTTATCCTAGAGAGAAAGCTCCATACTTAAAGTAAAAGTCACAGTAAACAAAGGATTTATACTTAATAAAATGCCTAACATAACCCCCAAAGCCTTCAACAACAACTCTGATGGTAGCAGAGGTGTTTACTGAGCTCACCTCTTCTGATGGTGGTCAACAGATGCTTGGGCTGAGGGCTGCACTCCTTGATAGAAAACAGTGTTTCCTAATTAGCATACAAACCCTTACCCCACGTGGCATTACACTGATTTTGAGAGCAAAGTATATAACACTTATTTTCTTTCCAGAAAAAGACTCAAGCTTGATGTTAAAGTCATACCTTAATCTGTTCTCACTCCCAATTTCTCCCCATTGGCTTCTTGGAAGCTTAGCTCTCTTTGAAGCCACTATCATATTTCAGGCACTTTCTAAATACTATCCCTTCTCTCCCTACATGAGTTTAGGTATATTTTCATCCAAACAATTTTGATTTTTTAAAAGAATAAGTCTGGTTTGTATGTTTGCGGTACGCGGGCCTCTCACTGCTGTGGCCTCTCCCGTTGCAGAACACAGGCTCCGGACGCACAGGCTCAGCGGCCATGGCTCACGGGCCCAGCCGCTCCGCGGCATGTGGGATCTTCCCGGACCGGGGCACAAACCCGTGTCCCCTGCATCGGCAGGCGGACTCTCAACCACTGCGCCACCAGGGAAGCCCCTAAAAGAATAAGTTTTTAACTTTTCTTGTAGTGCAACACTACTGTCAGCTTTTGCATATGTGAAAAAGTACTTATTTCACCTACATTTTCAAAAGTAGCAACTTCTTACCAAGGAATTGGAAAGACAAGAGCAAAAGTGAGAAAGTGGGAATCCCTGGAGGAACAAAGAAAGGAGAGGGGAACGTTTCATGAAAATATTAAGAAGTTCCTGCAACTCCTGGACAGAAGTCCACAAGTTCCAGATTTCCACCTCCTCCTGTTTTCCAGTCAGCCTAATGTATCTGAAGATGTTTAACCCCATCCGTAGGGAGGATAGCCTATAAAAGAATGAATATGAAGCTGAGAGAAACACCTGAGCTGGCATAGCTGGGAAACATTTTGGGAGAGCTATACAGTAAATAACAATGTCAAAAAAAAAAAAAAAAGTGCATGTGTTTAAATCCAAAAATTTCTTTCTGGAATCTCATGCATGTGCTTAGATGGCCATACATGCATGGATATTGCCAAATTATTCTAGGTTTATTATTATTAAATAAGAGAAAACCACACATATGTCTTAAAGTAGGGTCATGATTAAATTCTAGTACAGCACTCCCCAACATTTTTGGCACCAGGGACCGGTTTTGTGGAAGACAATTTTTTCACAGACAGCGTGGCGGCGGGGATGGTTCAGGCGGTAAGGGGAGCGACGGGGAGTGCGGATGACGCTTCGCTCACTGGCCCGCCACTCACCTCCTGCTGTGCGGCCCGGTTCCTAACGGGCCTGGGGGTGGGGACCCTTATTCTAGTATATATTCATATTATGGAATTGTATACACAGTACAGTAGCTTTATATAAGATGAATAAAAAGACCTTTAAAATATATGTTGAATAGAAACAAATCATAGAGAAAAGAGCTAAATATAGCAATGCCATGGCAAAATCTTCCCTAATCGCCCCCCCCCAAAAATATATATATACTAAACTTTTCCTTTAAATAGTTAGTTATATGTAAGGAGGGGAGTTAGGGATAATGGGGATGATAGAGAGAAAATGTTCATTTTTTATTCTATGTAATTCTAACTTTTGAATGTTTGAAGTATACATTTATCTTCATATTTCTTATAAAATTTACAACATTATTGGCATTTTTAAACTGATGAAATTTATTCATTGTCAGTATAGGATCAATTAATAAATTTTGAATGAAATACCTTCACGAAGTACAGTATCTCTTACTATTTATTCATTTTTCTACGTTAAGAATATTTCAATAAACTTTTAAATTTGTGCAGATTTGTAAAATATTCATATTGCTATTTCTTTTTCAATTAAATTTCTTTATTTTGAAATAATTTTAGATTCACATGTAAGTATAAGAAATAATAGAAATTCTGAGCTACTTTTGCCCAATTTTCCCTAATGGTAACATCTTACAAAAGAAGGATCTTCGGATTGCCCTTTTATACCTGCATATATTTCCGTCCTGTGCCCATGATCTCCTTTACCACTATCAGACCCTAATCTGGTCTCCATTTCTATAGTTTTGTCATTTCAAAATATTATATAAATAAAATTATGCCGTGTGCATCCTTCCGAAATTGGCTTTTTTTTCCACTCAGCATTATTCTCTGGAGATTCATTCAGGTTGCTGTATGTATCAATTGTTTGTCATTTTTATTGCTTTGGTTGTATTCCATGGCATGAATGTACCACCATTTGTTTATAAACTGCTGAGGGGTAGCTGGCTTGTTTCCAGTTTAGGACTTCAAGAATAAAGCCGCTATACACATTTGTGTACATGTTTATGTTTGGACATAAATGACCAAGAGTGACATTCCTGGGTTACATGGCAAATATATGTTTAGTTTTATTAAAAAGTTGTCATTTTTTATTTAGAATAGCTATGTAATTTCACAATCCCAACAGAAATATGAGTGATTCCATTTCCCCACATCCTTGTCAGTATTTAGTGTTGTCACTACTTTTTATTTCAGCCATTGTGATCATGTGTAGCAATATCTCACTCTGGTTTTAATTCGCATTTCTCTAATGGCAACGCTGTTCAACATCTTTTTATTCTATGTTATGAGTATTCTTGTCATCTGTGTACCCTCTATGGTAAAATTTCTTTTCTGAGTTTTGCCCATTTTCTAATTGGATTATTTGTTTATTAACATTGTGTTTTGAGACTTCTTTACATATGCTGGACGCTAGTCCTTTGTTGGATATGTGGTTTACAAATATGTTATTGCATTCTGTAACTTGTTTTATCATCCTCTTAAACATGATCTTTTGCAGAACAAAAGTTTTTAATTTTGATAAATCCAAATTATCGTTTTTTCCTTTAATGGATTGTCCATTTGGTATCAAGTCTACAACTCTTTGCCAGATCCTATATCCAAAATTAAAAAAAAATTTTTTCTCAAAGTTTTATCATTTTATGATTTACATTAAGTTCATATCCATTTCAATTAATTTCTGTATAAGATATGAGACTTAGGTCAAAGTTCTCACCTCTCCTCCCATGGATGTCCAATTGCTCCAAATCCATTTATTGAAAGGCTAGTTTTCCTTCATTGCATTGCTCTTGCACCTTTGTAAATAATCAGCTGGACATATTTGTGTGAGTCTATTTCTGGGTTCACTACTCTGTTCCACTGAGCTATGCATATAACTGTGTGCCAATAGCACACATTTGATTACTGTAGCTTTATAATAGGTCTTGAAATCAGGTAGACTGATTTTCACACTATTTTCCTATTTCAAAATTATTTTTGATATTCTAGCTAATTTTTTCCAACATAAATTTTAGAATAATCATGTCAATATGTACCAAAAATATTCCTAATATTTTTATAGGAATTGTGTTAAACATATACATTGACTTGAAGGAACTGACATCTTTACTGTGTTGTCTTCTAATCCATGAACATGGCATTTCTCTTCATTTATTTAGATCTTTGTTTTTGTTTTTTCAGCTTGGAAACTCTCTAAGGACAGTAAACTGTGGCAGTGGTGGGGCTCACATTCTTTGTTCCTACTCTCAAGATCAATGTTTTTCTTCGTTTTAGGAGGGAGGATAAATCTGATCCCTGTTATTCCATCTTGGACAGAAGGGAAAGTCTTCAAGTAATTTTAGCTAGTCCAGGTATATTTATTTTCAAATTGTATGCAAATGAAAAGATCAAACAAACAAGCAAAACATTTTTTAAGCAGGTAGGATAAAGATTTCACGATGATAAATCCCAGATAGTCATGATTTCAAGCATTCTTTATTAGATTAGATTCCAATTGTCACATAAATGTCCTTCCATTTTTATTGTCTTTATAATGACTCTTACACTTAGGAAGGACACAGCCATTTTTTCTTTTTTCTCTTTGTTTTCTTTTCAACCTAGATGCCTGCATGTTGAATTCAGATAATAGACGTTATAATTGTTGTGGTCGTGGTTATTATCATCATCATGTAGAATTTACTGAGCACTTGCCTATGTCCTGGCAATATGTTACATATAAAATTATATGGGATTACAATATGAATCCTCACGTTGACCATTTCATGTTTGTAAATTATAATGCCCATTACATAAAAGAAGAAAGTGAAAGCAAAGAGGTGAAGTATCTTATATTGGAATAAAAATCCAGACAGCTTGATTCCAGAGCCTGTGCGTTCGCTGCTGTGAAAAAACTGTCTCAAAGTTTGCTTAAAGATATCGGGGAGATTTTGACTATCCTATCTGTCTGGCATTATGCTCATGCCTGAGATATTATTCAGACCTCTAATTTTATTGACTACATTACCAGAAAGACATTCTCACTATTTTCTCCTCAGGTGGTTGTATTAGGCCATTTCATTACCAGTGAAAACCACTGACTATGCTTTTAAAGCAGTGTCTTTTACCAGTTATTACCCCAAAGACCCTACTTGGACGCTTCTTAATTAAATGATCACTATCTTAAACTTTTCAACCAAATTTGAACTAAATGCTTATGAAGAACTCTAAGGGCTAGGGTATTGTGTGTAGGTGTCCTCATTTCACACACTTTGCTTTCTCTAGTAGATAAGCCCAGATAACAACAGACCATGACTTGGACTCTTAGTCCTTTCCAAATCCATGGTTACCCTGAGAAATTCATTCATGTTCCCAAAGCAAACCAAAAAATGCCATGTGTCAAGTTTCATGTGTATATGTATTTAGAACACAAGTAGAGTAGCAAATAAAACATAGATAATCTAAAACAGGTTGATCCAGACTGTTAACACATGAATACATAGCCTCTAAAAGAGTCTTCCCACCACCATCGTAAATAAACTATATTTACTAAGACAATTCCTGTGATTTGTGGGTCCCTGATGCACAGTACTCCATGCACACAAGTAGGAGTTGATAGACTCAGTTCTCAAAGAGGAGGGGGGAACGAGGGAAGAAAGGTAATTTGTGCATTGTTAAAAGGGTTAGGACTTCTTTTTGCATCTGGGTTTGGACTACTCTTTCCATACAGCAGAACTCTGACCTGTGCCGGGTATGGGAGTGCTACCATGGCTATTTTTTCAAGCTGCCTCTGACAGGATTTCCACTTCAAAGTCCAAAGGAGCCTATTATTGCAAATATATATATATTTTTTTGGTCTCCAAGAAACAGGAGATTGATTGAGGACATTTAAAAGGTAGCAGGTAAGAAAACAATCCACTGATGGCTTAACCTGCAACCCCAATTGTATATGATATGCATTAACGAGGAAAGGTAGAACTGAAAGGAAACTGCAACAATTCTTTACAGAGACTAGTGACCTTTTTAACGTACTTGAAGAACGATTATTCTTATTGTTTTAGCAAATCAAGTATAAAACACTTTTTAATTGAGGCTTGCATTTAATTCCATCATTTCAGTGATTATTGCCTATTTGAAAATATGTGCATGAGCAGTACCAAATCACCTTATTTTTTTCTCATTTCCTTATTTAGCTTACAAATATGTTTGGCTCGACATGTTTGGAAAATAAATATGCCTACAAGAGTTTTAAAACTATGGTTTATTAAAATATAACACTTGTGAGGTATAGAGAGCAAATGTTAAATGTCAAGCTTCTTTTCGTTCAACAATTTTTCTATTGACAGATCGTCGGCATTTCTGATGAAGTATCTCATGGCACTACTTATACGTATACTTCTACACAGAAAAGATTCATTGTTTTTCTTTAGTCTTTGAAGAGGTAATTTTTCTTCTCAAAAGCAAACTCAAATAATTGGACTTCCTATATTTATATGCACTGCATTTAGTGTTAGGTTGATGTCAAAATGATAAAGACAAAAATCTGTATTTTCAGGAGGTTTATATAAGCATACATTTCAAAGACTACATTGGGCATTTCTCTCTCTTGCATAGACAGATGATTTAAGCATAATTTAGGTTTCTGGCTGTATAATGGTGTGAGGAGACCTCTGAAAACATGCTCTGCCTTCACTGGAAGCAGTAGGAAACACGACACAGTAAAGAGATTCTGAAGTTAACATGTGACAATGAGTGGGCAATCTATAACCAACCGTAGAGCAGGGAACAAAATGATATTTTTATTTAGAAGATGATATTTCAAATACTCTAGATGGTATATTATTTGTTAAAGGGTAAACAGAAGAAATACTGTAAACTGTCCTACGTTACAGATTATGCCTGTCTATATTTGCCATCTACACTGCATGATTTAAATCGACACATGTCTTCTTTCATCTGTGAAAGGACTTATTACCTTGTCCTTTCTAGGCGCATGCTAAGTTTTATTTATAGATAGTGAGGAAAATTTACAGGAGAGGTTGCAATTATTTTGAGAGCTGTATCTATCACCAAGGGGTGCTAGAGATGGTATTAATAAAGTTCCTGATTCTTTCCACTGACTTTTATATAAAAACTGAGATGTGCCTAATTAATCATGACAATGTTATTTCCTGAGGTAGTGTTTTAAGAGTACCCATAGGATGCAAATTCTGTGAAGAAAATATATGTTAATTTCATTTAAAATGGAGAATGCCTGGTATGGAAAATATTGTTCATGATTTCACTGTGAATCTGCATACGCATGACTCTGGAATAATGGGGATTTAGAGGTGCAAGAATGGTTTCACTAACTCCAAGTTTCTCCAAGCCTCCACAGAACAGAATTTTTTTTTTTTTTACCTTTTAAAAAATTTTTAAAAAAATTTTATTGGAGTATAATTGCTTTACAATAGTGTGTTAGTTTCTGCTTTACAACAAAGTGAATCAACTATACATATACATATATCCCCATATCTCCTCTCTCCTGCATCTCCCTCCCACCCTCCCTATTCCACTCCTTTAGGTGGTCACAAAGCACTGAGCTGATCACCCTGTGCTATGCGGCTGATGGCTGAGTAATATTCCACTGTGTATTTGTGCCATATCTTCTTTATCCATTCATCAGTCGATGGACACTAAGGTTGCTTCCATGTCCTGGCTATTGTAAATAGTTCTGCAATGAACACTGTGGTACATGACTCTTTTTGAATTATGGTTTTCTCAGGGTATAGGCTGAGCAGTGGGATTGCTGGGTCATATGGTAGTTCTATTTTTAGTTTTTTAAGGAACCTCCACACTGTGCTCCATAGTGGCTGTATCAATTCACATTACCACCCACAGTGCAAGAGGGTCCCCTTTTCTCCACACCCTCTCCAACATTTATTGTTTGTAGATTTTTTGATGATGGCCATTCTCACTGGTGTGAGGTTATAACTCATTGTAGTTTTGATTTGCATTTCTCTACTGATTAGTGATACTGAGCATACCTTCATTGGCTTGTTGGCAATCTATATATCTTCTTCGGAAAAATGTCTATTTAGGTCTTCTGCCCATTTTTGGATTGGGTTGTTTGTTTTTCTGATATTGAGCTGTAGGAGCTGCTTGTATATTTTGCAGATTAGTCGTTTGTCAGTTGCTTCATTTGCAAATATTTTCTCCCATTCTGAGGGTTGTCTCTTCATCTTGTTTATGGTTTCCTTTGCTGTGCAAAAGCTTTTAAGTTTCATTAGGTCCCATTTATTTATTTCTGTTTTTATTTCCATTTCTCTAAGAGGTGGGTCAAAAAGGATCTTGCTCTGATTTACGTCACAGAGTGTTCTGCCTATGTTTTCCTCTAAGAGTTTGATAGTGTCTGGCCTTACATTCAGGTCTTTAATCCATTTTGAGTTTATTTTTGTGTATGGTGTTAGGGAGCGTTCTAATTTCATTCTTTTACATGTAGCTGTGCAGTTTCCCAGCACCAATTATTGAAGAGGCTGTCTTTTCTCCACTGTATATTCTTGCCTCCTTTATCAAAGATAAGGTGACCATATGTGTGTGGGTTTATCTCTGGGCTTTCTATCCTGTTCCATTGATCTATATTTCTGGTTTTGTGCCAGTATCATACTGTCCTGATTACTGTAGCTTTGTAGTATAGTCTGAAGTCCGGGAGCCTGATTCCTCCAGCTCCGTTTTTCTTTCTCAAGATTGCTTTGGCTATTCAGGTCTTTTGTGTTTCCATACAAATTGTGAAATTTTTCTCTCTAGTTCTGTGAAAAATGCCATTGGTAGTTTGATAGGGATTGCACTGAATCTGTAGATTGCTTTGGGCAGTTTAGCCTTTTTCACAATGTTGATGCTTCCAATCCAAGAACATGGGATATCTCTCCATCTGTTTGTGCCATCTTTAATTTCTTTCATTAGTGTCATAGTTTTCTGCAGGTCTTTTGTCTCCTTAGGTAGGTTTATTCCTAGGTATTTTATTCTTTTTGTTGCAATGGTAAATGGGAGTGATTCCTTAATTCCTCTTTCAGATTTTTCATAATTATTAATAATAATAATTGTAATAATTATTAATAATTATTTCAATTATTATTTCAATAATTATTTCATAATTATTTCAAAATTTTTCATAATTTTTCATAATTATTGTATAGGAATGCAAGAGCTCTCTGTGCATTAATTTTGTATCCTGCTACTTTACCAAATTCATTGATTAGCTCTAGCAGTTTTTTGGTAGCATCTTTAGGATTCTCTATGTATAATATCATGTCATCTGCAAACAGTGACGGCTTTACTTCTTTTCCGATTTGGATTCCTTTTATTTCTTTTCCTACTCTGACTGCTGTGGCTAAAACTTCCAAAACTATGTTGAATAATAGTGGTGAGATTGGACAACCTTGTCTTGTTCCTGATCTTAGAGGAAATGGTTTCAGTTTTTCACCACTGACAAAGATGTTGGCTGTGGGTTTGTCATATATGGCCTTTATTATGTTCAGGTAAGTTCCCTCTATGCCTACTTTCTGGAGGGCTTTTATCATAAATGGGTGTTGAATTTTGTCACAAGCTTTTTCTGCATCTATTGAGATGATCATATGGTTTCTCTCCTTCAATTTGTTAATATGTTGTATCACATTGATTGATTTGCATATAGTGAAGAATCCCTGCATTCCTGGGACAAACCCCACTTGATCATAGTGTATGATCCTTATAATGTGCTGTTGGATTCTGTTTGATAATATTTTGTTGAGGACTTTTGCATCTATGTTCAACAGTGATATTAGCCTGTAGTTTTCTTTGTGACATCTTTGCCTGGTTTTGGTATCAGGGTCAGTCTTTCCCATGGTTAAAATCAGCGAGGCTCTAATGAGGTCTTAAGGAAGGCTTCAGCCAAACAGAAAACCTAGAATTTTTTTAAAGAAAAACTGTATGCAATGATATGCTTTAGAGCTTGTTTTTAGTTTGTTGTTAGATTCATTAGTAAAGGTTTCTGGGAACTATCTGTATTTAGTAATTTGATATGGAAATCCTGAAATATGGGATACTTAAAATGTTTTGGGGTTCCCCACTGGTTTTTTACCACTGTGAGAAACAAAAGTAGAGAAAAGAAAAATAATGTCAGGATCCTAGGACCCATTTTGATGTTATAAAACTCACCAGTAGGCCCAATTTGAAACATGACAGTACTTTTTTCTAATCTAGTACAATATTCTAAGCACTTGCTTAACACTTTCTTATTGGTAATTGAATAGTTTTTATTTCCATAATCTTTGATTTTACAATCAAATAATTCTAAACATTCTTGTTTATCTAAATATTTGCATTTAAAAGAGATGTGGAAAAATTAGACAAGAGTATTCTGGCCTTATGTTGTATAGACCAATGTGGAAAACAGTATTCTTATATTCTACATAAACTCCTGTCAAGACTTCAACAGTCCATCGAATAATTCAATTCTGAGTCAGTTTCACAGTAATGTGTGGCCGTCTCTCCCCTATTTTGGTGGTTGATATCTAATATAAATAAGTACTTCCTAGTCTGTAAGCTAAGTTCAGGAAAACAAATTATGTGAAGGAATCCGGTCATATAATTATCTTTTTCTATAAGGAATTCTGAAAAATAATAAGCTGGTTTTAAAAACTGATATATCAGTGTCGTCATGTATCAATGTAAAAAATAAAAAAGATGCTAATTGACTTATAATCATCAGAAGAAGAAATCAGAAATATATGCTGCCATGATGTAAATGCAAATATATTATCAATTAGTTCAGATATAGTACTTGACATTTAAAGATGATTTGTCCTAATTCAGACACATCGTGTTCATTTATCTTTTTTTAAGTTGGTTCATATAAGGAAACCAATATGCATTCAGTTATATAGAATGAAGACAGTTTAGAATAAAGTCTTGTAAAAAATCTAAAGTAAAACTATAGCCAGCCCTCCATATATAAGGGTTCTACATCTGGAGATTCAACCAACCACAGATTGAAAATATTTTTTTAAATCTCCAAAAAGTTTCCAAAAGCAAAAATTGAAGTTGCCACACTCAGGCAGTTTTTACATAGCATTTATTTAAACCATATACATGGGATTTACATTGTATTGATTATGATAAATAATCTTCAGATGGTTTAAAGTACAAGAAAGGATGAGAATAGGTTATATGCAAATAGCACGCTATTTTATATAAGGGACTTGAGCATCCATGGATTTCAGTATCCACAGGTAGTCCTGGAACCAAACCCCCTCAATACCAAGGGATGACTGTATAAACAGAGATTAACTCCAGAGAAGGGTCAAAGAGTCAGGATGAAGTGAAGGAAAGTGGTGAGACAGTAAAAAAAAAAAAAAAATGTAGATTAAATTTTACACCCTTTACAATGCATTAAATATATGCCTATTTTACATGCGTGCTTTTCAAATAAAATGTGTTAGAATTATTTTAATATATTTATTTTATAGTGATAGCTGAAATGTTATTATATGTGAATATATTTTCCCTTCAAGACATCAAAACTGAGCAAATTTTAAATGCACAATTGTATTCCATCAATCAAATATAAAGGTTATTCATATTTGGCTGTATGTGTATAACTTTAACCAAGTAACAGTTCTTTTGGCTTATTTTTTTCTGTAATCTACCCAATTTTCAAGTTCTATCTGAATTTCTTTCAGGAAAAAAAAAATTCAATTCTTATCCTCCATAATACCTCCTGACTAACCTAAGGTCTTCAACTCTACCTGGTGACTATGAATTTTAAGGAAGCAAGAAGATTTCTCATTCTCAGACTGATTTGATGCACATCAACAAACAGTCTTCCTTTTTTGTGTGCAAATGTTATTTCTTCAAAGGTAGGAACAGTGCCCTAACCTCCTTTTCATCTCACACAAAGCTGGGTATTCTTGTTGTTTGTTGAATAAATACATATTTAACAATTATGGCACTAGAATTTTTTATTCAGATGTGCCTATTTTTAATAGAGACTGTCTCATAAACTGAGCTGATTACTTGTTTTAGGATCCTGCAAAATGATCTTATTCTGGTTGCTTTTACAGACTTTTAACAGTCATTATTTCCTTAAGTAGCAAGGAGTTAATTTTCCTCCCCAAAGATTAAAATTGAAGGAAACCCAGGGAAAGCACCTTGTCTGGCTGAACTTAGAGGCAAATGTGCAGTGTAATGCGGAGAAATCGGAAGTATTCCATGACATCTATTAACTCTCCAACTATGTAACAATTCTGTTCACTACCCTGCACTTAGTTTTATCATGCATAAAATGAGAATTTTTGACAAATATTATTAAAGTAAACATATTTAGAATGGTTTTAGATTTACAGGAAAATTGCAACGATAGTTTAGCTTAAACTTTAAAACAAAACAAAAGAGATAACTATCTGCTGAACAACCATGAACAGGAAGACACTGGAACTCACCAAAAAAGATACCCCACATCCAAAGACAAAGGAGAAGCAACAATGAGATGTTAGGAGGGACACAATCACAATAAAATCAAATCCCATAACCTCTAGGTGGGTGACTCACAAACTGGAGAACAATTATACCACAGAAGTCCACCCACTGGAGTGAAGGTTCTGAGTCCCACGTCAGGCTTCCCAACCTGGGGGTCCGGCAATGGGAGGAGGAATTCCCAGAGAATCAGACTTTGAAGGCTAGCGGGATTTGATTGCCTTCAAACTTCAAAAGGACGGGGGAAACAGAGACTCCACTCTTGGAGGACACAAAGAAAGTAGTAAGCATATCAGGAGCCAGGGTGAAGGAGCAGTAACCCCACAGGAGATTAAACCAGACCTACCTGCTAGTGTTGGAGGGTCTCCTGCAGAGGCAGGAGGTGGCTGTGGCTGACCACGGGGACAAGGACACAGGCAGCAGAAGTTTTGGGAAGTACTCCCTGGCATAAGCCTTCACAGAGTCTGCCATTAGCCCCACCAAAGAGCATGTAGGCTCCAGTGCCAGATCACCTCAGGCCAAACAACCAGCAGAAAGGGAACTCAGCCCCACCCATCATCAGACAGGCAGATTAAAATTTTACTGAGCTCTGCCCACCAGACCAACACCCAGCTCTACCCACCACCAGTCCCTCCCATCAGGAAGCTTGTACAAGCCTCTTACACAGCCTGATCCACCAGAGGGCAGACAGGAGAAGCAAGAATTACAATCCTGCAGCCTGTGGAATGAAAACCACATTCACAGAAAGACAGACAAAATGAAAAGGCAGAGGACTATGTACCAGATGAAGGAACAGGATAAAAATCCAGAAAAACAAGTAAATTAAGTGGAGATAGGCAACCTTCCAGAAAAAGAATTCAGAACAATGAGAGTGAAGATGATCCAAGACCTCAGAAAAAGAATGGAGGCCAACATCAAGAAGATGCAAGAAATGTTTAACAAAGATCTAGAAGAATTAAAGAACAAACAGAGATGAACAATACAATAACTGAAATGAAAAATACACTAGAAGGAATCAATAGCAGAATAACAGGCAAAGAACGGATAAGTGACCTGGAAGACAGAATCCTGGAAATCACTGCTGCAGAACAGAATAAAGAAAGAGGAATGAAAAGAGATGAAGACAACCTTCCTAAGAGACATCTGGGACAACACTAAACACACCAATATTCACATTATAGGGGTCCCAGAAGGAGAAGAGAGAGAGAACGGACCCAAGAAAATATGTGAAGAGATTATAGTTGAAAACTTCCCTAACATGGGAAAGGAAATAGCGACCCAAGTCCAGGAAGCAGAGAGAGTCCCAGGCAGGATAAACCTAAGGAGAAACACGCTGAGACACACAGTAATCAAACTAACAAAAATTAAAGACAAAGAAAAATTATTAAAAGCAACAAGGGAAAAACAACAAATAACATAAAAGGGAACGCCCAAAGTTCATAGCTGATTTCTCAGCAGAAACTCTACAAGCCAGAAGGGAGTGGCACAATATATTTAAAGTGAAAAAAGGGAAGAATCTACAACAAGATTACTCTACCCGGCAAGGATCTCATTCAGATGTGACAGAGAAATCAAAGCTTTACAGACAAGCAAAAGCTAAGAGAATTCAGCACCACCAAACCAGCTCTACAACAAATGCTAAAGAAACTTCTCTAAGTGGGAAACACAAGAAAAGAAAAGGACCTACAAAAACAAATGCAAAACAATTAAGAAAATGGTAATAGGAATATACATATCGATAATTACCTTAAATGTGAATGGATTAAATGGTCCAACCAAAAGACACAGGCATGCTGAGTGAATACAAAAACAAGACCCATATATATGCTGTGTACAAGAGACCCACTTCAGACCTAGGGACACATACAGACTGACAGTGAGGGGATGGGAAAAGATATTCCATGCAAATGGAAATCAAAAGAAAGCTGGAGTAGCAATACTCATATCAGATGAAATAGACTTTAAAATAAAGAATGTTACATGAGACGAGGAAGGACACTACATAATGATCAAGGGATCAATCCAAGAAGAAGATATAACAATTATAAATATATATGCACCCAACATAGGAGCACCTCAATACATAAGGCAAATGCCAAGAGCTCTAAAAGAGGAAATTAACCGCAACACAATAATAGTGGGGGACTTTAACAACTCACACCAATGGACAGATCATCGAGACAGAAAATTAATAAGGAAACACAAACTTTAAATGACACAATAGAACAGATAAATTTAATTGATATTTATTGGACATTCCATCAAAAAAAGGCAGATTACACTTTCTTCTCAAGTGTACATGGAACATTCTCCAGGACAGATCACATCTTGGGTCACAAATCAAGCCTTGGTAAATTTAAGAAAATTGAAATGGTATCAAGCATCTTTTCCGAGCACAACACTATGAGATTAGAAACCCATTAACAGGGAAGAAAACATAAAAATCACAAACACATGGAGGCTAAACATTACTGAATAACCAAGAGATCACTGAAGAAATCAAAGAGAAAATCAAAAAATACTTAGAGACAAATCACAATGAAAAGATGACAATCTAAAACCTATGGGATGCAGCAAAAGCCATTCTAAGAGGGAAGTTTATAGCAATACAATCCTACCTCAAGAAACAGTAAAAATCTCAAATAAACAACCAAACCTTACATCTAAAGCAATTAGAGAAAGAAGAACAAAAAACCCCAAAGTTAGCAGACGGAAAGAAATCATAAAGATCAGAGCAGAAATACATGAAATAGAAACAAAGAAAACAAGAGCAAAGATCAATAAAACTGCAAGCTGGTTCTTTGAAAAGATAAAACTGATAAATCTTTAGCCAGACTCATCAAGAAAAAGAGGGAGAGGACTCAAATCAATAAAATTAGAAATGAAAAAGGAGAAGTTACAATGGACACCACAGAAATACAAAGCATCATATGAGACTACTACAAGCAACTCTGTTTCAATAAAATGGACAACCTGGAAAAAAGGGACAAATATTTAGAAAGGTATACCTTCCAAGACTGAACCAGGACAAAATAGAAAATATGAACAGACCACTCACAAGTAATGAAATGGAAACTGTGATTAAAAATCTTCCAACAAACAAAAGTCCAGGACCAGATGGCTTCACCGGTGAATTCTATCAAACATTTAGAGAAGAGCTAACGCCGATCCTTCTCAAACTCTTCCAAAAAATTGCAGAGGAAGGAACATTCCTAAACTCATTCTACAAGGCCACCATCACCCTGTTACCAAAACCAGACAAAGATACTTAAAAAAAAGAAAATTACAGACCAATATCACTGATGAATATAGATGCAAAAATCCTCAACAAAATACTGGCAAACAGAATCTAACAACACATTAAAAGTATCATACACCATGATCAAGTGTGATTTATCCCAGGGATGCAAGGATTCTTCAATATATGTAAATCAATCAATGTGATACACCATATTAACAAACTGAAAAATAAAAACCATATGATCATCTCAATAGATGAATAAACAGCTTTTGACAAAATTCAACACCAATTTATGATAAAATCTCTAGAGAAAATGGGCATAGAGGGAATCTACCTCAACATAATAAAGGCCATATATGTAAAACCCACAGCAAATATAATTCTCAATGGTGAAAACTGAAAGCATTTCCTCTCAGATCAGAAACAAGACAGGGATGTCCACTCTCGCCACTATTATTCAACAGTTTTGGAAGTTTTAGCCACAGCAATCAGAGAAGAAAAGGAAATAAAAGGAATAGAAATGGGAAAAGAAGAAGTAAAACTATCACTGTTTGCAGATGACATGATACTATACATAGATAATTCTGAAGATGCCACCAGAAAACTACTAGAGCTAATCAATGAATTTGGTAAAGCTGCAGGATATAAAATTAATGCACAGAAATCTCTTGCATTCCTATACATTAACAACGAAAGATCAGAAAGACATATTAAGAAAACAATTCCATTCACCATTGCAACAAAAAGAACAGAATACCTAGGAATAAACCTACCTAAGGAGGTAAAAGACCTGTACCCAGAAAACTATAAGACACTGATGAAAGAAATCAAAGATGACACAAACAGATGGAGTAGTATACCATATTCTTGGATTGGAAGAATCAATATTGTGAAAATGACTGTACTACCCAAAGCAATCTACAGATTCAATGCAATCCCTATCAAATTACCAATGGCATTTTTTACAGAACTATAACAAAAAATCTTAAAATTTGTATGGAGACACAAAAGAACCCAAAGCAATGTTGAGGGGAAAAAAATGGAGCTGGAGGAATCAGACTCCCTGACTTCACACTATTCTACAAAGATACAGTAATCAAGACGATATGGTACTGGCACAAAAACAGAAGTATAGATCAGTGGAACCAAATGGAAAGCCCAAAGATAAACCCATGCACCTATGGTCAACTAATCTATGACAAAGGAGGCAAGGATATACAATGAAGAAAAGACAGCCTCTTCAATAAGTCGTGCTGGGAAAACTGGACAGCTACATGTAAAAGAATGAAATCAGAACACTCCCTAACACCAAACACAAAAATAAACTCAAAATGGATTAAAGACCTAAATGTAAGGCCACACACTATAAAACTCTTAGAGGAAAACATAGGCAGAATACTCTATGACATAAATCACAGCAAGATCCTTTTTGACCCACCTCATAGAGAAATGGAAATAAAAACAAAAATAAATAAATGGGACTTAATGAGACTTAAAAGCTTTTGCACAGCAAAGGAAACCATAAACAAGATGAAAAGACAACCCTCAGAATGGGAGAAAATATTTGCAAATGAAGCAACTGACAAAGGATTAATCTCCAAAATTTACAAGCAGCCCATGTAGCTCAATATCAAAAAAACAAACAACCCAATCGAAAAATGGCAGAAGACTTAAATAGACATTTCTCCAAAGAAGATATACAGACTGCCAACAAACACATGAAAGAGTGCTCAACATCATTAATCATTAGAGAAATGCAAATCAAAACTACAATGAGGTACCACCTCACAGTGGTCAGAATGGCCATCATCAAAAAATCTACAAACAATAAATGTTGGAGAGGGTGTGGAGAAAAGGAAACCCTCTTGTACTGTTGGTGGGAATGTAAATTGATACAGCCACTATGGAGAACAGTATGGAAGTTCCTTAAAAAACTACAAATAGAACTACCATATGACCCAGCAATCCCACTACTGGGCATATACCCAGAGAAAACCATAATTCAAAAAGACACATGCACCCCAATGTTCATTGCAGCACTATTTACAATAGCCAGGACATGGAAGCAACCTAAGTGTCCATCAACAGATGAATGGATAAAAAGATGTGGCACACATATACAATGGAATATTACTCAGCCATAAAAAGTAACTAAATTGGGTCATTTGTAGAGAGGTGAATGGACCTAGAGACTGTCATGCAGAGTGAAATAAGTCAGAAAGAAAAAAACAAATATTGTATCTTAACGCATATATGTGGAATCTAGAAAAATGGTACCGATGAACCAGTTTGCAAGGCAGAAATAGAGACACAGATGTAGAGAATAAACGTATGGACACCAAGCGGGGGAAAGCAGGGGTTAGCGGGTGGTGGTGGTGGTGGGATGAATTGGGAGTTTGGGATTGACATACATACACTAATATGTATAAAACAGATAACTAATTAGAACCTGCGGTATAAAAAAATAAAGTAAAATTCAAAACTGATCTAAAATTGTAAGAAAAGATCTTATGTAAAAAGTCAATGCTGGGGCTTCCCTGGTGGCGCAGTGGTTGAGAGTCTGCCTGCTAATGCAGGGGACACAGGTTCGAGCCCTGGTCTGGGAAGATCCCACATGCTACAGAGCAACTGAGCCCGTGAGCCACAACTACTGAGCCTGCGCGTCTGGAGCCTGTGCTCCGCAACAAGAGAGGCCACGATAGTGAGAGGCCCGCGCACCGCGATGAAGAGTGGCCCCCGCTCTCCGCAACTAGAGAAAGCCCTCGCACAGAAACGAAGACCCAACACAGCCCAAAATAAATAAA